>NW_023994072.1:232500-832500 GCF_015586225.1 Lucilia sericata | reverse complement strand
TTTTTTATATATTTCTCTATATAGTTTTTCTTAACAAAAGGAAACAGTATTAAAACAATAAAACTGAAAAAATAGTATGTTTTTTTTAACACATGTCAGCCTATTTCTTCATACCTTTTTGTTGTTTGTGTTGGCAGCTGTTTAAACAGCTCTAAACTGCGGTATTAAGAAATAAACTTTTTTTTACAATGATTTTGTAGTTTTAACGTTTAGTCATCAAGGTTTTTTATGTTTTTTTATACGTATTTGTTTCGTTTTTTTAGTAAAACAATCGTTTATATTAAATTATCTGCTGTTTAAAATCAGATACTTTTTAATTTTTTTCTCTCTTCTCATTTTGTACTTTATTCTTGTGAGTTAAAAGACAATGAACCTTAAAGGAAAAAAAACAATCAATGATTGGCTGGTTTAGAAGTTTAAATGTGTTTTTTTATTCGTCTTGTACTTTTAAGCTATAAATCATTAAAAATGTGAACATTGGAATGATCAATTGTTTTAATGCAATAGTTTTTTTTGTTGCTATTTATTGTTTGTTAGTGTGTGTGTTTTTTAAATAGCAAATGACGTGTTAAGTTATTTTCTGCTTCTAATTGTTGTAATTTAATAATTATTGTGCTTATTGAATATTTAATTAAATACCCTACTTTAGGTGCCTTGATTTGCAATAATACATTGGTAACTTATTACTTACAATAGTACGTATGAGTAATATTTGACAGGCTTATAAAATCTGCAGACTTATCCGTCTGCATAAAACTCTGTTATTAAACATTTGTAAGTTTCGTTACTAAGATTTTTTAATTCGGTTATATTATATATATATTTTATTTTATAAAAAAACACAAATATTTAAAATTTTAACCTAAAATAATAAATTACAAGTTTTCATATTTCAAAAATTTATTTTACATTTACCCTGTATTTGCAACGTATGGCATCTTATGATCCACTTCAACCAGATCATAAATTTTCCAAACTTGTTTTCATACTCTGTTATTAAGTTATTTTTAATAAAAAAAAATATTTATAAGAAAAATTTTTTGAAAAACAATTTATTGGTTTGTCATGCCACATAGTTAGTTGTTGACTTAATTTTTTTATTTATTTTTTTTTTTAACAAACTATACGTCATTCTCTACTGTCCGTCTGCCAGTCCGTCTGTCCATTTGTCTATGTTTAACTTTTGTACATTCTATGTAATTGAATCGTGCCAAGTAATTATTGTTAACTTGTGTATAAAAGGTGTCTATTTATTTATTAATTCTTTGTTTTTGTTGCTGTTGTGTAGTTTAATATTAAACACATACTAAACAACTAACAAACTAACTAAATAATGCAACAAATCATTATTATAGAAAATTGTAATTGTTGTTTGCTGCTGTTTTATGAGCTAAACAATGGGTGGCCCGCTGATGAGAATTTGTTTTGAAAAATATTTAGAATTAGAACTTAAAAGGAATTAATATAAACCAGATACAAAATGTAAATTTTAAATGTTAGACACTAGAACATTTTATACCTTTCCCACGATAACCATGTACCTGCACCAACAAAAAAAAAAAAAAAAAAATGAGTCCAGTTTGCTCGACAGCAATTGCAATGATAGACTAGACTATAGACTAGACTATAGACTAGACTATAGACTAGACTATAGACTAGACTATAGACTAGACTATAGACTAGACTATAGACTAGACTATAGACTAGACTATAGACTAGACTATAGACTAGACTATAGACTAGACTATAGACTAGACTATAGACTAGACTATAGACTAGACTATAGACTACACTATAGACTACACTATAGACTAGACTATAGACTACACTATAGACTACACTATAGACTAGACTATAGACTAGACTATAGACTACACTATAGACTACACTATAGACTACACTATAGACTACACTATAGACTACACTATAGACTACACTATAGACTACACTATAGACTAGACTATAGACTTGACTATAGACTAGACTATAGACTAGACTATAGACTAGACTATAGACTAGACTATAGACTAGACTATAGACTAGACTATAGACTAGACTATAGACTAGACTATAGACTAGACTATAGACTAGACTATAGACTAGACTATAGACTAGACTATAGACAAGACTATAGACTATTCAAAAATTTTTAATTTTAATTTAATTAAAATTCTTAAACGTTTATTTTGCCCGCCTCTGTTTAATTAAACAATTTTTCATTTAAAATACACAGTTTTTCACGATTTATGTCGTTTTTTTGTCTATTCTAAAATATAGTTGTCTATTCAATTAATAATATTAATTTAACCTTGCCTTTTTCCGTTCCCAATAACTGGGAGTAAATCATAATGGATGAATAAGTAAAAAAAATATATCAAAAAATATTTTTATGAGGGCCTCAGGTGTTGTTAAGATTAATAATTTGTGATTAACTATTGAAAACATTGATTAATTTTTTAGTTAAATTAAATATTAATAGAAGAGGTTAAAAATAGCCAATGCAACTATAATTTAATTGCAATTGTTCATTTGTAATTTAATAGTTTCAATAAAACATTTAACTTTGCCATATGAAATAAATGTAAATTTTGTCTGGACATAACGAGAAAAAGTCTCATGACAACTGCCTAAAATCTGTTTGTCCGTTTGTTAGACTTATCTTTGATTTGCATAATTATATGTAAAATTTTTTTATGTATAGAAAATAGTTTTTTTATTTAATAATTTAATAATATGCATAAAAGACTTTGATACGACTTAAGTCTCTGTGGCTGTTAAACTCTAATAATAGTTTGCACATTGATGTATCAGGCAAAAGCCTGTAACTTTGCACTTGTTTAAATGAACTGAAGAAAGAAAAACAATTTAATTGTTAAGTGCTATTTAATTAAATAAAAAAATGTACAACTTTCGCTTGTACCGACTGAGATAAAGAGAGAAGCTGACAAAGACCGCTGGCATATTTAATTTTTTTTTAAACTATATATTTAAATATAAGTTTATGTCAACAATGTGCAATGTATAATTATATCTTTGCACTATGGGACAAAAGAATAGATGGGGCAAAGTTTGCAGATATTAGCAATTAATTTAAATTCTTTCAGTATTTCCCGAAACAAAAACCTGTTACAAATAAGGAATAAATTTCGATGATAATTTTAGAAAATTGAAGTTAAATTTTGTATTTCTAAAATTTCAAAATACATCCCAGTAAAAACTTGCATTGCCATGTAAGGGGTTAAAATGCTAAAACTTACTTACACAATAGCATTTTTAGACAGCTTCTATATCTTCACTGGCAAGATGACTAATGAATTAGAAAGTATTTATATAACACATTATTAGTAAGGCCTTATTAGACTACTTCTATGTAATCCAGACGATATGTAGTAGTCATTGAAAAGTTTGTTGTTAGGTAAGTAATTACAATTAAAAGACATTACCTAGTTTTTGCTGAGATATTTTTTTTTTTATAAATTTTTGTAAAAAAAATGTAATTTTCTGTATTTCTAAAGACTTTCAGAAAGTTTTATTTTTATTTAAGAGTTTCTTTCTATGGAACATTTTCGAACATGTTACTTTATACAGAAATTTTATTTTTTTTATGGCTATTTCTAGAAATTTTCTTTTTAAAGAAAATGTTCGAATATCTCTTTTTTATAGTAACTATTCGAAAAGTTCTTTCTTTTAAAGATATTGATCGAAAACTTCTCTCTTTCTATTTGAAGAGAATTTTAAAAAAATTAAGTTTTTATAGAAAATTGTCGAAAAATTCATTCCAGTAATGTTTTTTAAAATATCTCTTTTTTCGAAAAATTTTCTTAATTGTTTTTTTTATAAAATTCAGAAATTTTTTTATCGACAATTTTCAAAAGTTTCTGTGTTTTTATTTCTCTTTTATAGAAAATTTTCAAAACTTTTATTTTTTACAGAAATTTTTCGTTATTTATAGAAAGTTAATTTTTTTGAAAATTTTCGAAATTTTTTTTTTTTAATTTTCCTAAATTTATTTATTTCAAAAATTACTCGTTTTACAGAAAACATTTAGAAAATTCTTTTTCATTTAAAATTTTTGAAATTTTTTCTTCTTAAAGAAAATTTTTTTCAGAAAATTTTCCAAAACATCTCTTTTTTATAAAAAATATCCCTTCTTCTAAAAATGTTGTTTACAGAAAACTTTTAATTTCTCTTATAAAAATGTTTCTTCCTGTAGAGAATTTCACTCTTTATTACAAATTTTCGAACATATCTCATTTAAATGAAAATTTTCGAAAATATCTCTTATAGAAAATTTAAAAAAAAAACTCCCTTTTTACAGAAAATTTTCAAACATTTCTCAGTTTTTGAAAAAAACTATTTTTCTTTTTTAGATTTTTTTTAAATTTTCTCTTTTTATAGAAGATTCTCGAAAATTTCTTTTTTTATAGAAAATTTTTTAAAATTTCTCTTTTTTTATAGAAAATTTTAAAAAATTTTCCTATTAAATATCTTTTTTGTTAAAGAAAAATTTCCAAAATGTCTCTTTTTTTATAGAAAATTTTCGAAAATTTCTCTTTTATAGAAAATTTTCCAAAATTTCTCATGTTTTTATTTTTCTTTTTAGAGAAAATTTTTGAACGAAAGTTTTTGAAATTTTCTCTATTTATTTATAGAAATTTTTTGAAGATATTTCTTATAAAAATAACATTTTCGAAATTTTCTTTTTTCAAAAATTTCTCTTTTATAGAAAATTTTCGAAAATTTGTTTTCTTATAGAAAATTTTCGAAATTTTGTTTTCTTAGAGAATATTTTTGAAAATTTTTCTTATAGAAATTCTTTTTTTTTTTTTCTCTTTTTATAGAAACTTTCTCTTTTATAGAAAACTTTCCAAAGTTTCCCTTTTTAATATCTCTTTTTTTAAAGAAAATTTTCGAAAATTTGTCTTTTTTTATAGAAAATTTTCGAAAATTTGAAATATTCTCTTTTTATATAAAACGTCCCTTTTTATAGAAAATTTTTCTTTTTAGAGAAAATTTTTGAAATAGGAAATTTTCTCTTTTTATAGAAAATTTTCGAAAATTTGTTTTCTTATAGAATATTTTCGAAAATTTCTCTTGTTTTCTTATAGACAATTTTGGAAAATTTCTCTTATAGAACAATTTTCTCTTTTTATAGAAAATTTTTCAACATATTTCTTATAAAAAACATTTCGAAATTTTCAAATTTCGAAAATTTCCCTTTTATAGAAAATTTTCGAAAATTTGTTTTCTTATAGAAAATTTTCGAAATTTTGTTTTCTTAGAGAAAATTTTTGAAAATTTTTCTTATAGAAATTCTTTTTTTTTTCTCTTTTTATAGAAACTTTCTCTTTTATAGAAAACTTTCCAAAGTTTCCCTTTATAATATCTCTTTTTTTAAAGAAAATTTTCGAAAATTTGTCTTTTTTTATAGAAAATTTTCGAAAATTTGAAATATTCTCTTTTTATATAAAACGTCCCTTTTTATAGAAAATTTTTCTTTTTAGAGAAAATTTTTGAAATAGGAAATTTTCTCTTTTTATAGAAAATTTTCGAAAATTTGTTTTCTTATAGAATATTTTCGAAAATTTCTCTTATAGAACAATTTTCTCTTTTTATAGAAAATTTTCGAAAATATTTCTTATAAAAAACATTTTCGAATTTTTCTCTTTTCGAAAATTTCTCTTTTATAGAAAATTTCCCTTTTTAATATCTCTTTTTAAAGAGATATTAAAAAAATTTCTCTTTTTTTTATAGAAAATTTTCGAAAATTTGAAATATTCTCGTTTTATATAAAATATCTCTTTTTATAGAAAATTTTTGAAAGAAATAACGTTTTTTAAATTTTCTCTTTTTATAGAAAATTTGAAAATTAGTTTTTTTATAGAAAATTTTGAAAATTTCTCTTATAGAACAATTTTCTCCTTTTTATAGAAAATTTGTTATAAAAAATATTTTTGTTACAAAGTTTTTGAAAAATTGTTTTTTATAACAAATTTTGCTTAATTTATATTTTAAAATTCTTCTTTTTAAAGAAAATTTTTGAAAATATTCGAAAATTCTCTTTCTAATGCCTTTTCATATTACTGATATTTGAACTTAAAATGACTGCATATTAAATAAAGGTAATAATTTTTAACAAGGACTTATTACGTATTTCCTTACAACTGCTTAAACTTTCATTAAATATATCGCTAATCTTTGATAAGGAAGAATGAAATATTACAACCACTTTTGTCTTGTGTTGAAATATAATTTGCCTCAAGGTTTATGCAACACGACATTTAAAACAGAAAAAAAAAAGAGAAGAAAACATTCCTCCAAGTCAAATGTTACACATTTTATTAAAACTATTACGTTTTTGTGTGATTATTTCATGCAAAAAAACAAAGGCACTCCTTGTTAAAATCAAAAATACTTTATTTTTCATACAAGTGTATTTTTAAGCATGAATGAATAGGAGAAATGTTTGAATGACTAAAACTTTTCCGACTTTTTGTTGCTTCTGGTCATAATTTCATTTTCATTTAACAAATTCTCTTCACTGGTGATATGTATCTTCCGTTGTTTGTGCAAAAACTTAAAAAAAAAAGAAACCGAAAATTTTATTACCATCTCTTTAGTATTAAATTAGTAACATTTTATGGCCATTCAGTGGTCATTCATACTCACCATCATCCATTAATAATTCATTTTTAAGGTGTTGATGTTAAATGGAAATCCATTGTGAGTTTTTTCGTTTTAATTTTCCTATTTTTCTTTTGTAATTTAATTTTAGTTAAATGATTTTTAATAATTTTTCATTGTTTTATCTATTTTTAAATGTTACAAGTGAATTCATTAATATTTATGATGATCATCATCATTGATTTAATGTTCATATGACACGCAAATCTTTAAATATTTTTTTTTTTGAATTGTTTTTTTTTTTTATTTAAACATATTTCCCATTTATTTTAATTTTTTACCATTTTATTAATTTATTTTTAAAAGCAAACATTTATTTTAATTATTTATCAATATGATGTTAAGTGTTTATGAATTTTTGTATAATTAATTTAAATATATTTTGAAATTTCTTATGTAATAAATTTATTTTTTTCTTCTTTTGTTTATTTGCAGGTATGTGTGAATTTTCAAGCAAAACTTGTAAATCAATAAGGTAAATTTATTCTAGGGGAAAGCAAAGGTTGAAAACTGATAACTTAAAAACATTTCAAAGAATCTTATACGATTCCTATTTAAAATACTATACAAAAATCCGCTAGCTTGATCCTTATTTGTGTTATTGCAAACTAAACATACCGCCTTCTCTAAAAATTATCACTAAAAAAATTTCAGCTAATTTGGCAACACTGCTTATAGGCGACACCTCAAAAAGTAAAAAAACAACATTATTTTGTAGACTCAAGTAGTGGGTGTACTTTCTTAGAATTCTATGGATCATATATAGGCATTGCCACTTCTTTTTTCGTTTATAATTAATTTAATTTTTATAATTGTTTTAAATAATATAAACTTTCACATGTCCAACATGTTTTTGTAAAATTCAACAATTTCCTAACTGTAAAATTAATTATTGTTATTTTTGTTTTGTCATGACTCCATGACACATCCATGTAATTAATCTTTAGCAAATAAAAACTTAAAATGTTTAACAACTCTATTGGTTGCATAGTGTTATTTTGTAACCAAATTTCTTAATAATATTGCACAATTATTTAAGTGGACTTTTTTGTTTTTATAATAAACTAAAATCATTAAATGATTGCAGAAAATTAAAAAAAAAAAATTAAATAAAACGAAATCTATTGAATATTGTTAATAGAAATAATCCATATAATTATCAATTTAGGAAAGAGAAATTGAAAAAGTAAATAAAATTTGGGTGAAAAATTAATTTAATTTATTATACGATAAAAAAAATAATTTAAAAAAATAACGAATTTTTCAACATTTTTTTTAACTTTGAAAATATTATTAAAATTTTTTGATTTTTTTTCTATGAAATAAAATCATATATATAGAAATTTTCTTTAAAGAAGGAAATTTTCTAAAACTTTATTTAAAAAGAACAATTTTTGAAAATTTTTTATAAAGAGAGAAATTTTTGAAACTTTTTATAATCAAAAAAATATTCTATGAAGAGAGATATGTTCGAACAGTCCTATAAGAGATGTTTTTCTTTAAAATTCCTACAAAAAACTTCTCTTTTAAAATAGTAATTTGCGAATGTTTTCTATAAAAAATAAATTTTTGAGTATTTATACAAATGTGAAATTTATCTTTATAAAAAGATAAATTTCCCAAAATGATTAAAATAATTTATTAAAAGAAAAATTTTATTAATTTTTTTTTTATAAAAAGTGAAATTTTATTTAAAAGAGAGAACTTTGTGAACATTTTCTCTTTTTATTTAAAAAGATAAATTTTCGAAAATTTTCTATAAGAAGGGAAAATTTCAAAAATCTTCTATGAAATAAGAAATTTTCGAAAATTTTCTAGAAAAGATAAATTTTCCAAAAAAAAAGTTTATAAAAAGAGACATTTTAAAAAACTTCTATAAAAAGAAAAATTTCGAAAATCTTTTATGAAAACAGAAATTTTCGAAATTTTCTAGAAAAGACAATTTTTTAAAAATTTTCTAAAAAAGAAAAATTTGAATATTTTATATAAAAAGATAAATTTCCCAAAATTATCAATTAAAGAGAAATTTTCAAAAATAATTCATTAAAAGATAAATTTTTTGAATATTTTTTATAAAAAGTAAGAAATTTTTAAATATTTTCTATACAAGATAAATTTACAAAAATCTTCTATAAAAAGATACATTAAAAAAAATAAATTTTCAAAAAAAAGAATTTGAAAATTTTCTGTAAAAAGGGAAATTTTTCTATAAAGAAAGAAATTGTCAAAGAGAATTTTTTAAAATAAAATATATAAAGAAAAATTTTCGAAAATATTCTATAAAAACAGAAATATTCAAAGATTTTCTATAAAAAGAGGCATTTTAAAACATTTTCTATAAAAGAAATCTTCTAATTAAAAAAAGAGAAATCTATGAAAATAGAAATTTGGGTAAAAAGAGAAATTAAAAAAAAAAAAATTCTATTAAAAGGGAAATTTACAAAATTTTTTATAAAAAGAGACATTTTTAACGTTTTTCTATAAAAAGGGAAATTTTAAAAGTTTTTCTATAAAAAGTGAAAATTTTAAAAATATATACACAAGAGAAATTTTTGAAAATTTTCTATAAAAAAAAGAGAATTTTTTAAGAAAAATTCCATATAAAGGAAAATTTTCGAAAATATTGTTAAGAACAGAAATATTCAAAGATTTTCTATAAATAGAGACATTTTGAAAAATTTTCTATAAAAGAAATTTTCCAATTTTTTTTAAAGAAAAACATAAATTTTCGAAAATTTTTTATAGAAAGAGAAATTTTTAAGAATTTTCTATAATAGAAATTTCGAAAAAAATTTTATAAAAGAAAAAATTTTCAAAAATTGTTTATAAAAGGAAAAATTTTCCAAAATTTTGTATAAAAAGAAAGTTTTCTATAAAAAGTAAAATTCTCAAAAATTTTCTATAAAGAGAAATTTTCTATAAGAAGAACAGTTCTCAAAAATTTCTTTAAAAAAATTTAAATTTTCTAAAATTTTATATAAAAAGGTTTTGTAGGTTTTTAGTAGGTTATGTTGATAGGAATATAATCTGATGAAATACACCTGGACACAATTCCTAAGAATTTTCCAATCAGTGTTCATATATTTTATTATATCCAGAGGCTTGTCGTTCTCTTCTAGAACGAGAATTTTTGTGGTTGTTTTATAATGTTTGTATAACTTTCTAATCCGAAGAGAAAGGGACCATGAACGACTTCTGATTCCCTTTTGAAAATATTTCGGATTAAAAATGCAGAAATTGGCATAAAGTACAAATTTAGCTCTCTTGCTGATTATGTTTAAGTGTGAAATCAAGAGTGTAAGAAAGCTCTTAATAAAGCTCTTTGTAAAATTCTGGTCTAATGAAACTATAATGTCAAAATTTTATTAATATATTTTTTCTCAGACTTTGAACAAACTTCAGTTGTGAATATCTTCGAATGTCATTTATAGTTAACTTTAATACATAAATCATTTTTTAAGTTTGAATTTTCCCCCCAAAAAAGTCAAATATTACCAAATCTAATACTTCTGGTACAATTGTCATTTAGCACAATGAAATCAATGAGAAACCGAAAAATATGCTTGAGACATGTATAACAAACATTTAGACAGATTTGTGAACAGACATTTTTGTAAAAAAAATGCATTTTATTATTTAAATAAACATTTCATAACATTGTTTTTTGTTTGTTTTATAAACAAATTATTTTACAAGGTGATTGGTTTGAGCTTTTTTCCTGGTTTGATGGTGTTAAAGATTTTGGTTTATTATGTATTTTGTTTGGTTTTTTCACTTTTTTTTTTGAGGTTCATTAAATTTAAACAATAAAGACTAACAAAAAAACAATTTATAACAACTTTTTAAAGTATACATATTGCAACTTTAAAACTATTATAATTTAAAAGTTTTGTTGATTTTTTTATTATAATTGTTTATATTTTTGGAGATTTTTTTTTTGGTGTATAATGAACATGCAAACCATTTATTACAGCTAAAGACAGACTCGAACATTTACCTACTGACTTTTGCAGTCTTTTAATTTCTTCAGTTTTTTTAGGTTTTGTTTGTTTATTGTAAAAATTGTTAAAGTTTATTTAATTGTTGTTAATTTAAGAAGAAGAAAAATATAAAATGTTCACGTTGATGGCGTTGCCGTTGTATTGCCATTATATATAAACATTTACTGCAATGAATTTTATTCCATTATTACGAATATTTGTTGCTCAACTTTGAGTTGTTTGTATTTGGAGGATGACAGGCAGATATTCCAGAAAAAGACCCCAACAGTTGATGGTTGCTTTTTACAACTCGTGAGAAAAAATTTATATAATTAAATGTTACAAATGGTGGTAAATTAATTTACATTATTAAATATTTTAAAATTTATTTGTTTTTTATTAATGATTTCATAAAATTAACATAAATTGATTTTGATCATTACGTCTAAATTCGTACTAAAAATCAATCTAGGAACTAAAATATTAGGCTATGATCTCTTCAATTATTTCTTTTTCTTATTTCAGTTGCCCCATTTTTTTGACACTCACTGTACCGAAAAAGGGCTAAAAAGCTTTAGCAGCCTTTTTCACCTTGAATACATCAAGTTGTGTTTGGATACCTGTGTAAACGTTGTTGTTATTGTTATTTTTCTCAAGGATTGTTGATTTTATGTTTAAAACCTTTTACGTTTTTTAAAGTTCTTTTGTAAAGAAAACAATTCATAAGTAAATGTTAAAAGTTCTATACAGTGAAATGAGAAAGTTTTTTAAGCGGTAAAAAACATACAAAGAGAAAATGTCAGTCACCAAAAGTTTAAAGCTTTAATATAAAAAAATAGCATGTCATGTTTAAAATCACAGAACTTTAATTGAAATAATCAAATAAACTGAAGTAAAAGTTTATTTAAAAATCAAGTAATAAAAATTATGAAGGTAAAGAATTTAAAGAAGTATTTTTTAACAATTAAATACTTTTAATGGAACAAATTGTTCTTTAGATTGTCATACTCATAACGTTTATGGTAGCTGTGGGTATTTTTAAAATTTTCTATGTACAGGTGGAAAGCAATCACGAAAAACATGGTTAGGTTAGGTTGATAGAAGGATGTATAGTACACCTAGGCCAAGTTTACTACGATACTCATCCCAGTATACTGCGGTCTTTTTACGCCGTATCCGATTAAATAGTTTGCGAAGAGTCTTCCCAAGGTTATGGATCTCTCCTGTTGCACAGGGTTTCTCCTAGGCAGATCTTCGCTCTCGCAGACGGCAGCTATCCTCGAACGATTCAATTAGTTCTCTTTATTTCTACATTAAAAAGTGTCCTGACTAAACGGTTCTTTAGTAAGGTCCCGAACATTGTCCAATTAGTTTTAGACTTATTCCGAAACTTTATCCGCTTTGGTGACGGCCGTAGTATTTTGAATCTTATGATGATCAGAAAAGGAGTGCTCGTCCGAAACTCTCCAGTCCTGAATTTCGTTTATAAGCTCTTCTGAAGTATCTAATACTTTTTCTCTGTTTCTATTGACGAAGGTAGCTTCATTACCTAAGTTCAATGTGATCAAGTCTTTAGTATTAACGAAATCCATGAGGGCTTGTCCTCTGTGATTGGAATTTGTCCTTATGCACTTAAGAATTTTAAAGTGTGGATCAAGTATTTTTCAAGCATTATTACTAAAGTAAATAATGAAAATGAAAACAATAATCTTGAGAATTATTTTCAATCTAATTCCAGCAAAAACTTATATTGAAAAGTAATAAGTTAAAAATCTATTAAAATTACCTTTCGCTACTTATTTATTGGTATTGAACTTAGGTAAGTACTTACCATGCTCGCTTACAAATAAGTCATTACAAATGGAGAGTAGTCAAGCAGCTGTGTATATGTAAACCTTGTGCGCACACTACATGCCGCAATTTTCAAGATAATTTGATAAAATTTGGCACATACGTTTGGTTTTTGGGACTAAGCCTATTAAAAATGGTTAAAATCGGTCCATTATTTCACCTAGATCCCATACAACTAAACCCCCGAGAAGGGCTTTTGAGCTCATAATTATGTCAAATATATGTACTTGTATCTCGATAAAAAGCGCCAGTACTAAGTTTTATACTAGTCTTAAGGACCTTGCAGAATTTCGTACCTACCTATACAATGACCCCTTCAAAAAGGACTTGAATGTCCACAATTCACTTATAAACACTAATATCGCAATGAAATTCAGCTAAAATAAATATTATGTAAATAAAAATCTACTCACTAAATTAAATCGGGGCCTAGGGACAAATATGGACCGATATATTTGTCACTAGCCTCCATATATAAAGCCTCTTTCTTAAATATATCGGAACCTATTTAAAATTCAACGTAAATACTTTATTATTAAAAATAGATCACATGAATATAAATATTAAACATAATGTTGTAGGGTATCAAATGGACTCTATTTGTATCACGGAACATGTATATTTTTTATAAAATCTGACCTCAGTGTTTTCGCAGCATTTTTTGCTTTTAAGTTCCTTAACGAATTGATCTGGAACTATCTGAACTTTATACGACTTCAACCCAGTATTAGCTTTGGCTCTGCGCACAAAAGTATCAGAGTATTTAAGTTTACGATCTTCTGTAGTAATGGAAGTCTGCTAGACCTTTTTTCAACTGGATCTTGCTTTTCTTTCAATGTTCAAGTTTAATGACTTTTGCTATTTGTATTGGATTTTTTTTTGACAGTTTTAATTATTTTTTTAACGTACTTTATTCTCGGAGTGCATTTTGACTGATTTAAATACAGAATAAGTTTTGGCTAGAAAAGTGTGTATAAGTTTTTTCTGAATCAGTCCTTAGTGGTCAATGAAAAGTAAGTTGTTGCGTATAATAATAACGAACGATATGAAAGCGTCTAATGAGGAATCCTAAAACCGATGACTTACATTTAGCTAACATTCCCTTCATACAAGAGTTGGTTTGGTGCTGGTTGCAGTATTATATTCGAAACGAGCCTGTTTACCTACCAACACAGTATGTAAGATTCTCCGTGTTCATCATAAAAAAAATCGATCAAACTGTAACAAAAAACTATACTAGACATATAGTACATGTCATATGAAAAACTACCAAGTATTATTAGTACTATAGTTTTCTTTTTTTTTTGTAGGAAATTTATTATTTTGTAAATAATTTAAGACATTTATTTTGATTCAATCACGATTTCAGTTTGTGTGCATCATTCATTCATTTATTGTCTTGCCAATATCGTGGGTAAACATCAACATGTTGAGTTGTAGTATGTCTGAGTGTGTTGAAAGAAAAACCTCAAAATTATCAATTTCCGTCAAATAAACAGAAAAAAATGTGATTGTTGTCATAATGACAAATCGTGTGTTGTTTTTACAAAAAAGTGAAAAAGAGTAAGAATCAAGCTGGGAGTAAAAGAGGTTGAAATACTCCCACTGATGACAAAACATTACTTATCGTTTCTTACTATGTCAAATTTGATTTCTAATCAATTTTATCATTATTATCATGACATGCATATTATAGTGCTCTAATTTTTTAATTGGGTTTTGAGAAACAGGTGATTTTAATGGGGGGAGATTTAAATATAAGTGCTCTTAAACTGTAGTCGATATTTTAAAACTTAAAATTTTTCTTTCGTGCCATTTTCTGTACAACAATTTGTTGCCATCTGTCTAAATTTGCTAGTACACAAAGAAATTTGTTTAATAAATTCTTTTTCTTATTTAAACAAGTATCCATTGTATTTATTTTTATTTAATTCATTTTTTTTTCAATTTCAACATTAAATTTCACTTTTTATTTCAATACAATAGTTGTATTTGTATTCGAAATAAAATACTGAAAAAATGCGATCGAAAAAAAAGTATGTCAGCAGTCATGTCAGTCAGTCTCACACAATACCTCAGTCTATCAGTCAGTCATTCAATTTTGTCATTCATTTATCATTCAATATGTTTTATTTTTTTTATTTAGAGGTCTGTAAAATGTAAAAGAGTATTTAACTTGTGTAAATGAGACGCTATGTACTTATTATTTACTTAAACGCGATAACTTACTTGTTCATTATATGGATTTTTATTTTATTTATTTAAAATTATTGCTTATTTATAATTTATTAGTAATTCATTGTTGTATGGTTTCCTTAATTAAACATAAATCGCAAAAATTAAATAAAAATGTTGTCATTTATTTATTTAACTTTTGTAATTTTTTTTTTTTAAAACATTTATATGCAAAACTTGTCGTTAAAACGTTTATTTAATATTTTTATTTGTTTCTGTAAATTTACTGTTATTTGTTATTGAAATGTTTGTTTAAATGTGCGAAATAGGTGGCAAAGAGCCATAATTAAAATTTAGTAAAAATTTTGCAAGACAAGCCAAAATGGTGCTATAATATGCATTAAGAGGGCTCTAGATTTTTGTTTTTATACCAAGAACTCCCGGCACAGAATTTTTAATAACTTTCTATCCGATTTCTGAAAATTTTTTCACTTTGAAATCAAAAACTTATTTTTTATAGTAAATTAAAAAAAAATATTAACTTCTAAGTCATTTTGAAGGGTACAAATTTGTCATCTATTCTAATCAATTCCCTACCACAGAAACACACCGATTTCCCACCAAGGCTTATGATGAATGTGTTTCATAGTCTTCAATATACGAGAGATGATTTGTACAGTTCAGAAGTATTGATTTTCACATGGAAGACAATGGTCGTCCAGACCAGCCGATAAAGTTTGAAGACCAAGAACCTCTTGCTCATTCGCTGTCGCACTCACAACACCACTGCTTAGTTATTTTAAATTGTGCGTCAAAATAATAAAAAATAGTTGCTAACGATAAATATAGTACTTACGTATGTCATAATATGTAAATCATTATAAGAGTACTTAATATTAATATTGACGGTATGTAGAAGTCATTGAAAAGTAAGTTGTTGTGTAAGTACAAGTCATTATTTTCTCAGAAGCTACTTAAGCCGCAATTTCAAAACGTTTGCGAGCAACACGATTCGCCCAAAAGCTTGTTAATTAAATCTCCTACGTATTGAAGCTGGTAGACTTTGAAAATGATATTGCATGTCCAAAATACAGCACCGAAAAATGGATCTATTACGATAACGTAAGAGATCATATGTGAATCTCGGACAAAGCCAAATATCTATAGATTTTATATGACCAAAAGGGTCAAATCTTTTACAGCTGTTAAAATCTGACCAGAGCTGTACCGAATGTAACTGATTCGTTTAAAGCAAGCAATGATCGATGAACGCCCAGACATGAAGGCGTAATATAAAGTTATGAAAACGCTCGGCCACATGTTGGAAAACTATTTAAAAGGAGGAAAAAAAAGAGCAAAAAACGGTAGAAAAGTACCGAAATTGATACAATCCGTTGTCAAAAGTGAGCTTACCACGTTTGTTAACATTTAGACAACGGATGTGTATAAAACTTAAATAACATCCAGTTATCATTTTAACAACCATTGTTGTCATTGCAACAACGCATTGTTGTCATTGCGATTACGCTTTGTATCATTGCGGCAATGCATCGTTGTGATTTTGGCAACGAAACGTTGTCATTTCGACAACTTAATGTTTTGTTTGACAACATAGCGTCACTTTGGTAACAACACAATATTATTTTTTGTTGATTTGATAGCGTAGCGTATTTTTTATATGTTTGTTGTTGGTTTGACAACTTTGACAACGGATGTTATTGACAAATTATAAACACTTTGGTAACAATTTAGTACCAGGCGTGCGTAATTTTAAAACGTATTTTTCCCTCTGTGTAGTTGGGACCCTGTCCCTTCCGACAACTACTTGTTTTGCTGGATGCAGAACGCTCTTTCTTGGATACGCTTCACTTCAGAACGGGGTCAGATCTGAAATTGTATCTATTCTTTCTTGGCCTCAAAATATCTGCAATTTTTGTGCCACATAATCCATATGTTGCTAGAAGGATGGGAAAATGTCATAGCTAACAGTGTTCAATACTTTGAAAAAGTTATCTTGTACACGTTTTTCGAAAAATGTCTATATTTATAGAAAATTTTCAATAAATTCTTTTTTTTTTTTTTTTTTTTTTAATCATATTTTTGATAAATTATAAAGCTTTTTGAGTTCCCCACTTGAAACCAGTTTTTATGTGTGTGTATATTTCTATCTCAAATTTTTATAAGACAAAATTGTTTTTTTAAGGATTTTAGTCAATTAGTCATTTCTTAAAAAAAAAAAATTTGCAATATAAGTAGGTGCCTTATGAAGTTTTCTTAAAAATAGCATCAACTCATGTAACGCCGACTCTTATTTTAAAAGGCAAAGTTTCATGACGCCAAACTAACAACTTATTAACTGATTAAGCAATTTTAAATATTACAAAACTTTAGAATCTATTGGAACATTCATATGTTATTTCCTTATTATAACCAAATGGCAACAGAGTGTCGATCTGACTATAACTGCGTCTTGTTGTTTAAGTCATTGATCTCACAGTGTCGCCCATTCTATTGCCTTAGACGCGTGCAACTTATACACACACTCTTACAAATGGCAATTATTTAATGTCGTTTACTTTACATACACGTAATCCTCTTAATAAATCATTTAATCGATCGTTTGTATGCAAACATTTTCTTATTAACGAAAAACCGAAAAAGAAAAACATTGCATACGAAAACCACTCAGTCGATTAAGATATGTCCGTCTGTCCGTCCGTCCGTCTGGCTGGCTGGCTGTCCATGTAAACCTTGTGCGCAAGGTACAGGTCGCAATTTTCAAGATAATTGGATGAAATTTGGCACGCACGTTTTATTTGACCCAAGGACGAAGCCTATTGAATATGGTTAAAATCGGTCCATTATTTCACCTAGCCCCCATACAACAGAACCCCCCGAAAAGGGCTTCTGAGCTCCTAATTATGTTAAATATACAGATATATCGATAAAATACGGCACAACTAAGTTTTATAGAAGTCTTGATAACCCTGCCAAATTTCATAAAGATCGGGCCCCATTTGACCCTAGCTCCCATACAAAGTCCCCTTCAGAAAATTACTTGAATGTCCCAAATTAACTTATAAACACAAATATCGCGATGAAATTCAGCACAATAAAATATTATGTAAATATAAATATATTCACAAAATTTTATCGGGCTTGGTCCATATTTGCCCCTAGCCCCCATATAAAGCCTCTATCAGAAAATTAGTTTTTCATCCATAAATTGCTTAAATGTTTCGGAATAAGGGAATATTGAAGATAAATGATTTATTATGAAAAATAAATACCATTTAATATTCATAACTGGTGTAGGGTATCATATGGTCGGCCATGCCCGACTATACTTTCTTACTTGTTTTTTCTTATATTTCAGCTGCTTACACATCTAATTCGCAAAAACTTTAAACTCACTCAGTATTTCCTTCCTTACTTCACCCCTACGGGCTAAAAGTGTATCAATAAGTTTTATATCTTTATAAGTGGGAAATTGCAAAAAAAAAAAAAAAACAAAATTATACAATTTACTATTCAAACTGTTAAACTGCTAAAGGCCCATTTACAAAACTATAATAGAGAAACAAAAAAGAATTGAAAACAAATCCTCAAAATTGTCTATCTTAGTTTGGCAATTTGAAAATTTTAACATTATCACTCGTTCGTTTTTTTGTATAGAAGATGAAAAACATACGAACATATGACAAATATTAAGACTTGGTACTAACTGTAATGGTTCAAACGATATGTACTTCTTTGTTGGCTTTTGTTTTGAAAGGAATTGTAATAATACACTGAGGAAATAATAGAGCTAAAAGCGTCATCAAGAATATCTCCTAATTGTATAAGTCATAGTATTCAAACTAGTTATTTTGTATGCTTAGGTTTTTTCAAGTCAACCATGCTTTAAAATTGTATAAAAAACTTGTTGGCACAATTAAACTTTTGCTGCATTAATTAACATTTTAATTTATATCTTATGCAAATCAAATTTGACAGCTTTAACAGTTTTTCACTACATATCTAAGCTTTTACTACAACAAACTGTGATTAGAGCTTTTCCTTCATTCCAACATGCTTCAATGACAACATTTCTTTGTGACATATAAACCACAAAAAACCGGCTTAGACTAATCAATTGTCATAAAGTTTTCATTTAATGGAAATCTTAAGTTATCCAGCAGTTACAATAACTAATTAATTAGTCTTAGATTTCCTGCAACTGCTTTAGTTAACAGTTTTCACTAACAAGATTATAGAAAAAAAACTAACCTAATTTTCTAATGTACATTTGTTGATTTTTCTAAGTGTAAAATATTGCGTATACATTCAATTTAAAACTTCCCACTTTAAAGTTTTAAACATTTTGCAGATAGAAAGAAGTAAACAATTTTTTTTAAGAAAAAAATATAATATAAAACTATATGACGTTGTCGTCGTTTGTTTTTTGGCTCATGGCTAAAGTAAAAAAAAAATTTGAACAAAAACTAAATAAATCGTTTGACAAAAATGGTAAAAAAACAAACGCTGTCTAAAATCTAGTAAAATAAAATAATCTTGGTCTATATCAGTAAATATTAAACATTAGAATAATAATAATACTTTTAGCAGCAATATTAAATAAAACTTTATAAGGAAATTGTTAAGATATAGATATTTTGACAAGATCTTTCTATTTTGTTTATAAATAAACAAGTTTAAGTTAACATCGAGATACATTGTGATAAAGTGTTTACTTTTGGTTTATAGACCAGAAAAAAATTATTTGTCTCAAGTAAATTTTATAAAGTTTTTTAGATTTTCAAAGATCAAAGCCTGTATTCGCTATGGAAATGGTACTAAATTTTTCCAAAAATAGTAACTTTTTGGATAAAAAGTTCAAATTATTTTGTTAACGTTTATCGACCAATCTACTTACTAACTAGTACACATTCTAGTCTATTGTATATTACTAATCTACACTGAGGAATAACCAGTAGAAGAGTACCGAAATTGATACAATCCGTTGTCAAAAACGAGTTAACCATGTTTGTTAACATTTAGACAACGGATGTGTATAAGATTTAAATAACACCCAGTTATCATTCTGACAACCACCCTTGTAATTTGACAACGCATCGTTGTCATTGCAACTATGCATTGTAGCCATTTCGACTACGCTATGTGTCATTTCGGCAATGCATCGTTGTGATTTCGACAACGAATCGTTGTCATTTCAACAACGCAATGTTCGGTTTGACAACATAGCGTTGTCATTTTGGTAACACATTATTTTTTTTTGTTAATTTGATAACGTCCTGTATTTTTTTTATATTTTTGTTGCTGGTTTGACAACTATCCGTACATACTTAGACAACGGATGTTATTGCAAAATTATAAACATTTTGGTGTCAATTTGGTACCAGGCATGTATAACTTTAAAACGTCTTCTTTCCCTCAAGTTTATTGACTGATCTAATGACTAGTCTATTCACTAGTCTATGGGCTAGTCTGTTGATTAGTCTTCATATTAATCTATTGACTAGTGTAATGATTAGTTTTCGTACTATTATATTGCGTAGTCGCACGACTAGTCTGTTGTCAAGTCGAATGACTAGTTTATTGTCTAGTCTAATGACTAGTCTATTGACTGGTCTAATAACTAATTTATTAGCTAGTCTATGGGCAAGTCTGTTGATTAGTCCGTTGACTAGTCTAAGGACTTGCCTAATTTCTAATCATATGACTAGTTTATAAACTAGTTTAATGACTAGTATAATGGTTAGTCTAATTACTACGCTGTTGTCTACACTTTGGGCAAGTCTGTTGATTAGTCTTTATACTAGACTGTTGACTAGTCATTATACTAGTCTGTGACTGGTCTAATCATTTGTCTAATGGATAGTCTATTCACAAGTCTATGGGCAAGTCTGTTCACTAGTCTTCATACTAGACTAATGATTTGACTTGAACTAGACTTTATCTAGGACTTGTATTATGTCTAGTCTGACGAATATTCAATTTACTGTTGACTAGTCTATTTACAATTCTATTGATTGTCTGTTAATTATTGCATGGAGTAGCCTATTGTCTAGACTAGTTTATTGACAAGTACATATATGGTCTATGTAGTTTATATACAATTCAAAATTTAATCATATAGAAAAAAGCATTGTAGTATATTTCGATGTCAAGATGTATTGAGAACTTTTCAACAGTATAGAATTTCCCATATCTGGACTGTATTATCATATTAAAGCATACGATCAGGGGTCGAATTAAACATTTTCCATTAATTTATTATTTAAACAAACACTATTAAAAATTATTCGTAATACACCTACACTTAATAAAATTCTTTTCCCACATAAATTATTTGTACTAATTTACGAATTTTCTCAATTTATTTTGTTAATAAAAAAACAGTAGATAAACAAAATGAAATTTCCATAAAATTTAATTGTTTATTTTTACATTTATAAACTCTCTATTATTTATTGTTTATAGTTTGTCTTAAAGGTTTTATTTTAATTTGTTATTTGTTTGATCGATAAAATAACAAACAATTCCACCATAGAATGCGTGTCAGTTTGTAATTTATTATAAGAAAATAAAGAAGAAGAAGAAAAAAAAAAAAAAAGAAATTCTCTTAAAAGAATTACAAACATGCAGTTTTATTTCCATTTAAGATAACAAATGATTTTTATTTCTATTTTTTCTATTACTTTAATTCGTATTTTTTGTTTAAATGAATGACATTTAAAAGTTTTTTTTTTAAAACAATTTGTATGCTTTAAATAGTTTTTCTATTTCTTTAATTTTTTTTCTTTCTAATAATGTGGGAAATATTCTGTTAAGTATAAAAATCATCTTTGCCATCTTGACAATTTAGAAGTATAAGAATCGTGTGGTTTTTTGACGTTTTAAAAAAAGAAGTTGTAGAATAAAGCCTGTCTTTGTGTTATTGTATTGAACTTCATTGAACTTTTTGTTTTTATGTGCTTTAGAAGTTTGATAACAAAAAAATCAAACACTCCATGACTGGTGGTGCTGTTTTATGATTTAATGCTTTCAAATTTGTCTTTCATATAATTTTTATGGTTTTTAATTCTTTTAAAGAAAATTGTATTTTTTTGTTTCATTGTCTGTTTTAAAATTTTTTGATAAGCTGTAGTAATTGTGAGATCATTTATTGTTAAATGTTCTATTATATATAGAAGAACAAATAACTTTCTAATTTGTTAAATTTTTAATGGAAAAAACATCTGGTCTAATAATGTGAAATTAGTTTTTGGTTAAAAATTATTTTTTTATATTGTTGTGCCAATTTACAGTAATGGTAATTGATTAAATTTTAATTGGTAAAGTACAATTGCTTGTAATTAAATTTTTACAAATTACAATTACTTGTTATTTTGAATTTTGATTCTTATAATTACATGGAATTTGTACCTAAATTACAATTAAAAGGAATTGTAATTTGTAAACTTCAATTACACATTTATTTAATTACAATTACAGGTATGTAATTCAATTACACATTACAAATAATTTTAATTGGAAAAACTTCAATTATAATTATATACAAGTAATTGTAATTGGTTATTGCTCAATTACACATTACAATCAATTGTAATTGATCATGTAATGAATTACTTTGTGTAATCATTACCCCCCATGCTTGTTAAAAATTCTGTTATTTTGAACCTTTCCAAAAAAAAACTAACTGTTCCAGTTAAATAAAATCTTGTAAAAACAATTTTATTTAATTGTTTTTAATTAAATCCACTACGTTTTCAATTTAATTTCTTGATAATATTTCATTAGTTCTTATTCAATATTACAATTCTCATAATTCTGATAAATTACTGTCAATCAATATAAGGTTTGTTTCTTTTTCTATTATTGCCATTTCCTTAGCTGCCTCCACACCCAGTAAGTGGTAAAAATTAAAAAAAAAAAAAAAAAAAAAATAATTGTTCATTTAAAAAGTCTTTAAAAAATATATATGATGTGATATCATACCAATTTAATTACAGCTCTAACAAAAAATACTAAAAAGTTAATAGTTGGTGACTTCTCATATAGTAAAAAACGTTGTCAACATTTAACGCCTACAGTTCATAATTTGATCCATTATATTGTACGTGTTTTAAGACAAGACAACAAGTAGCAAGTCTTATAAATCATTTAACTCTCAGAGAGTTGAAGATGGCGATCTAAACTTCTTAGCTTAATTAAAATGTTTAGTTGTGTATATATTAATCTCCACTTTTGTCTTTTCACCTACCTCTTCGTGTTATTGCAATTCCGGGGAAAAGAGGTGCTACCTTTATCTCTGGTCTGACGAGAATATATACTGGTGATGATCAAATACATCTTCGGCCTTTCCTAGAAAGATTTGATATGGTGTCGAGCCGGTACATTATCTGGTACCACGGGAAACGGTAGCCCGCAAATCAGAGTTCTTTGTCTTGACCCAGTTATAGGAGAGGTCCCTTCGGGGTGCATGTAGTGGTTGTGGTTTAAATCCATTCGCGGGAAGAGACTGATGCATGGTAAAGTCTATCATTCGAGATATGTTCGGTACTGTTGCCGCGACAACAGATGCCCCACAGAGGGGTGAATGTGGTACTAAACGCACCTTACCCACCTGTATACCTATAGTGAGTGTGTCGGATGTTATTCTTTATGAGTGTGTCAAATGAATGAGAAGTGTGCTGGAAAGGTAACTTATACAAGTGATACCATAGAATTTTCCTTCCTTGTTCAGTTAGTTTCGGGGTTTACTCTATTCATACCAGATTTACGACAGTTTGTAAGAATAAGTTCTCGGCTTATTTCATGGATTCATGATTCAGTTTACCGAATACTCCTCTAGGTGCTGTTGCCAACCCAATAGAGGCCATCCCATCAGCGTGGTTGTAAACGGAGTAGATGTTTTTGAATCTCGGTCAGAGGTTAGAGTTTTGGGCTTTGGTTTGTCTCCGATATTGGAGAAGTCTCTTGGGGGGGCATATGGTGGTTATAGCTTAAACCCTAAATCGCAGAAAGGAAATGTTGGTTAAAATACTGATACACGGTGAAATCTATATTTCGGGATCTAAATACTAAACCAGGGGAATTTTTCTTTCAATATTATAATACTTATCCATTTGAGTAATTAAGTTCATAGCATGATTTACCGGCTCTGCAAATATTTATTCCCAAGAAAAAATTATTACAATATCTTAATTTATCAAATAACCTTAAGTAGTATTTAACGCCTTTACTACTTAACTACATTTTTCTGCCTTTAGGGCAGCTAAATTTTTACATGTCTGATGGTCATGTGAAAACTAAAGTAATTAATTTTAGTTTGACGTCTAATTAGAATAAATAACAATTTCATTTAAGTAAATTTATTTAAATAAAGGCAAAAAAACTTCCCACTATTATCTTTTAAAACTAGGAACAATTATTATGCTTTAAATTAAATACTATTTTTTATTTTCAATTTCAAGTTACTAAACCAAACCAAAGCTAAATCAGTTTCATGTTAAATTAATGACCTGCTTATTAACCAAAAGAAAAAAAAAATAAATGTCAAAATAAAAATAAAAAAATAAAAAAAATTACAAAACATTTCATCATCTCAACCATTCATCTAATTAAAATTTTGTTTGGTTGAATGACAAGTTTCGCGTTAGTTCAATGGAAATTCGGTTGGTTGGTTGATTTATTCGTATGTAATTAAATATGGAATTCATATTAATAATAAAAAAATGAAAACATTAACCACAAAATAAAATGAAAAAAAAAATTAAAAAATAATAATAAAAACTTTTTGTTATTAGAGTATGCGAATAAAACTCAAAACCCACAATTAATGGTTGACATTGAAATTGTTGTTAGACATAAAAAACGTTCTCTTTATAACTTTATAAGAAACTGTTATACATTTTGGGGGTAGAGGAAATTATACCAATGTGAAATAAAATTTGTTAAATTACATTTTGTGCTTGTGGTATATTATTATTTAGATCTAGCCAAACATTTCTTATCATATCAATTTTTCATCCCCTAAAATATTTCAATTGCATTCTGATAATGATAATAGTGATAGTGATAATTGTAACATTTTTTTGTTATCTGACAACCATTTCTACAAAGTACCAAAAATTGCAACTCTTCAAGATTTTTTGTCCCGGAAATTCAAAGGACAAAAGTCGAAATCCCAAGAAGAAAGAGCATGTCACAAAGGTAAACCTTCTATTTAAAAGTCTACAAGTTGAACATTTATTTTATAAATAAACATGTCTTCGCACTGTTGTCTCAAAGATGGTCAAAACGGTATTATTTCGAAAACTTGATCTGATGGAGAGGCCAGATTCAGACTCAACCCTGCTTAATCCTTTGGAAGAGTATAATTTGGTCTCTGGGTTAAAACTTGGTTGTCCTGTGTTATCCATTTAAGTAAAATTGTGGATAATAAAAAGATATAATAAGATGAATTACTTAAAACTACTTTATTAAGCAACTTTGTGTTAAAAATGTTCTAAATTTTGTAATAAAACTGTGGCAACACTAAACGTAGTAGCCTCCAGGAAGGAATTTTGTTAAAGCTAGACGTACCAGCATAAATTTTTAAACATTTTTTACAAAATGATTTAGCACAACATTTTTACAAAAAATCCAAATTTGTTAAAAATAAAATATGAAACTGAATAATTTGTTCACTAATTTAAATTATGAAAATAAAAACATAAAGGATATTAATAATTTCAAGGTAAACTAGTTTCTATTGACAACAAATAATTTCATAACAATCAGGACAGCTGGTACTTTGACAGATGTCAATAAAAACAGATGTGTCTTTGATAACAAATAATAACTTTGTGGTAAATTGAGAATAATACTTTAAATTTCAAAAATATATTCGAATTTTCTAATCCTTCTCTTAACTAATTAAATATTCTCTTTCTTACTCTCTTACAGAATGAAGCCCATGATCTGGTACGACGTAATAGCAATAGTGCGACAACTCAACAACAGACCGGCAAAAGTAACAGCAGTGTTAGTAGCAGTGGTGATGGCCTATTATTAAGGCGTGCCATGGATTGTTTGCCTCTGACACATGGTGTGGGTACACATCATCCACATCTAATGGCTTCTAGTAATACAGTCAATGTAACTGTAGCACCATCCTCAGCCGTAGTGGCGGCCTATCCACATCATCATCACCTGAACCTCAATCATCATCATTTGTTAAGTCATCATTTGCCGTATAGCAATAACTACAGTGGTCTGCATCATACATCGACGACGTCGTCCAACAGTCACCATCACAATCATCCACATTTGAATATACACAGTGAACAGACGAAATCGTTGCAGGAGTTGCAGCATGAAGTTGGGGCACTGTTGGAATTTCGTGATTTAGTTATAGAAACATTTCCCGATCTCAAGCAAAAAATGGCTTCCATATCGTCGGCAGCGTCGACCTCTTCCTCGACGGGTGGCGGTGTTGGCAGTGGAAATGTTATGACAAATGGTCAATCGTCGTCGGTGAGTGTGAGTAGTAGTGGCTCGACGATACCTTTGACCAGTGGTGGTACGTTGGTATCGCGTCGTGAATGGGAACCTGGCATAAGGGTGAAACGTAAGATTTCTCAGAAAGAACAACCCGCCGCCATAGAATTAACATCGTCGTCTTCGTTGACGAGAAGTCGCAGTAATTCCCATAGCGGCAAAAAAGAGCCAAAGAGTAGTAGTGGTGGTGGAGGTGTTGTTAGCGGTAGTGGCGGAGCCACAAGTGGTGGTGAAAATAATAATGGTAGTGTAGTACAAGATTCTGGATTCTCCACGGAAACTAGTTCATCCAAAGAGGGTCATAGTGCATCTTCAACAAATGGTGCTTTAACGGTAAGTCACTAAAACTTTAAAACAAAATTATAGTATTGCTAATTTAAATCTTTTAATAACCAAAGGGCGCCATTGCATCAAATCGTTTATCCTGTCCAGAGTCCGATGATGAGTTATTAAATCTCCTAGATGTTATACACCGCAAGTCGAATCGTTTACGAGAAGAGGTTGAACATTTACAGAATTATGAGCGTCAACATTTGCAACCAAGTTCGAGTGCAGAACGTGATCATCCTGACGTAGCCACCTCTTCCGCTGAAGGTGCCACCGGTCTTTCCAAGTCCAGCAGCAGTAGTGCCAATACAGCTTTAACACCAAAAACCTTCCGTGAGCATGTTGAGCGTCTGAATAAAGAAGACTTGCAGCAGCTGCGCAAAGAGCGCGATCGCCTGCTGGATAAATTGGCGGAAATGGAGGCTGAAACATTGACAGGCCGCATAAAAGCTGCCAAAATGAGTGAACAAGTTGAAGAGTTGATAAATGTGAAACGAGATCTAGAGGAACAGCTAAAGCTGGCGATGGCACAGAGATTAGAGTTAAACTCTAGAGTGCAACAGTTGCAGCAACAACAGCTGACACAGAGTAAAAGTTCTAACAGGTAATTTTGGTGAAATAATAAAACTTACAGTGAATATTTATAAAGTTTACTTCCTCTCTTGCAGTCAATCGGATTTTTCCAGTAGTCCTCGTACATTTCTTTCCTCTTCGGCTAATACAGTTTTATCTACGGTTAGTGCAAACTCATCTAGACAAAATACATTCCAACCTGTCGTGGTGGAACAGCAGACCACGGATCAGCAACAACATAATCATTTAATACCATTCCATCAAAGCATTGGCAGTGATAATAAACGTAATTCTCAACTACAGCAATTCTCACCCGATCAATTGGGTCGTTTGGATGGCATTGTTAGTACGCCAGGAGATCGCAATGCCAAATGTAGGGTAACAGATTCAAAACGCTTTGCCGCTATACTCCTAGAGACTAGTGTCATAGAATTGCGAAGACATTTATTAACATTAACTGTTAAGAATCAGGTAATTTATAATATTTTAGGAATATTCGACAATATTTTAATTTTCTTAATTGGTTTTACAGGTTTTAATGCAAAAACTTGACCAAGCTTCTAAAACAAAGGGTCATTTAGTCAAACGTTTAGACAAATCCAAAGAAGATGTTGAAGATTTAAGATTTCAGGTGGGTTTAATAAAACACAATTCTGTTATGATGTAATCATATTTTATATTGTTTTTTATTTTATAGCTTGAAGAAAAGAACATAGAATTAGAAGGTACTAAAGCTCAACTACGTGTTTTAGAATCTAGACTGCACTCAATAACACCCAGCAGCGGTGCTGCCACCAATTCCTATTTACACTCGCAAAATGACTACGAAACTAATCGTTCTTCAGCCTCTACCACTCTAATGCTAAGCAGACGGGGTGGTGGCGTTGGCAGTGGCCTAAATACCGATTCTAGTGATATTCGCTCCTCCACGCCCATATCAGCCTCCACACACAATGGCCAAATGCCTCAGCCCATAACAATGCAAATATCGACGCCCAGCATGAAGGCTATGACTCACTTACCCATGGATGATATGCAACATCATAGTAGTAGTACAGAATCGGCTCATGAACATGATGTCGTACATCATGAGACCATGACCATCAGCCAAATGCAGACTAAACTGGAAAATGGTCGTAATATAAGACAAGCTATAATGAGTACTAGTGTCGATGGTGTTAGTCCATTCGAACAGCAATTGCAGCAACAACAGGTGGCTGCTATTAGAAATCAGGTGCAAGCCTTAAAGAAATTTAGTGGTGTAACGGCTACGAAACCAAGTAAAATACCATTGCCTGGTAGTAAAGCGGCGGCATATTTTGCAGGTAATTTAAACATATTTTTTTAATTTCTGTTTTTGTTCTCTTGGATCCAGTTAAAAATCTAACCAAAATCAAAAATTATTGCATTGACTAATACAGAATTAAGTTCTTCGTTTATATTTGCATAAAATTGGACAATAGAACAATTCATCATAGATCCTACATAAAGTTTCAAAATATGCTGATCTTTATTTGAGATATCTTAAACTAAAGTTTGAGAATTCAGGTATTTCGCTATATCTCTAGTATTTTTGCTATTAATGCAGAACATTTTAGAAGAAATCGCGCTCTTATATCATCAGAGTTTAGTTCAGATCGAAACTATAGGAAAGTATATACTGGTTTCGTTTTAAATGTTTGTTGACCTCTGCAATTCAGAATCTAGTAAACCCTTTACAAAACTTTCCCGAATTTTTTAAACTTTAATTGAATTTGTCCTTGAGAATGTTAAATAGAGATACAATTCGATTAATTACTAATGTTTGGGATCTTTCTTTATCAGTCTTTAATTTACTCTCCTCTTCTCTAATTTTACAGGAAAACCACCATCCGGCAGACCCTCAACAGCAGGTCGATCGCCTCCCTCAGCAAATTCTTCAGGTTCCTCCAGTCGTTCACCATTGAGTAGAAGTACTGGCAATCTATTGTATTCCAAATCACCGAATAGCCTGAAAAGAGCTGATTCAGCACAAAGTATACGCAAAGATAATAATTCATCTTCGCTTAGCACCAACACCAGTCGCAGTTCCACCTCGTCATCCATACCAATGGCAACAACATCATATGGCTCTGCCTCTAAATCATATGTTGGTGGTGGTGGAAATGGTTCTATCAACACAACAAGCAATAACACTTTAAATAGTCCGTCCTCGAGAATTTTACAAAATTCTCCATTACCAAAACCAAAACGTGAGTCGTTGTCAACGAAAGTCAGACATATGGATTCCTTATCGCGTGCTTATCACCATCAACACAACAATACGACGCATAATTATTCCAACATCAGTAATACTAGTGATAATACACCCACGACAATTGTGCAATCGAACACATCACCCACAACTGCCACTACACCAGGTGGCGGCAATGGTGCCGGTAGTTATTTGATTAGTAGTACGCCAAAAACATCAACTATAGCAGCTCAACTTACCTCTTCATTACGTAAAGATTTACAATTAAGTTCCAGTAGTTTTAATCATCCAGCGCCATTTCAACGAAGAGCTACCGCCTCCTCAGCGGTTCAATCAAATTCCAATAACAGCAACACACAGACTACTAGACGTTTCAGCAGTGCTTCCGTGATGGGAGCTCGCTCGGCTAGACAGGCTTCCCAGGATTATGAGGGTCAACATAACAGCAATGTGAGTGGCAATAGTGTTGCAGCCGGTGTGATCAGTTCTTCTTCATCGACGCACAGTGGTGGCGTTAACAATGGTGGCACTGCCAGTGATAGCGATAGTGGCAAGGTACGCACTTTAAAATCAACATTTTTGGGTTGGCTTAATAAAATCTAAAATAAAACTTATAAAAAGGCAACATTTAATTAAAAAAAGCAAAAAACATTAAACAAAACAAACAGAAACTGATTGAATCTTAAATAATATTTATTATTGTTCTTATTATTTGTTTTTGTTTAAAAACTCATTAAAACAACAACAACATTTGCTGTAGTAGTTTGTTAACCACATGTGTAATTTGTCCTTTTTACTATTTTTGTTTGTTTTTTTTTTTTCTTTTCTAATTAATTTTTTTAAATTTGTACATTTGCTGCGTACATTTACTACACACTCATACATTTATAACATATACATACATACGTACATACATACTATATAACACAATAATTGCATATACATAATATGATTTTTACTATATAAACATAAACATACTTATTATACAATATACATACATAAATACTTTATGGAATTAATAATATAAATATTAATCAAACGCCCTCATTCTTAATCATAAAATTAAAAACAAAAAATTAACTGGAAACAACAAAACAAACATTTCAAATTCTTTTTTTTTTTTGGTTTAAAATAATATTGATTATTGTTTATGCCGTTTCGTTTATTAAACCAGCAAAATTTTAACTGCTTTATAACTTGGCTACAAAAAAGTATTTTTTATTTATTAATAATAATTAAGTGTTACAGTTATCATATTTTTTTGTTAATAAAATCCACAACAAAGCAATCAAACAAATCAAAAACTAAATATAAACAAATCCACAAAAAAGAATTATTAACTTGTTTCTAAATTTTGTTTTCTCATTAACTCCCTGCCCTCAAACTCATTTCATCTCATTTAACCCTGCTAAACTCTAATCATACTCTCATTTAAAGTCATTATTACAATTTACATAAATACATTTATTTATAAATATAATTTTTACTTTTAATTTTTATGTATAAATTAAAATAGTGTTTATTATTATAATAATTATTACAACAAATATAAATTATTTAACTAAATAAGTCTAAAAAACAAAACAAAAGTAATTGCTATACATTTATTTACTCTTCATTATCAAACACATAATTTCTAATGCTAATATCTCCCCTCCTTTCCTTTACTCCTCCGCCTCGTTTCATTATATTTTCCTTTCATTAACTTTGTTCTTGTTTTAAAGTTTTTTTTTGTTTAATAGTAAGTTGAAAAAAAGAAAGAGAAAAAACTTAGTAATAATAAAAAAATGTATAAAACAATCATAAACCATCATGTTTATTTATTTATTTCTATTTTACGTTTGTTCGTTCGTTTGTTATTAATTAATCATTTTGTGTTTGTATAATTAAATTACTTTATACATATGTATTTGTTGGTTGGTGACATTGTATTTTATTTTACATATTTTTCTCATTTATTTATTTGGCCTCGTAAAACAATTGTAAATACAACTTGTATCTATTTTTTATGGTTTAGCGGGTGCTCTTTTTTAACTAAACAACAATATAAATTTTTAATTGCTTGTATTTTCCCATAGATACAGTTTTGAATCGCAAGAAACTTTTTAATTTGATTAAAGTTGTACAAACAAAAAATTTACTATTTAAAACAATTTAAACAATTAGATTATTGCTCTTGTGTGGGCTTCTGTTGGATAAACGGGTGTTAAATTTAAAGAAATTTTGAAAATAAATTATGTTTCGGTTAAATGTTAGCCAAATTTCGGTTGTTATAGTTTAAAGTTTTGTTATTATAATACTTTTATTACATTAATATAGCATTTCAAATCCCATTGCATTCGCTTTATATGCTTTACAAAACATTCATATATTGCTTAATATACATGATTAATTTTTATCATATCCCAGGAAAAATTGTATTTATTCCACAACTAGTTCTAAAATGCGTTCTATTAGCCTGTACATATTCTAGTTTGGCGTTGATACTACTGATTTTTATTCGAATTTGTCATCTACGGATCTGAATCTGAGGAAGCGTTATGGAGTCGCCACTCGTTCTTTGAAATAGTTCTGGAACTAGTTCTTGAATCAATCGAATTTATCAACCACGCAACTTTATTTAAAAATAGTTCTTTTTCAGCATTTTTTGTTCGAAATTATTAAGATTAATATCAATTTTGATAAAATGTTGAAGAATTATTATTATTCCAAGAAATTTTTTCGAAGGTACTGTGCATTCCATTGAACTAGTTTAGTGCCAATGTATAACTAGTGTCAAATAATAACAATGTTCCGAGAAAGGACCTGAAGAAGTAATGGCGATATCACTAGTTCCAAAATTTTTGTTTTAGAATCTGAAGTGGTTCTCTTTGCACTCTTTCCAGAACTAGTTTTTTCCTGGGAAATTTATTTTAGATTTTCGAAAATTTATAAAATTTTCTTTTAAAGTTTAACAATGAGAGTTTTTCTCGGCACTCATATTAAAATTCTCACTACTTCCACAATGAGTTCAGCATTAATTTTTATATGAACTTGCCAAGCCGCAACAACGTCAATGAAATCTAAATTACTTTTAACAATTTTCTGAACACTTGAAAAACGTTGGCATATTTTAAGTTATTCCGAAATAAATTGCTTTTTAATCTCAATTTGAAACTTCTTACAATGTAAATTTAGACCATAGGATCCCACAGTTTATTTGCTTGCTTAAGTAACACTTTCGGTGGCACATTTCTGAATCTTGGACTCATATTACAACTTAAATATATTTAAATATGGGTCCGCGAAACTAAATAAAGGATATAACGTTTTTTATTTAAATTCAGAATAATTCCGCAGCAATAATTGTATAAGTTCCACAACTAATTCTAGATGGCAGTGACTTGTTCTACAATATACATATATAAACTATATAGTTTGGAGTTAAGATAAAAGACATTTGTTTCTAGTTGTTACCTTTGTTCCGTGAAAGGTTTATAAAGTCGACAATCGTTCCATGGAACGTTTCTAAAACCATTTGACTTTTGTTCTCTCCGAACTTCATCTTAAGAACGAAATTTATAGATTGATTTCACAAAAATCATATAATTTCTTAATTTTTTCAAAATTTGGTTTAAAATACGATACGAAACAGATTGTGAATCGGTCAATTGTTTTATTTAAAATATAGAAAGTAGTTTATAGTTTAATAAACAAAATTTAGCTCCTTTGTAAAAACTCTAAAAATGTTCGCTATTTTTGAGCAGACAAAGTTAGTATAACTTGAATCAAGGATGGACAATTTAGTACTATTGTACTTCTTCACGACTTTATAAATACTTTTTTATATTATAAACTTTTGCTAAGACTAGTAGGTTGATTAACGACTAATCTAGAATCGACTAGACTAGACAATATACAAGTTCCAATCTATTGACTAGTCGATAGATTTGATCACAAACTAGTTAATAGACTAGTCCGAAAGGCAATCAGTAGTCTAGTCAATGGATTAGTCCATAGACTAATCAATATATGTATTAGTTCATAGACTAGTCCAAAAATTAGTCTTCTGGGAAAGAGAAAGGTCAATAAATGACTAGCACATAGACTAGTCCGAAGAATAGTCAAGAGTCATATATTCATAGGCTATTCTAAAAAACTAATTCTCTTAATATTCATTAGACTAGCCAAAATTACATATGTAGACTGGTCAGTAAACTATAGACTAAGTCATAGACTACATAGTCATGGGTTAGTCTATTGACTAGTCAATAAACGTGTTCATTGATTAGTCAATATATTAATCCATTGACTATACTATAGACTATGTAGTCTGCAAACAAGTCCCCATCATGACATAGAACCTGCGGTGTTCATATTATGAACTTCATAAACATTATTCATAAACATTTATCAAAAGTTTATAGTACAAATTTTGTATGAAAATTTGATTTATAAACCTTTGAAAAAAGTTTATGAATAAGGCAGTTAGGTTATAGAGTAATCCTATTATAACATTAAATTTCTTTAGTATAAAAAATTAAAAGATTACCAGAAACAGCAACGAATAATTTGAAGTTTATCCTGACAATTAATTCTAATTATGATTATAAAAGTAATACAATTATTAAAACTAAATTTAAAAGGCGGAAATTAAGTTTATTCTTTTCAGAGCACAATTACCATAAAAAGTGAATAGATACATTTAATAAAAAGTGACCAAATAAATACGAGTAGATGTCACCAATCTTCTTCATGATTCCCCCACATAACTATCATCCTACCCTACTTCAACAGAAATCAATTCATATACATATTAATAACAATAACTTCACATTGAAAATCATAAATCAAACATAAAGATACAAAAAAAAATAAAATTGTTCAAATATACAAAACCATTAAAAAATCATATATTTTTATGAATTTCATTAAATTAAATTCTACATAAATATTAAAACAACAATAATGTTGTGAATTAATGAATTATAAATGTAATATAATCAAATTATTATAAAACATAAATTTGATTTGAAATGTTAAACACACTTACATGTCGTACACAACTAAAATATTTAAATGAAAATCCTGAGGCCATATTCTGGCATTCGATAGTGATCGAAATTTCTAACAATTTTTTATATGATTATGTTAAGGTTGCGAACGCTTTCGAATGCCAGAAATTGCCCCCTAGTATTAAAAAGCTATTTTAAATTAATTCCTAATTCAATACAGTAGCGTCTACGTATTTTGTGTTTATTATTGAAAAATTTTCTGTAATTGTCTGTGTAAAATTGTTTTAATAATATCTGGGACTTATGTTGACTTAGGCAGTTTAACAATATTGTCACAGATATTATCTTCCCAAAATATTCATTGTAATTCAATTTCTCATTCACCATTATCGCTAATAAAGTAAATTTCTAACGGGCCAATGATTGAAACTTTAGGTTCGTCTAAATTAAAAATATTAGAGGCAATAAATTTTTGACTTTACGTTAGTGGTGAATAAGTTTTCTAAACTGAAGAATGAAGTCTGTTTCAAACGAAATAACACCAATAAAAAAGTATTAAAATTAATTGATGGCAAAACATTAATCATTATATTTACCTAATTTCATTTCTTTTTCTAATTATTAACATGTGACTAAATTTTATACAAAAAAACATAAATAAAAAGACTTGCCTACTAATATAAATATAATATAAAAGATGATGGTTAAAATCTTTTAATAATTATGTTAATTATTTAATAACTGAAAAATAAAAAAAGGAAATTAACAGTTTATTTTTAAACATGTATATACAATTCATCTTGCCTTGATCAGAAGATTTTATAATGCAGTTTCTTTTCTAAACAAAATTCAAAATTACATTCTTTTAAAATGTTTTCTTGCCAATCGCATAATACAATAGACTCCCAGTTTGTATTTAAAAAAATTTTAGATTTTCACTTGTAATTCGATTTACCAAAAGTCTTTCCTTAAATTTTAACAAAGTTTAAACTTAAGCTGGAATTTCCTTTTTAAAACTTTGTATTAAATAATGTATTTTTATAAATTTATTTGAAATTTTGTTTATTACTTTTTCTTCTTTAATTTATTTTAAAACCAAAACTAATTTTAAAAGTCAATAATAAGTTTTTTTTATGAGTGTATAATTTATTATTAAATATTATTATAAATATTATTTTGTTTGTTTATAAGTACTATATTATGTTAAATCACTTTGTTTATAAGTTCTACCTGTTTTTATCGCTATAATTAACTGATATATATAAAAAAATATAATTAAAAATAATATGAACAACAAATTTAAACGGTTTTATTTAGAATGCAACTAAAAGGATTGTTTGCTGCTGTAATTTAATATGTTAAGGACATGTGTGGAGCTATTTTAAAATTATTTAATATTTAACTGTTACTAATAAGTTATACTAACCTTATTTTTAGTTAATCTGCTCAATAGTTTGGAAGATATTCAAGAATATTTAGGAATGAATCAATACTGATGCTATTTAATTTTGACAAATCTTGCAAATTGGTCTTACTAAATTGGTCGAACTAAATTTTTGACCACTCTGTCTGGGTCTTGAACTTTAGAAAGTAAAGTTACTTGGGTATATGAGCTGGTCTGGTTGTGTTACCCAAAAACAGATCCTTCCTCTATCCACCCACATTAAAAATCACGATCCATGTTCAGCACGGTAACAAAACATCCCAAGGCACAAACTAACGACTCTATCTTGTAGGTATTATTATAATAGATCCACTTATCGTGCAGTGTCAGAGTGCACAAGATTTCAGTCCTAATGCCCAACAGAACAGGGCAAAGAAAGTGTTCAATAAACTCTTCCTCGTTATGTCGAAGTCTTTAAATGGAATATTCGGTCTCCAAGCGTGAGCACCTATTAAACAGTGTAAACGTAACCTCACAAGCTCAACGATCTTCGGCTAAATGTCGAGTAAATGGCAAATGTCAGAGCACACAAGATTTCAGTCCTAATGCCCAACAGAGCAGGGCAAAGAACATTTTTAATAAACTCTTCCTCGTCCTCATTATGGAAGTAGTCGTTAAATGGAAGATTTGGTCTCCAAGCGTGAGCTCATCGACCTTTGGCCAAATGTCGAGTAAATGGTTTTCAGGTTACAGAAGACCGTTTTTGCCCATTCAGAGTCGCAATCTAGTCAGAGATCCCAACATTAGCAAACCGATCTGGATGTTTTGTTGACACCAGATAGATATTAAATAGCTAGTTTAATGACAGTACAGATTCCTATTGTACATCTGTTGTACTTCCTCCAGTGCACCGCCCATTTTATGACAGAAATCCCATCCTATAGGATGCTACCTTGTTCGTGTTGCATGACACTCGCCGTTTTGTTATAATAAATAAATAATATGAATAATCCTAACTATCAATCTCTTGCCAGAACTCTGCGTAGAAGTGCAAAAGTCAATGTTCGCATGTAACTCCTAAGACAGATATAATTAGACTTCTAGGCCTCTGCAGTGTTGAATCAAACTGTCGGCAAGCAGCCACGACTTTGCGGATCTCTCTAGAGTCTACATTCGCTAGGCTTATTTGTTCATTCGCTTCACATATTGGTTCGTTGCAACACACATGGCCCAGAATAGTTGTGGAACTTATATACAAATAGATTTTTGAAAAGTTAAAATTTTTTGTCAGACTTTCAAAGTATCTTGAGCAAATTATGAAATAATTTTAGTATAACTTGGAGTAATATGGGTTATAACTCCTTGATCTTGGAAAAATCGTTCTGGTGTACCGAAGAAAAATTTTCTATAGAAAAAATTGCCCAAAACCAGAAATTCTAACTACCTCTCAAAGACATTTTAAATTTCTAATAGATTTCAGAAACAGATTTACTAATTTAAGTTTGAATAAAATTAAAATTATTTGAGTTTCATGACTCAATTTTAATATCTCAATTTTAATATCTTTAGTTAATAAACTATTTAAAAGAAGGAAACTAATGTAAAAAATGTAATACTTATTTTTACAATATGAAAATAATTTAATTGGACCGGGTAATTGTTTTCGATTTCCATTGATCTTATATTTTTATAAAATACTAATCTCATTATGATCATTTACATTGTCGTTACTAAAAGCACGTCATTCATTTCATTTTTTAGCACCAACTAATCCATATTAAATGTTTTATGTTTATTTTAAAATATAAAAAATCACACACATACACACAAAGCTGTTACTAAACTGTAAAAATTCCTCTCAACAAAATAAATGTAATTTGTTAATTTTCGCATTTTGTATGTTAAATGTTTGTTTGTACTACAATATTAATATTTAATTGCAACAATCAAAAATCTACCTAAAATGTATCTAATTTTCTGTATTTATTTTTTTTTATACTTTTTTTTACAATATTATCTGTCTATAACTCAAAAAAACAAAAACCAAACCAAAACGTCTTCCTGTCTACTTGAACACCAAAATAAATAAATTATTAATAATAAATCCTAATTAAAAAAATATAAACAAATTCAATTCCCCCACAACAATTTGTGCAACAAAAATTAAAAAACAACAACTACACAACAAACAAATATGTCTAACAATGTTATGTGTCCCCTCTAATTTTGTTAAAAAAAAAAATGTTTTAAACTAAAGAGAATTTCCAAAAAAATCTTAACAGCAAAATAAACTTAAAATGCATGTGAATGTTTTACAACAATATTTAAAACAAAATATTTAATTAATAATTAAATAATCCACAAAAAAAATGTGTAAAATTAAAAACCAAACACAAAACAAATATTCTTCACACAAAATTGAAATATTTTGCAACTTCATTGTAAATGATCCCACAAAAGTTGAATATATTTTTGGAAGATGACCCCCAAACAACTTGCAATGAAACAAATCATAAACAAATCACCATTGAGTCAGCAAAGCATGTGACTGACTACTGGCTTAAAACACCTTGAAAGCGAGAAGAAAGAGAGAGCGACATGAAAAAAAATATCAAAATATATTTTACTGGCTGTGGGCTTTATTTAACGATTATACACATATATTGTAATATATATATAATTTAAAAAAAACCATCATTATAATATAAATATCCCAAGGATTAAGGATATTCCTCATAACCCCCTCAAACGCAAACAAAAGTTAAAAGAAAAACAAACAAAAATAATAAAATATCTAATAAATAACGTACATATATACTATATAAAATGGAGTTGGTTTGGATCTACATTATTTGGACCTATGATTATGATTATTTTGTATGTGTATGTGTGTTTGTATATTTAGGATCTCTATATTATATAAAAATTAATCAATCTATAAAATACTACATATACGTATTGGAGCTGCTCTAACACCCAAACTTCACCCATCAACGTTTAAAGCCATCATCATCATTGTCTTCATCTTCTACTCGTACGTACAATCTCGATCTTCGTGTTACTTCGTATTTTAGCTTTTTACACAATTTTCTTTCTTACGAAAACCAATAAAATATATAGAAAATTTTATGAGTAACTCTTAAAGAACAGGAAGAGAAAAAGTGGGAGTGTGTAAGAGAGAGAGAGAGAGTGAAAGAGATAAAAGTGACTTTCGTTGGCCGTTTTATAACCCGTAAGTTTTCTTTTGAAATTTCATTTTTTTCCTTTCCAAAATTAGTTTAATTTAGTTTTAATAAACGATTAGTTTAGTTTAAAGCACCATTTTATTTAATTTTTTTTCTTTCTACTTCTTCCACTATCCTGATGTAGTTTTAGTTGATTTTTTTTTTAGTTTTCATTTTACCCTTTAAAACTTCCTTATTTTACCGCCTCACATACTTTTTTAGTTTAGTTTAAGTACTATGGGTAAGTTTAACAAAAATTAAAAAAACCTTGGTTAACACTTTTAATTTAGTAGAAAATTTTAATTCTAAATTCTTACAAATATGAAAGAATTTTAAAATTTGCCTAATTTTTTACTAAAACCCCTAATTTGGTTTAACCCTCGAAATATATCTAATATTATTCAAAAACTTCTTGATTAAATATTTCTGAAATTATTTAATTTATTATAGTTTTTCAAAATTAAAAATAAATTAAACTTCAATTAGAAATTGCAAATTACTATCCAAATTTTTGATTTGAAATTTTTTGTCAAAAATTCTAAAGTTTTTGGCAAAAAATCGAAATTTGTTAACTAAAAATTTCTGTTAAAAATTCAAAATTCCTTTTTAAAATTGAAAATTTGCGTTTAAAATTGAAATTTTCTAATCGAAATTTTAGCTTAAATAAGAAATTTTCGATTTCTATTTAAAAAAAAATTAAAATTTATATTTGAAATTTAAATATATTTCGGGGTTTTCAAAAATTTTGAATCCAAAATTTATAATTTCAAAATTTTTATTCAAAATTTTTATTCAAGATTTTTATTCAAAATTTTAAAATTATATAAAATTTTTTTTTAAATTGAAAAATTTTTTAAAATGTAAACTTCTAATTGAATTGAAATTTCTATTCGAAATTGAATATTTCTACTCAAAATCGAGAATGAAATGAAAAATGTTTATTCGAAATTAAAAATTTCTCTTTAAATTTGAAAATTTTTATTTGAAATTGGAAATTTCTATTCCAATTGAAATATTTTAAAAATAATTTTTATTTTTACAAAAAAAAAAAAAAACATTTCTATCTGAAATTGCAAATTATTATCCAAAATTTATCATTTTAAAATTTCTATTCAAATTTTTAAAATTATATAAATTTTTTCTATTCGTAATCGAAAATTTATATTTGAAATGGAAAATTTCTATTCGTAATTGAAGAACTTCTATTTGAAATTAAACTTTCTATTGAAAATTTAAATATATTTCAGTTATTTTGATTTTTTTTTTTTGGAAATTATTTTTTTTACAAATTAAATATTTCTATTCGAAATTGCAAATTACTATCCAAAATTAATAATTTCAAAATTCCTATTCAAAATTTGAAAATTATAGAAAAAATCTATTTTCAAAATTTAAAATTTCCATTTTAAATTTCTAATTAGATCGAATATTCTATACGAAATTAAAAAATTTTCTAATTAAAATTCAAAATTTCTATTTAAAATTGAAATGGAAAATTTCTATTTGAATTTGAAAAGTTTTTTGAATTTGACATTTTTTTATTAAATTGAAAATTTTTATTCAATTTTTTTATTCTATTCCAAATTGAAAATTTCTATTTGAAAGGTTTTTTTCTTGAATTTGTCTTTATTTTTAAATTGAAAATTTTTACTCCAAATTGAAAAATTTTACTTTGAAATTGATACTTTTGACATTTTGCATTTCTATTCGAAGTTGAAAATTTATATACCAAGTTAAAAATTTCTATTCCAAAATTCAAATTTCTATCTGAAACTAAAAATTTTTTTCGAAAAAAAATTCTTTTTACAAATGCAAATTTCCTTTTTAACTCGTCGAAATTGAAATTCTATACGAAGTTAAATGTCCATTTGAAATTGAAAATTATAAAAAATATCCCGTCGATATTTAAATTTTTCACATTTTATATTTCTATTCGAAGTTGAAAATTTCTATTCCAAAATTTTTATTTCAAACTCAAAATTTTTGTTCGAAATTGAAATTTTCTATTCGATATTAAAAACTTTTATTCAAATTTTAATAAAGTTTTAAAAATCTAAACAACTTAATAATATTTTCATGATTTTATAGTAATTTACACTAAATTTTGTGAAAGTTTCAACACAAATTTGTAAAAAAATTAAGATTTTCAAGAAAAGGTTTCGATATTTGAACAAAAAAAATTGGTTCATAAAAACTTGCTGAAAAAAGAATTAAATTTTTAGAATGGAGTAAAACCAAAAAAAACATTTAAGAAACATTATTCTTTGTGTTAAACAATAAAGAAGAACTTTTTATTTCATATCTTCTATTAAAGCTTTTAATTAAAATGACCCTCCCAATAAAAATCTTCCATTGAAACCTAATTAAAAATTTTTTTTTTATTTAATTTCATTTCCCAACTTTTATTTTATAAAATATGCTTTCATAAAAAAAGCTAAAAACATAATTTTTCCTCTTTGCTAATTTCAATAATAATTTTTATTAACAAAAATAATTAATATAATTAAATAATATTAAACTTATGTTTCCTCCAAAATGTGCACTAATCCCTAATCAATTAAATTAATCAATAATTTTGTAAATATTTCCTTAAATAATGATTTTAAATAATTTTATTGTAAATATAAATTAACTAATTTAAAAAAAATATATATATAGTTTAAATTTTAAGTTAAAGTAATTAAATATTTTTTTTCTTTTTTCGTTTTAGAACAAAATACAATATAAATTAATTAATTTCTTTTTTATCTTTCTTTTTATTTTGCTTTGTAATTTTTTGCTTCCTTCTCTATACAAAAATTCTGCAAAAAAATTTTAATACAATTACTACTGGCAACGAATAGAATTTTTCATATGATAAAAATTGCGCAATTAATGCAAAGGAAATGAAATCGGGCCTTAATCAATACTTTGAGGAAGTTCTTCTAAGTCCAACCACTAAAGTGCCAATGCCTAAACTTAAGCACGATAAAGCAAAGGTGGCCAGGACTAGCAGCAATAAAATCACCTTGAGTCAATACTTCGAAAGAGAATTATTGGAAGAGACCACAGCTGCTGAACGCATGCAAGAAATGAGCGAACAACCAGACTCCATTGATGAGATCTATGAGGAGGAGGAGGACAATAATGAGGATGAAGAAATTGACATCTATACTTCATATGCCTCTTATATGAGTTCTTCCGATCCGGGCAGTGACAATTTATTGGTAACATTCGACTATGGTTCTTCAAATTCTTTAGACGCTGATCTTTCCTTAAACTCTCAACAACTTGAAATTCTTGAACAAGAGGAACAATTTAATAACAATCTCTTTAAAATTCCCGAAGAAGAAAGTTCAGAAGATTTATTAAAAGTAAAACAGTCCGAAATGTATTCAAAATCACCAATTATTTTCAAAATCAATGATGTACAATGTTCAGAAGATTTATCGGAAATAAAACATGTAAAAATGCGCACGAAAGCACAAAATATTTTCGAAATCCCACAAGTCCAAAGTTCAGAAAATTTATTAACAGTTAAACATGCCGAAATGTATTCCAAATCACCCAATATTTTCAAAGTCCATCAAGTACAACATCTTAAGCGTAGTACTAGTAGTAACATTGATAACCGTGCTAGTAGTTGCAATTCTGTGGCAACTTCTTTGGTTGAATACAACATAGATACCTCTGGTGATTATGGCTCTTGGGCTCATCAGTCTGAATCTGAACAAGAGGGGGAAGGGGACTGCAATGAGAAAACTTATCGTTATGAAGATTTAATTAAAAATGAGGTACTCATTTATGATGACGATGTTGACAATGACATTTTGAATGGCGACCCTGAAAGAGAAGTTTTAATTAATTTCGATTTTGATGAAGATCAACCACCACGCTGGTTTAAAAATAATAATAATAATAATAATAATAATAATAACAACAATAATGAGCAATTGTATTATAGAAGTGTAGATTATTTAAATTAATATCAAATTGTAATTTATATGTTATTTTCTATTGTATTGTTTTAACTATCGGTTATAGTTAGACTTACAGATTTTAGAAAAACTTTGTATCCAAACTTAATATTTTTTAAACATATTAAGTTTGTAAACATTCTCTTGAAACCTGTAAGTCGAACTATCACTAGATTTGATTTATTTTATATGTAATTATATGCATTTATTGTTTCACAGTTAATTTTTTATATTTTTAAAAAAATTTTTTCTTTTTTTTCTGTATTTATTAAGATATTTATTACTTTTTTTGTCATAACTTTAAAATGTTTTGTCTTCCGGTTTTCGGTTTTTATCGATTAGCTCTGATTTTTCATTAATTAGCCAATTTACAACTTGTTTCGTATTGTTGTATGATAAAAAGTAGTAAAGAAAGTCTACAACGGTACAACATAGGTTGTGAATTCAATGAAGATTTGTCACTAAGGGTCTTTTTCATAAACTTTTATCAAAGGTTTATAAATCAAATTTTCATACAAAATTTGTGCCATAAACCTTTGATAAATGTTTATGAATAAGGCAGTAAGTAAGTGTATATAAATTTTGTTTAACAATTTACAGAATGTAACTTTTTGAACTTTAAATATTGATAGAGTTTGAGATCTGTTTCCCTTGCTTATTGACGATTTTCCAAAATCTTCGGATTTCCAGTCCAATTTTAATTGCATTTTATTCTACATATGGGCAATTTCATATCAAGTGACCCAACTCAAAAAATCGATTTTGACGAAATTTGCACCAAGGTTAGTACTATTGGATAGTAGGCCAGACACAAATTTTTAGAGCAATCGGTCCAGAACTGCCGGACTTAGAGGAGGTTTCATCAAAATCGGATGAAACTCCGTCCATAGTCACATATTCTATAAATATCTTTATCCCAGTTTTTTGACTTACTCCTTTTCTAGTACTCTTTTCAAGAGAGGTGCGCTTTAAAGTAAATCAAAATATTCACTTTCATATCTGTGAAATTTTAGACAATAAATTAAAACTTAACGCAGGGTTTCATCGTGACACCTTAAATAAGGATATATAAATTTCCATAAATCTTGTTAGCGCTAAGGGAGTTCTTGGTTGACAAAGTAACACATAGATTTTTATTGTAAGTCTCTGACAAAAGTTGAAATAACATCCATTTACATATGTACAAGTAAAACACCGTCTTTTGTAACCTTTGACCTCCAGTATATTCCTTAATTAGGGTTACAAGATAAAGCAATATGTGAACTTTGATATAACAATCTATATAAATAGTGTTTTTGGAACCGATTATGGCCTTTGGCAAGGATTCTGTAATTGAATGAATAAATAAATAAAATAAAACAAAATAATACAGGCCAACAAATTTATAACTTTAATCCTTACATTTCTGAAGGAGTCCGATTCAAGTATTATAATATCTCCATTACATCAAGTTTTCGAAATATCATGTTCTAAAAAACACGTTTTTTGGTCATATTAGGGACGTTATAACAGTGCGATAACACCTTTATTTATAAAGGTCATCTGAAAGTTCAATCTCTCGAGTGTAAATAACAGATCTTTAACTTCTGTTATATCTTCTTTAATTATCGAGATATATACATATCTTAAACTAAATGTTAAAACGGACATAAATGGTTAAAACTGAATTTTTACTACATTTCGCCTTAATTGTACTACAAACTAATATATTGAAATTTGTCACAATTTTACTTATAAAAATGCTTTTTGGATTGCATAAATTTTTTTTTTGTATTTATTGAGATATCATCCGTTGAATTGGAAATCTGAATTTTTTAAATTCATTGTTGTTTCAAGCTTTACTTGAAGATATCTCGAAGAAGAAAGAAGATAAGACCAAAATTAAACCTTTATTTGAAAGGCGAAAGATTGGGTCCTTTTTGATAAATTTACAAATAAAGATGTCATCGCTGTGTTATAACGTCTGAAATATGTCAAAAACTTCAAATTTTATAACACAATATCTTGAAAACTGGATTTTTATAGAGAAATTTTGATGACGGATTAGAAAAGTCTACTTGGTTCTCTGCGTTTCGACTTTTTTCAAATTCTGTTGGCCTGTGTAATCTTTTCTTATAAATAAATTTTGCTATAATCTAAATTTTACAAAGTATTTAAATTTGCAAGAAAACTTTATTCATTCAATTAAGATTCTTTTAAGGCAAACAATTTTCCTACTTGATCCAAAGCATTTTCAAATATATTAGATCATTTCACAATTCATGGAGTAAATTGTAAATCGTCTAAATATACAACAGATATAATCAGCTATAAACAGTTTCATGCAATTTACAACTTGTGCTATAGATTGGGAACTAATACAATTTTATATATTTATACGAAATAAACACATCACCACGCCTTCATCTAGTTTTCACTAGTAGTTAAGTGTAGTCAAACTCATTATTGTTTAAAACTTATTATAATGCTAGTTTAAATGAATACCCTAAATATAAACTGAGTATTAGAGCTTTGCAAGCTGTTAATAATATTTTTTTCAAATAAGTAGACTTATTGAATATGTATGTATATGGAAATATAAAAATAATGATTGCTTTTGTAATTTTTTTACATTTGCAAAGTATTTGCAAACTAAAATATAAATGTTAAAATTTTATAAATAATTTTTTTTGTAAGTAAATTGTTATTTAAAAGCAAATGTATGAGTTTTATATGTTTTTTGTATGCTCAGGTCCACTCAAATTAGTTTTATTTATAAAAGAAATTTTTTCAAAAGGTTCCTTATGCAAATGAAAATTAAATTCTTTAGGAGACATTAATAAAAAAAAGTTCTGTTTGTTTTGATAAATAACACTTTTAAAATTTAAAATAAAATAATTAAAACTAGTCTTAGTCTTGGCAAAAAAAAATAAAGCATAAAAAATATATATAAAAAATTATTAAACATCATTTAAGTAAAAACAACCAACACATTTATAAAAATTAATTCAATTTAAATAAACATAAACTAATATTAAAAAAGAAAAACTTAAAAAAACTCTAAAATAAACAATTTAATTGTATTTAACGATTTATTAAAACTTATTATTTTATTAAATATTATTCCTATTAATAAACCATACATATAATTCTTATTAATTTTTTATAATTATTTAAATAAAATTAACCCTTATATTAATTAATTATCTATATTTTTGTGTATATCAATATAAATTAAAATTATCCTTTATACTTAATTTTGTTATTTAATTAATTCTATAGCATTTAATATTATTAAAAACTTAAATAATTAATTTAATAATTTTTGTTTAAATCTATAAATAGTAAAGAATATAAAATTTTGTGAAGAGTCTGCTGTTCTATATTTTAGGATTTAAATAATTTTTTTTTTTAATTATCATTATTATTTGTATTATTTTGGTATTTTTTATTTTTATTATTTTTATCCTCAACTATTTACATGTAAATATTTTATATTATTTAAAGTATGAAAGAAAGAACTAAAAATATTATACATAATTATACAAAATTTAAATGAAGACATGCATAAAAATGTTAATTTTTGTTTATGATTTATTAAGTAATAAATAATATAAAATTAAAAAATATATTAAATAATTATAGCAATAATAAAAAGAAAACTATGTAACGGATATAATTAATAAACATTATTAAAAATATTATTAAAAAAATATATATTATTTGTTATTTCATTTGGATTCAATTGTAAAAATCGGTAGGTTTTATATGTTTATATTGCATATATATATATATATATATTTACTCAAAATTAAATTTTTTAAACTGAGTGTTACAACAAAAAAAAAAAAGAAAAATTTAACTTAATCGCCATATTGGAAGGAATCGTCTCTATCTCTTCATCAGGGTTAATATCCACACTGTAATAAATTATCGGATCAGGTTACATAAATAACGAACTTATTCCGTTTTTATACCCACCATTATTCTGTTATTTTTTTTGTAAACACATCAAAATATTGGTCGTAGACCCACATAGGAATACATATGTATGTACTTATGTTTTGAGTCCTTATATGATTCTAAAACATTAGAGCCACGTCGTTTGGCTGTCTGTTGATAACTCCTGTCTAAACGAAGGGAGATAATGAAATTTTCCACAATTGTTATTTACAGATAAGGTTTGTTTCTCTACTAAATTTTTTGAAGATCGGTCCACAGGCTAACAAATGTTTAAACACACAATTCAGAGTATACTTTTCTAAGGGATGAATCTGTCGAAAAATTACACTTTCAGGTGACATAACAGATTTTATAGATGAACGTGTCTTCCCTCTGTTATAAGGCCTCAAATGTGGGCCAAATGGCGTTTTTTCAGTTATTACGACACGATATCTCAATCTAATCTGATGCACAGTACAATTCTTTAGAAATGTGCACCATGGTTACACAGTTTCGACTTCTTTACATAGGTTGGCCTATATAATTAACTCCACTTCCTTTAAAAGTTAAACAAGTAAAGGTGTTACATTCTGCTATGCCCACCTATATACCCACCATCAAATCACTGCCATATAATTAAACTTTGATATCTTGAATATATTATTATTATATGTCGATATTAATGAGAACATCAGGGTAATATTTGAAAGAAGTCCATTAATGAGGGTTTAACTATTGACAGTGCTCTTTCTTATGGTTAATTATGGACCGATCCTCATAAAATATGGTAGAGAGATTTTAGCTTAAAATTAGTTTATGTCGAATTGCATTGTACTATTCGTATTTTTCTGTCGGTACTGAGCGTTAAAGTAATTTTCTGATGGGGACCTTAAATGGGGGGTAGGGTCAATTATGGACCGATCCCCACAAAATTTTGTAGAGAGATGTTAGATCATACAAAACTAGTTTATGTCGAATTTCATAGATCTACTAGTGCTTTTAAGCCAGTACTGATTTTTAAAATTATTTTCTGAACGGGCCTTATATGGGGCTAGGGTCAATTATAGACCGATCCTCGTAAACTTTTGTAGAACGATCTTGGTTCATACAAGTCATGTTTATATCGAATTTCATCGCTTTACTCATTTTTTAGGTCAGTAATGAGCGTTCAAGTAATCTGATGGGGACCTTATAGGGGGGGGGGGGGCGTCCAATTAAGGCCCGATCCATATAAAATTTGGTTAAAAGATTTCGGCTCACAAGGAACTTACTTGAGTCGAATTACATTGCAATACTCGTATTTTTAAGCCTTAAAGTAATTTTCTGAAGGGGACCTTAAATGGGGGGTAGGATCAATTATATACCGATCCACATAAAATTTGGTAGAGAGATTTTGGGTCGTTATAATAATATATAAATTTCATCGCTATACACGTATTTTTAAGCCAGTAATGAGCGTTAAAGTTATTTTTATGGTGGGGACCTTATATGGAGGGTAGGGTCAATTATGGACCGATGCACATAAAATTTGGTGGAAAGGTTTTCTGTCCTAAGATACTTATGTCAAATTTCTTTGCTATAATCGCATTTTTACGCCAATTATGACCGTTAAAGACTTTTTCTGAAGGGGACCTTATATGGGGTCAATTATGGACCGATTCACATAAAATTTGGTGGAAATGTTTTGGCTCCTAAGATATTTACTTATGTCAAATTTCGCTGTACTCGTATTTTTACGCCAATAATAAGCGTTAAAGTCATTTTCTAAAGGGGTCCTTATATGGGGGGTAGGTCCAATTATGAACCGATCCACATACAATTTGGTAGAGAAATATATATAATTTCATCGATATAGCATTATAGTGATTTTCTAAAAGGTACCTTATATGAGGGGTAGAGCCAATTATGGTCCTATGACCTCCAAAATTCAGAATTTTATTTCGGAAGTCAAAAAACTGATTTATGCGAAATTTTGTGGCTTTTGCTTCATAAACAACAATTTTGCGAATGTTTGAAGCTTTATACACAATATTCCGGTGGGTACATTTGTATGGGTGCTATGTGAAATCGTTGACCGATTTTGCCCATTTTCAATACCAAACATTTCTGATCAATAAGAAATATTTTGGGAAAATTTTATCTCAATATCTCTTTTTTTTTGTGGACGCTTTCGTGCCAACAACAGACAGACGGACGGACATAGCTAGATCGTCATATAATCTTACGAGGTCCCAGAATATATATATTTTATGGGGTCTGTGAACAATATTTCGATATGTTATACACGGAATGACAAAATCAATATAATCCCATCTTTTTTGATGGTGGGTATAAAAAATATGATAAAATTCAGCAAAAATAGTTTTAAGGAATAAATTACTTTTATAAATTTAGTTCAGCTCGGACCACAATTGACCTATTAAAGGCCCAAGAAAATACTATTCTTCATTAGTTCAAATCTTTTTCTCCCGACGCGAGGAACTTTTTCACGTTTAACATGTTTCCAAACTATATTTACTTAAAGTAAATTTAAATTTGAAATGCCTTCCCAATAATATATTTTAAAATTTTGGTAATGAGTAATGTAGTTATATCATACATTACTTGGTAATGAGTGGTCGATATCAATAACATTAATTAATTCTTTGAATAGGCTTTATACCTAAATGTCTAGAGAGTATGTCTAATAAGGAATAAGTTAGTGATATTAGAAGTTGTTGTTTATTACTAATTCATAAATATTAACCTTTTCTATAATGTTATGGTTGATAATACCATTGTCAGTCGCATTTTAACTGTAAAATATTAATAAATAATGCATAAATTATTTCCAACATTGAAACTGTTAATATAAAATACCTATATAAAGACCTGAATCAAGAATAAATAAATTAAAACAGTATTAAGTAAAAAAATATTAACAATGAAAATATTAGTGAATTTATTGCTTTCTAGTTGCTTTATATACAAAAACACTTTAGCCAACGATGTGTCCAATAACACAAACCAGTTGGATATATTCAATATCATAAATGGACTGGTGCCATCCCTACCACAGTGGACTCCAAAAATGGATCAATTATTACGTTTACCTATGCAAGCTTTATTCGCTTTACCTGAAGTTCTAATAGGACAGACGATCAATCAAATTTGTAAGATTTATAATTTTTTAAAATAAGTTTTCAGTGATTGTTCAATTATTTATTTACAGGTTCAATTTATTTAACCTACGGAGAAGTTCGACCACGTATTATTCCAGATATTACAAAAATATCATTTCAATTACTAACGCCATGTCAAAATGAAAGCTTTCCGCTTTTAGAAGCTGATCAAATTTTGGAAAGTCCAAATTTTAATATGTCTAAGAAACTGATATTGTTTGTAAGAGGTTGGAAAAGTTCTGCGGGTGAAAGTGCTCAAACATTGCGCAAAGCATTTCATTGTAGAGATGAACATAATTTTCTGGTAGGTTTAAGTTAATTTTCAGTTTCTGCTTTTTTATTGAATCAATTTTAGTTTTTGGATAGTGCCAACTATATTGATACTTTATATTCATGGTCCGCCCTAAATACTGAAGCTATAGGAGAATATGTGGCTATGGGTCTAACCAAATTAGTGGATAAATATTCAGTAGAAAATATACATTTAATTGGTCACAGTTTAGGTGCTCATATAGTTGGTTATGCTGGACGATATTTTACCCAATTTACCAATCAGACCATACCCCACATTACTGGACTTGATCCGGCCAATCCATGTTTCAATGAGGGAGAAGTTCTTTATGGTATACAACGTGGTGATGCAGCATTTATTGATATTGTACACTCAAATCCTGGGGCTCTTGGTAAAAAGGAGCCAATAGGGGATGCTGATTTTTATCCCGAGGGATTAGCACCCATTAAACCGGGTTGCTTTTCACTGGGTTGTTCACATTCTCGCTCCTGGTTGTATTATGCCGAAAGTGTTTATCCCCACAATGAATATAATTTTATGGGAACACGCTGTAATTCTTTGAAGAAAAAGGAAGCTGGTTTTTGTAATGGCAATTCATATGCCATGGGCCTGGCCGTGCCATTCTCATTACGGGGAAATTACTTTTTTAGTGTTAACAAAGTTGAGCCATTTGGTAAAAATGCAACAGACGACGCTAAAACTCCTTTGGGAAATTGTGGTTCTTGCCCTGGCCTTTAAGGCAGCAATAAAACTCAGTAAAATTTCAGTTTTTGAAAGTAATCAATAAGAATTTTTATTTGTTTTTTTTTTTTGCATTTTGACTTAAATGTTCCTAAAGATAAATATTGTAAATAATTTTGCATGTAATACAACTTTCTGTTTAATTATTTGTTTGTTTCAATATAAATACTTGGTTACATTTAAATGTATTGTTTTTTTAATTCATAGATAATGTCTTTTAGTTTAATTTATTTTATAGAATTCTGTTTTTTGGAGAATATTATTTTTATAGTTTAGGTTTAGAGTTTGTAGATTAGTTTTGTTTAATATTATTTTGCACAATTATGATTGTATGAAATATTTTGAAATCGTTAGTTTATCATCGTATTACAGTAAATAGTGGTGGTACAATTTGCATTGACAGATTTAAAGAAACTTTTTTTTTGTAATTTTTTCTCTGATCTTTTTTATAATTTGACGTCTAAGGAAAACAACTTTTTGTAAATTAATAGATTTTTTTAAAATACAACCTTTTTTTAGTGAGAAATGTTAAAGTTGTTTAATAAATTAACAGCATAAATAAATTATAATGTTATAGCTACCAGTATATTTTTAAGAATTTGACATGCAGAGGGCCAATAGAAATATAAAGATTTATATAAAGTCTAAAAAAATTAAGAGAACTAACAATATGAAAGATTTGTAAATTTAAAACAGACAATAAATTATATCCAATCTAATTTTTATATCGAATCAGATGATTACTTTTGGGACGATCGTTACGAAATTCTACTCCTTTCTAACCACACAATACAAATGTATTTTCAAATTAGAGACCTCTAGTTTTACGATCTAAAAAATGTTGACTTTAGAAACAGAAATTCAGAACCTTGGATAGTTTGACATTAAGTTGTGCTATTGTTTGCGAATGTTCAAAACCCACCCATGCCTTTTTTGGACCAAGGAAACAATCCATTGATATTGATGGTACTCGCTACAAATGCCAATCATAATTGTACTTATATATTTCTCTATAAAATTTTAGGAAGGTTGGGTCATATTTTACCCAAGACCCAATAAATCTTGTAATGTGCTTTCTCCTAAATTCAATTTAAAACAAGTAAGGAATTATAGTCGGCCGTGGCCGAACATATAATACCTTACACCTGTTAAGAGAATGAAATGTGGTTTGTTTTTCATGATAAAGCATTTAAGTTAAATTGTACCTTGCCTCCGATATACATATGTATTTAAGCTATTTATTGATGAAAAACTAATTTTCAGAAAGAGGCTTTATAAGGCGGCTGGATGAAAGTGTGGACCGCCTCATTTGATTTGGTGGATGGATATACGTTTACTTAAAATGTATTTATCCCGAATTTCAGCCCCACATTAGCCTTTGTAAGCGACATTTAACACATTTTCTGAAGAGTGTTAATATGAGGGCTAGGGTCAAGTGAGGACCTATTACTACACATTTAACACATTTTCTGAAGAGTGTTAATATGAGGGCTAGGGTCAAGTGAGGACCTATTACTACACATTTCGACAGGGATATCAAGACAAGTATAAAACTTAGTTGTGCAGCTTTTTGTCGAGATATAGTAAACATAATTATGAGCTCAAAAGCTCTATTCAGGAGGTTCTGTTGTGTGGGGGCTAGATGGAACGATCTTAACCATTTTCAATAGGCTTCCTTTCTGGGACAATAGAAGATACCAAATTTCATTGAATAATCTCCAAAATTGCGACCTGTAGTTTGATTAAAAGGTTTACATGGACGGACAGACGGACAAATATAGCAGAAAATGATTCTGAGCCGATTAGTATACATTAAACACAAACCCAATATACCTTCCCCTCTACATTGATGTAGGGTATAATTAAATTCAATTTAACTTTTTTTTAACAATTCAATATTAATCGTATATGTCCCATGTTGGTTAGTTATCGTGGTAGTTTACTAGTTGTAAAAAGTCAAAACGACTAAGCCTTGCCACATCATTCATACATGGCTTGACCAATAGCGATATAGTAGTATAAGAATTTAATGAAAGGAACACTGCCTGACTATCGACAAAAATTAGAAATTTTTATTTCAAGTTTTCCGTAGAGGACACCGGATTAAAATCGCCTTTCATTTTAAAACATCTGTATGGATCCTGGTGTTATACCCATTCACACCTACACCACTCACCTCTGGAATTCTTGATCTCTAATATTAGTGATGAACCCTCCCTGCTATACAGGCAGATATTGCTATTTATGAAGGTCTCTAGGAACAAGATGCATTATAGCATTCAATGTATGTCAATGTATGCTTATCTCTCAATTTTGTAAAATTGATTTACTATAAAATTAACTTTAGTAGCAATCCACCATATCAGAAATCTATATGTTAGATTTGGATAAAACCTAGACGTGGCACAGTTGTAAATATTTTGTTAATCCTTTTCAGCACTTAGTAACATTTTCGGGAAAGTACCATCTCGACCAGTGGACTTGAAAGGGGCCATGATATTGCGTCATAGAAGAGGGCCCTACTTTCCCGAAGATTAAACTCGGCAACATCTTTGTAAACTGGAGAATAATATTGAGTAGTCCATACTATTTCGTACTTTATTCATATAAAAATATGGGGAAGTTAAGAGAAAATATATAAATTATAACACTAATCTATAATTTAAAAACTCTATCATGGATTAAGCAGCAATATTTCAATATAAATCGCTATTTGAAACAATATACATACATATAAATCATAAATTTTCTTACAGTTAGTGATAGCATTTCGGACAGTTCAAATTATAAATCGGATCAGATTCTATTATAAAATAGTACTTATATTCTACTTGTTCTTTTTTTCAAAATTTTCTAGTTTTATTTGTTTTATTTTGGTATACAATACAATTCATTTCAATTTGATATATAGAGATATAATTCAATTATTTTACTTTTTTTAATTTTTGTAACAAATAACGCAACATGAACTATTTATCAACTCAATTTTGTTTATAATATTTTTTTTTATAAATTAATTATCTTAAATATATATATATTTTTAAATTTATTTTAGTATAAAAGGTTTTTATATGTTGGTGGTTTTTATACAAAGTTTAAGATAAGAAATTTTGAATGAACGTCGGTGGGTCTTGACTTTAGTTATTGAGTATTTACTACATTCTTTTACATTTTTCTTAAGCAAATATAAAAATTTATTATTTAAGTAGATCTTTAGATGATCGTTATACAGTTTTTTAGTTTTTTTTTAAAGATAAACCCATTATAAAACGAACGTCCACCATCAGGATGCAATAGGTATTTATGAAAGATAGTATTGTTGTATGTTTGTATACTTAGTAAAGTTGTAAGGATATACATACATACACATGTATGTAAGTATTTATGTAATGTAATTTAGATTTTAATATTAAATATTTATAAGTTTGTAAGTAAATATGTAGCACCATACGTGTTTTAAGAAAACCTTAGAGTAAGTAAAGTTTTATCATCATAGGATTTTTTGTAATTAATTTTTTTTTTTTTTTTGAATTTTTAAGTTAAAGGAGATCAAAGATTAAAGATATTGAACTTTTTAGAGGATTATAAAATTTCTATATATAATTTATTTAACAATACAAATCATATATTAATGATATTGTATTGTTATGTTGATGTATTCACAGTGTAATTTATTTTTACCAATATAAATATTTTCATTAATATTTGAGTTCATTTAAATTGTAATTAAACTGTGAATATCTTTAATATTTTATTAATTTATTTAACTTTTTATTTGGTTTGTATATATTTACTACTAAGTATAAAATTTTTATTTTTTTATAATTTTTTTCCATTTTGAAAAACTTTAATTATTTTTTATGTCTTCTCATCTAACTCACTACTTGTTTTTTTAAGATTTGTTTCTTAAAATAAAACTAATTTCTAATCATTTGACTACTTTTTTAATATTTCACGAAATTATTTTTTATTATGGTTAATTTCAAAAAGTTTGTTTGTTTCTTCTAAATACCATTTTGGCAATTTTCATGTTTATGTATTGTAAAAATGAGGAAAAATTTTTGAATTTATTTCTGATATTTATCGGATTTAAAATAAAGAATTTATGTTCATTTTATGCTGTCTGTTTAATTTATTATTATTTTTTTTTTTAGAAAAATGTCAAGTATAAAAGTCAAGCGGTATTTAGGCAACAAGTGATTCAGCAAGTATTATTTATTCTAATGGTAATTTAATTTAATTTTTTTTTTATATATTATTAATAATTTATAATATTATCTCTTAAACATTAAAAGCATTCATAAGATTCGTTTTGTAAACATTTTAATTTAATTAATTATTATTTTTTTATTTTGCCACAGACATGGAACTTGTTGGTTGCATACATTCCTTGCGTGTGTAACACTTTGACAGCATGCAACCTTTTGTTTTGACGTTTTATTAAATTTAGTAAAACAGAAAAGAGAAGTAAATAATATATATACTAAATATATTTACTTAAGAAATCAACTCGAATCAAAGATTTTAGGAAACATGTAAAGTTATTTTAATTTTAGTTGCAAGATTGCTTTAGGATTACTTTTGGGGCATAGAATTAATTGCAATTACTTAAATTAAATAAACATAGAAATAACTTAAAATAATGGCAACAAATTAACACAAATAGGAAGAAAAAAATTAATTTTTTTTATTTTAAGCTAACTATTGAAAACGTATCCCATGGAATACAAAGTAAAAAAAGAATCACTACAATTGTTCTGCCAAACGTTCTTGGTCCCAGAGTGTTCTTAAAGCCATTCGCTTTAATCTTTCAATGGAACATTTTCATAAATAAATGCATGGGGTTTAGTCCGTAACTCCGTAATTTTCGAATTTGTATGTTCGAATCGTCAAAATTAGATATAAATATACACGAACATTGAATGAATTACGTCCAGGAAACTGAGTTTCTGAACATGCCGGAATACTATATAAGGTTTTTGTTTTTAACTACAAACAACTTCCATGAAAAGGAGTTGATGTAATATACATATATCCAGATGTCAACCTAACCTAAGTACTTTTTGACATTAAAGTCATAAGTCAGTTTTATAATCCTGACACAGAAAATTCATTTAAAAAAAGGAAGAATTTATAGTTGGGCATTGCCTACCACATAATATCCTACACCACTAATTATTTTAAACATGTTGATTATTTTTTTAATAATACATCATTTAATGTCATGATTTCCATAATTCAGAAATATTTTAACAATTTGTTGTCAAAAAAAAAAAAAGAGATTTTCTTAAAGAACGGTTATATGGGGGCAGGGGGTTAATAGGGGGGCCTATCCTTATATCTCATCAAATTATCTTAAAAATTGCGATCTATAGCTTGCGCCCAAGGTTTACATGGACACACAAACGGACAGACAGACGGATACAGCAAAATCGACTCAGAAAGCGATTGGTATACTTTAAGGCAGATACAGTTAAATCGACTCAGAAAGCGATTGTTATACTTTAAGGTGGATGTTGGACCAATCTTTTTGTGTGTTACAAACATCAGCACAAACACATTATACTCTCCCCACTATAGTGGTGTACGGTATAATTAAACCTCTCAAATATTATTCCATACATGAGGGTTTTGAGGTGTAAGCAATTACAGACCATGTTTTATTTTATTCTACTGACTTTTCCTTTTTCAAAAACCCTATACGCTAATATTTGATTAACTTAGATAGTTCTATTTCGATATGACGGAATGATTGTTTAAATCCGTTTATTTAATATTTGAATTTTTTGCAAACATAATTATTTAAATTCACTTACTTTTTAATGACAACTACATACTGCCTGCATTACTTTTAAGTTCTCTTATAATGATTTACATATAATCAGATACATAAGTACTTTATTTAATGTTTTGCCGTGCGACAGAAAGAAAATAAAATAACTAAGCAGTGGCGAACTAACCAACCGAAAAATGAAACAACTTTTTAACTCTCTATTTGTAAGTACTTATTTCACTAGTTATTTGCAAGCGAGCTTGTCTCCAATGTCATCACCGTGTTAAAATAATGAGTTAAAATTCTAATAAAGAAATAGTGAATAACGGAATAAAGTTTTGAAATAGTAATATTTTTTTTTTCAAAAAGGGTACTTTTGGATGGTTAAGTAAAGTACTGGATTACTTTTCGGACTTCTTTTCATATATTGACAGATATATAGACTAACCTGTGGACTACTCTATTGACTAGTCCACTGCCTATTCTATGGATTAGTCTACTTACTGGTCTATTAACTAGTCTAATGACTGTTGACTAGTTTATTGTCTAGTCTATTGACTAATCTACTAACAAGTCTATTTAATAATTTATTGACTTTTCTATACATTTGTCTATTGATAAGTCTATTAGCTAATTTATAGACTAGCTTATGGACTACTGAGCAAAAGTTTATAGTATAAAAAAGGTACTTAATATATCGTAGGAATACAGCGCACTTGCTCGTAGTCAAGTAGTACTAATAACTAAGAAACATTTTTATAACAAACATATCCTTCTATTCTTCTATTGCACCAAATACATTTTTAACGAAAAAATGTGTAAAATTTTATTGAGAATATGTCTTACAGTCTAAAATTTGATAAAATATTTCTACTTAGATCTCACGAGGATCGATGTAAATAAACTCAGGAAAAGCTAAATAAACTAGAAAACGAATATTATATTCCCACCATCAAAACAGAATTGTGTAAAGAGGCTTTAAAGGGATATAGTATATGGATCGATCCTTTTGTCATTTATTACCAGAATTTAATGATTTTTTAGTTTTATACTAAAATCAGGGTGATCTACAGAATTTTAAAGAGTGAAAAAGTTTTTTTCTTAATAACATAATTTTTGAATGATTTTTTCACAATAAACTTATTATCAGTTACAGAAGTGGTAGTGTAAAATATGGACGATTTTCCAATGTATGCCTGCTAAATGTCGATTTTACGAAGAGGGAAATTAAAACTATAGAGGCAATTTTATAAAAATTATTATAAAATATTAAATACGCCAATGTGGACATAATATTTAGTCAAATTAACATCAATTAAACTGGACCAGTTAATATTTATTTGGTACATGTATCCGAGAAAACTCTTACGATCATTACGAAAATCGTTCGTATTACTAAGGTTAATACAAAATAGTTGTACTAACACATATCTGAAGATATACTAGAATAGTTAACAAAATTCTATTCTGACTGATTTCAAACATAATAGACTTCGTTCTTATGATTAAAAAGGGTTTATGTGACAAATTTCATCAAATCATCTTAAAAATTGCTTGAGGATTTTAAAACTTTTTGCATCGAAAGTGGCTAGTAATATGTACTTCTACGGGAAGTTTGATCCGACTGAAGAACGTATTTTCCTATAATATGATGGGTTTTCCCAATTGACAACAAATGGGTTCGTTCCTAATGAATATTGTTGCGTATAAATAATTGAAAAAGTAACCTAATTTGAAAATTATACAATACCAAGTTTTAACATTCCCGATTTTTTACGATTTCAAAAATATTTTGCCGATTTTATGCCAATATTATATGGTAACAATATTTGGGAATCATAAAATATATACTTTAATGAGTAGAATATTTCCACGTACCCTTCATATTTTTTTGATGGGTATAAAAATGTCTTTATAAAATGGACATCGTATGCTTACTGAACGCTTCTAAAAAAATCAAAACGTAAAGATTAGAAAAATAAAAAACCATAAAACTTACTAATAAGCTTAGAAACTCGAATGGAAAATTTATTTTCAAAATATATGTGAAAATTACTATCAGGCCAATTATGAATAATTCCCGAGAGTTTGTTCCCTTATGCATGCTTTAGGTATAGGAAAGGGAACAAACTTCCTGGGAGAGTTTATTATTCAGAAGAGGCGAGGGCACAAATTACGGCATACGATATCGATCGAAATCTCAATGGAATCTAAATGGAGATTTCGATCGATATTTTATGCCATAATTTGGGCCCAGTATGTTTTTTTCTTGGATTTCCATATAATATTTTAAAAAATAATTCGCCATCCTTGTTACTGAAACAACCAAAAATAACCAAAAAAGAAGAATAAATAAAAAGAAAAATAAAAATGTTATATAATAGATTTTATTTTTTATTTATACTAAAGTATTTATGGATATTTATTAAATTTAGTTTTTTATTATTATTTTTTTTTTTTGTAAATGTAACCTTAAGGTTAATTAGTTTAATTAGGTTTTATTTGTTTTTTCTGTTTTCTTTCAAAATTTCGAACGCATTAATATGCAATATTGCAATTTTTTTAGTTAAATATATGCTTTTTTTATTATTATGTATATTAATTATTTATAATTATTATTATTGGTTTGTCATATAAAAATTGTTTATAAAGTTTTAACACAGAAAACCGTATTTTGTGTTATATTTTTTGTCACTTTATTATTTCTACGCCAAAATACCTTTTCTCGAATAAGGCTTTTTAGAAAGTTTAGGTTTAATTTTTAATAGTTTAGAGTTAAGTTTAGTATTTGATGATAAGATATAGTGATATGTTTTTTTTAGATTTTGGAAAAATAGTGAAACTAGAAAATTAGAAAATAATTGAGTTGTTTTTGTTTTTTATATATAAAAAGTTTAGTTTTTTATTATAAATTATTTTCATTTAGATCGTCTTAAGGTTAAACTTATAAAATATGTGTTTCTTTTAAATATATTTAGCTATACATACAAGGTTGAATAATATATATATATATTTAATTATTAATTTATATTTATATATAATTATTTGTTTAATTATTATAATTTTATTATAATTAACATGTTTTCAGTTTGTATTGTTTTTAGAAATATTATTTTTTTCTCTTCTTTTCCATTTCATAAAGTTTAATGCTAATAATGCTTTTCAAAGAATTGTCATGTAATTTTGTTTTTAAATAAAAATATTTTGGTTTTATACTTTTTTCGTTTTGTAAGAATATATTGAATACTTTTTTGTTTTAAAAATCATAATTTGATGAGTTTTCGTTTAAGGGTTCAGTTTTTGCTACTGATTTAATAAGACGAATAAATATTGTTTTATAAACATGCTGTTTACAGCATCAAATAATATATGGGGGGTTTAAATAATGTAATTTATAGATTTAAAATAAAGAATTAATAAAAAAACTTAAACAAACAACTTAAACTACAGTTAATTTATTTAATAATTACAATTTTATGGTATCGCTCTGATGCCATCCAAAGTTGATCTTAAAACAACACTGCCCTCTACCCAGAAATTAGGACGATCGAGCATATTTTGCCATAACGATAGTTCCTTACCGGAGGCATCCATCCAATCAACTTGACGACCGTAACTTTTACCTGTAGATTTAAAAAAAAGAAAACCAATTATTTCTACTTGTCTTAAGTTTAAAAGCTTATCATTCAACTTACATGTTCCCAATGAAAAACGAACACCACCCAAAAATTCATTGCTAGCCAAACGATCATGATCCCAGACCGTTAATTCTAAAGCACGTTCAGATAAATCTTCCAGTGAGACATCTTCATAAATAAAAGTATAATTCCAGCTGGGATTTGTAGAACGTTTAACAATGGGTGTCTTTTGTTTTGAACTGCGTGTACGATCGGGTAATAAATAACTGTAAATAAAGGGAATTTAAAAATAATTTTAAATTAAATTTATAATAGAATTTATAAATCATTAGTTTACCTCTTGCAAAAAGCATCACATGAGCCATTAGGCTTAATGGGCGTTAAATGTTTGGCCTCCTTAACCAAGACATGCAATTGACCACCTTTAGCGGAACGATCGGTTTTTGAACTAGCCACCGATTTAATACTGCCAAACTTTCTCAAACCACCACCTGTAGCTAAAGAGGCGGCACGCATGAATTTAGATTTACTACCCTCGGGTGTAACATATTTTAAGCCCACCACTATATCGCCTCTATAAGTGGCCACTTCATCGAAAGGTTCACTCTGTTTGGAAAAGATAAATTTAATTTTCTTGTTTCTGTTATGGGGTTCTTTATTTTAACAAACTTACCCTTTCTTGTAATAAATACCATTGTGATTGTGGATTATCGAATACTCTACCCTGTAGATTGACACTAACTTCTCCTAAGAAATCATTGCGACCAAACATATCCGAATGCCATACGGTTAGCCAGAGTGTGCGAGACTCTAAACTGGAGATGGGCATATGAAAACGTAAAACCTCATCGAATATGGGATTGAGAGTGTGTTTTTTAACTTTTGTTTTACGTTTGCCGGCCTTAGATTTATCGGGTAATAAATAAACCTGGTTTAAAATAAAACATAAACATTGTTGAAGAAATAAGTAAATAATTTATCAATGAAAGTAAGGTTTTTGATAAGTGAAACTTTCACAAGTTGAAATGTACAAAAATTTAAACCAAAAAGATTTAAGTTAACCACTTTCTGAGAAACTGAACCTTTTTCATATAAAAATTAAAAAACTTACTTTAACATAGGGATCACTACGATTGCGTTTTGAATCAACAGCTGCCAAATCTTTACATCTCACAACATGTATTTCCAATGCTCCCAATTTATAATTGTACTGCATACCAAATTCCACTTGACCCTTGACCACTACTGTACCATAACGACCCTCGCCAGCGCCAGAATAAACACTAGCCATTGAATCGGAACGTAACTGTAAAAAACAATAAAGAAGTTCAAATAATTAGTATATAATGTTGTTATTTGACGAAAGTTCATTTAAGCGCTAAAAATTTATTTAGACTACAAGTCAATGGTTAGTTTGTTTGCCGTTTTTGCATCTGTTCATTTTCATTTGAATTTTAAATTGGAATAATAATGCATTAAGAATAAATATATAAATAAAATAAAGCTTATCTCGTTTTCTGTTTTTAAAGATTTATTTTGCTTTTAAAATAGACTTGTAAACTAGATTTAATGTGAGCATGAATCATTTGCAGGAAGGTGCTAGGGGTTTCATTTCTATAGTAATATGCAGATATTTGAGGAAATGGTTTTAGTATACCGAGGTCTGAGTCAAAATTGTCGATAATTTTGTTTGCTGAACTAACTACCTTATAAAGTTTGGCGTCCGAAAGAAAACCCAACTAAAAGTTAAAAGAAAACAAGAAAAAAAGAAAAAAGGTATTCCGAATATTATATTACCACTATAACAGCTTATATAGGGTCCTAACATTACATAATTGAGAAAGGTAATATAGCCCTTAAATTTTAAAATAATCGGTTTAGCGGTTTAGGTGTAATTGACCGAAAATTCAAACATAGACGTATGAAAAATTTAAAACTGTACAGGAAAACTTCTCCCGATCCCTGAAACATATATTTGAATATATCAGGTGCCGAAGTTGTAGAGTTTATCGATTACAAACTAGATAGATAGATAGATAGAATAGATAGATAGATAGATAGATAGATAGATAGATAGATAGATAGATAGATAGATAGATAGATAGATAGATAGATAAGATAGATAGATAGATAGATAGATAGATAGATAGATAGATAGCTAGATATAGCTAGAGCGCTATGTAGATAGATAGATAGCGATAGATAGATCGATCGATAGCTCGTCGTCGCTCGCTTCGCTCGCTCGCTCCTGTCGCCTCCGCTCGCTCGCTCTCTGTCGTCCGCTCGCTCCTCCGATAGCTTAGCTCGTGTCGCTCCTCGCTCGCTCGCTGCTCGCCTCGACTAGCTTCGCTCGCTCGCTCGCATCCGCTCGCTCGCTCAGCTGCTCGTTCGCTCGCTCGCTAGCTCGCTCAGCTCGCTCGCTCGCTCGTCGTGCTCGCTCGCGCTTCGTCCCCCTCGACGCTCGTCGCTCCGTCGCTCGCTCGCTCGCTCTCGCTCGCTCGCTCGCTCGCTCCTCGCTCGCTGTGTCGCTCGCTCGTCGCTCGTCGTGCTCGCTCGCTCGCTCGCTGATCTCTCGCTCGCTCGCTCGCTGCTGCTGCTCGCTCGCTCGCTCGCTCGCTCGCTCTCCTCGCTCGCTCGCTCGCTCGCTCGCTCGCTCGCTCGCTCGCTCGCTCGCTCGCTCGCTCTCCTCGCTCGCTCGCTCGCTCGCTCGCTCGCTCGCTCGCTCCTCGCTCGCTCGCTCGCTCGCTCGCTCGCTCGCTCGCTCGCTCGCTCGCTCGCTCGCTCGCTCGCTCCTCGCTCGCTCGCTCGCTCGCTCGCTCGCTCGCTCGCTCGCTCGCTCGCTCGCTCGCTCGCTCGCTCTCTCGCTCGCTCGCTCGCTCGCTCGCTCGCTCGCTCGCTCGCTCGCTCGCTCGCTCGCTCGCTCGCTCGCTCGCTCGCTCGCTCGCTCGCTCGCTCGCTCGCTCGCTCGCTCGCTCGTCGCTCGCTCGCTCGCTCGCTCGCTCGCTCGCTCCTCGCTCGCTGCTCGCTCGCTCGCTCGCGCTCGCTCGCTCGCTCTTCGCTCGCTCGCTCGCTCGCTCGCTCGCTCGCTCCTCGCGCTGCTGCTCGCCTCGCTAGCTCGATAGATGGACAGATAGATATATAGATATATAGATTATTAATTAATTTAAAACTTGTCTATTTCGAACTTCATACCGATAATAATGATTTTAAATATTTTATATGGTAAATACATTTGGAAATGGTGTACCGACATTTAAATTATAAAAGTTATATTAGAAATTATTATTAGGAATGTCAAAGTAAAATGTTACATTAAAATATCTAGTTTCAAGATAATGCTTTTTCAAATGCATTTAATGTTTAGTAATAAATAATAAGCTCCCATTTTTACTATGCAATTCTCGGTACATTCATCGTACTACATCTTTAACTAATACAAAAAACTCGTATTTGAAGTGCAAGGAAAATTATGAATTATAAATTGCATGTGCACTTGAGACTTGTGATTTTATCTTATCTTCAGATATCTTCGTAATGACGTTCATATAAAAATAACTAATTAAATAATTTAAAAAAATAAAAAAATTTAATACTTACACCTAATGAACTTAAACTGCTGCGATTTTGATGCATTGCCACCAAACGATCTATATCTTCATCAGATTGTGTGGGCCAATTATCACTGGAGCCTGAACCACGTGACTGTATGGGACTAGAGGTGGGATCATTATTACGTTGACCCATAATGGGTGAACGGCTTAGTTCTTCAGCGGCTGCCTTTGCCTCTTCTGTAATGATAAAAAATATAAATAAAATTTATTTAATATAATTACTTTTTTATAATTTGTTTATATGGATTCAAGTGTTTTTGTTTTTTTATTATTTCTTATTGTTTTTATTTTTCTTTATAAACATATACAAGCATTCATTATAATGTTGTTTTATTGTTTTATAATTAGAGATAAAAAATATTTGTTTAATCATTGTCTAATTATAAATTATGGTTTTACATGCAGTTGTTATTTTATCTATTGATTGCTCTCTCGCTATTGTTTATTATTATTAATTTCATTTTATTTTTGCACTATAATGATTCGATATTTTAACCCTGACTGAGTTGTTTAATTATATTGTTGCCAAGTGAAAATCGGTTTAAGCCAATATGGTTTAATAGATATTGCAATAACAGAAACATACGTAATTGTTTTAATGACTTAAAAGAATATGTTTTTAGTCTTAATAAACATTGATTTAAGATATAGAGTTACACGATTTGCAATATATTTCAATACGTCATCAATTTCCTGGTGTTTGACATAACGAGTTCAATATACGTAAAGCTTTACTGAGATTAAATTGTAATTTTATTTCCTAAATCGTAGAAGTTCTCATAGTGACTTTAATTTTTCTAATGAGTTTCAAAGTTCAAAGAACTTTTTCTTGCAATGATAGTCTTAAATAAACCTTCGATCGCCAGTTTACATTTGCTAAGTAATGGGTCCCAATCTTATTTCGATTATAAAATGCATTTAAAAATTTTGTTCCACAAAAAATATGAGATATTTTTGTATTCAAACACATGAGAATTAATTCAATTAAAAAGTTAATTGAAACCATAAATTTCTTATAATTCAATAATTTCATTAATTTAATTAAAATTTTAATTAAAACTATTTTTAAAAACTAAATAAGAAATATTTTCTCAAATTTTCTTTTAGAATTTAAAATAAGTAATGATAATTTACAGTGCCCCCTACTTCTGAGAAGTGCTTGAAATAACGAATTAACAAATGTTACACTAATAGCACTACCTCCTTGTATCATCACAAAATCATGCAAAGCCTCCATATTATCACAATCTTTATCTACATCTTGATGTAACAATAATTGTTGTAGAGAGGGTCTACTGCGTGATACACTGCAACGTGAACTATTTACTGAAGTTGAGGCCGTATTGATGACAGATTCACTTGCGATAATAACAAAATCATTAATATCAGAATCTTCTTCCAGAGTCTCTAGAAAACGATCAGAATTAGATCTTAAGCTATCATCCCAAGTCCAGGCACGTTGAGATTTGCTCGAAGAGGGAAGCTGAGGAGGTAAATGTTGACTGTGGCGTCGTTGTAAAGTTGAGACATTGTTGTTGTTGGTGGTTTGGGTGTGGCGTGGTGGCAAGCCGGCAAATGAAACTCTATTGTGGCAAGTAAGATTAGTAGTAGTAGTAGTTGTTGCAATAGTAGAAGTGGGTGTAGTAGTTATGGTACTAAAAGTTGTGCTAGTAGAAGATTCTAATGTCTGAGTTACTTGAGTAGGTGGTGTGTGGCAAGTAATAGTAGGTGGTGTGTTTATAATTAAGTTAGTTGCATGATTAGTGTTTACGTTTAGTTGTGATGTCATACTTATTGTTGGCAATTGTATTTTACAATTCTCATCTGCCGCTTCTTTGTTGCAGCTGCTATTGCTGTTACTTAAGTGTTGAGCTAATTGTGCCCTCTTTTTCTCTTCTTCCTCTGCTTCGCGTTCATCTCTACGTTTAAGCTCAAAAATGTAAGCATTAAACTTAGCATCGATATCATCATCTTCGTCGGAATTGTATTGATACGAAGCTGACGTTGTTGTAGGCTTGCAACATGACGACAATGTCTTACGCAGCTGTTGCCAACATGATTGTTTGTATTTTAAACGCCAACTTTTTTTTGGTTTTCTATGGCGTCCATAACGTTTCCACCATAAATATGGCCATTTACGTTTATGGTTGACTTTAATCGATTGCGTTGAATTGCAACTGCTGTTGCGCATGCGATCTAACGAGGCATAATTAATATTATTGCCACCGCCATCAGTGCCATTATAGGCTGTAGTGCGTGATGTAGATGACGATGATGACGTCGTGCGACTGGCACTGGATTTTAATTGTTGTTTTGATTTCTTTGCTATTGTTGTTGGCATAAACAATTTATTACCACCAGCTTTCGTTTTCGTTGAGCTTGCAATTGCTGCTGTTGTTGTCGTTGCATTTATGCTTTTATTGTGGTAATTGTGCACTGTTGGCTCGAACGTTTCTTCCAAGCGCGTTTTATTATGATTATTATTGGATTTCGTTTTCATTTGAAACTTTTTAGATTTCTTATTCGATTTCGTATGTGACATTTCATCATTTCCTTCTGGGCCGTTATTATCACCGGTATCGAATGGATTATAGGTTTTAACATTTTTCATTTGTTTCGTTTTGTAATTCATTAATCGTGTTAGTTTTTTCATTGCATTTACAAATTTTTATATTTGTGTGTCGAATTTATTTATTTTTTTTAATCTTGTAAATTCTTGTATAATTCAATTGTTGTTTTAATTAAAGTTTAATTGCATATAAAAAGTTGTTTATTGAATTTGAAGTGCATGAAGTAATAAATGTGTTTCCACAGCAATGATTTAATTAATTTATAAAACCACAATTAAATTGTCTTAAGAAACTACTACTTGCAGGAGTTTAATGATCTACATTGTTAATTAATTAAAACTGCAGAAAAAAAGTTTATTACTAGTGACAAATTGCTTTCATAGATTTTTTAATGATTTTATTTTAAAATCATTGAAAGTTTCATTGAGCTTTAGTCATTTTAATTTCCTCACATAGAAAACAGTTTTGCTAAGGTTCTGTCTGCTAAATTTTAGTTGTATATCGGTTAAAGATTCAAATTTTGAATCTGTTAGCTATATAACTCAATTGACTACACTCCCCATTACTTAGAGACACTTAAGTAAGAATTGTCTTCTTGCTAGTTGACTGAGAACGTATAAAATAACCAATTCATTCCTCTCTGCATGACAAGGAAAAGTAAGAAAATAATGACTATTTATGTGAAGAGCAGGAGAGTAATTTATTGCATCTTTTTGAAATAATTTGCTAAAATTAATTTCTTTAACTCTTAATAAGACCATTTTGCAACTCTGCAAAAATTATTAAATAAACAAATTATGGTTGTCAACAGTAGTTATTAAAATTATTTGCAATAGTGCAAAATTGTAATCCAAAAAATAAGCAAGTAGGTCTTAAATTAAGACACTTAAGAATTAAAAATTTTAATTTAAAATGTAACTACGAAAATTTAGTCATCAAATTAATCTAAAATGACACATTTAAAGAAACATAATTACAGAAATAATGAAACATGAAATGTTTAACTACAAGTATTTTAATAAAATATCTGTGTTAATCTCATCTTAAAAAAAGTCAAGAAAAATAGCAATAAAATTAAATCTCTACAACATAGAATAAATTTATATTTTTGGTCTAACAAAATAAGCAAAAAATTTTGTTTTTTTTTATTCATTAAGGTTTATTTTTAATTTAAACCACAAAAATGTTTGAATGTCAAAGTAGACAAGCGGCTAAAATTAAGACATTTGCATTTAAGTCAACATTTAACAACAATGACAAACGTCACAGCAATAACAACAATAAAATAAATATGTTTGAAGAAAAAAAATCATACTAATGAATATAAATAATGTACATACTCGTAGTATTTACTTATTTACCTTAATTTATCTTTAAACCAAACTTGTTAATATGTCTGCAAGTATTTTTTTTTTGAGAGTTTGTGTTGGTTTGTTACCAACAAAAAAAATGTGTTTTAAAAAAATTTTTAATTAAAAATTCAACACACTGACATAGAAAAAGAAAATAAAACTGAAATAATATTTAAGTTGTAGAAAAAAAAAATTATGTATATTTAGACTTATGTTACTTGTTTTTGGTATATTTGTAAATGGTCTATTCCTCAAATATCATCACAGCCGGCAACATCATAATATTCATAATAATGTTCAGCAGAACTTTGAAAGAATTTGAAAGTGAGAAACAAATGTCTCAAATGTTAGTATTGGCCAGGTAAAACTATCTAATTTTAATTGTTTTTTTTTTGAGACACTTTGAAATTCCTTTTAACCTTTACCTCAAGTATTGCATATTTCTCATACTAATTAATTTATGTTAAACATTCCCTTTTTTTGCAAAGATTTTATGATGATTTTTGAAAGTTTTTAAAATTAGTTGCTAATCAATAGGTTGTTTTAGCTATTAAAAGAGCTATTAAAAGGCAGTTAGGTAGGTAGGTAGGTAGGTAGGTTGATAGGAGGATGTATACTACATCAAATCCGAAGAAATACACCTAGGCCACTATCGGGCCTGTTGTGCGCTCCAATTCAAGAAAAAAAAAAAAAAAATAAAATTGTTCACTGAATGTATTATTTTTCCATGTTCAGAAACTCAGTTTCCTGGACGTAATTCCTAAGAATCTTCCAATCGGTGTTGGTTAAGAATGTTATTTCTGGAATAACATCACTTCCAAGATACTTGGATCTAACTTCGACGAATGCCTGACAATGGCAAAGAAAGTGCTCCAGAGTTTCACTGTCCTCTCCACATGCTCTACATTCGTCTGAATTCGCACGTCCAATTTTGTATAGATGTGCTCGTAATCCTGTGTGTCCACTGAGAATACGTACCATCATACTAACCTCAGACTTTCTCATTTTGAGAAGATTTCTCGTCTTGCTCTCATCAGGGTCACCCCATAGAATCTTTGTGGTTCTACCCACCGTTTCATTATTCCAAGAGGCCTTATGGGATTCTCTCATCCATATTTTTAATTCAGCTTTTGTTGCGTCGAATGGTTTTGCGTTTGTCAGGTTAACTACATCGAGCTCCCTTCCCTTTAAAGCTATTACATTCGCCCTTTCGTTGCCGACTACTCCCGAGTGGCCTGGTACCCATATGATGTGAACCTTACCTCTGGGAGAGTATTCAGTTAAAGCTTTCTTACAATCCAATACGGTCTTAGATTTAATTCTATCACCTGATATCGCACAAATTGCCTTCTGGCTGTCGGTAAATATATTAAGCCCTGTGGGCGCCATATTTATTCTAATCCAATTTACACATTCCGTTATTGCTCGTACTTCTGCCTGGAAGCTTGTGTTATGATTAGGTAAACGGTGGTATATTTCTGTTTCTGGGTCTTCAATATAGAACCCCAGACCCACTTTGTCCCCTAATTTAGAGCCATCCGTGTAGCAACGGATTCCTACTGGTATTTGCTCTAATGTTCCGCTTGACCAAGACATTCTATCTGGGATTAGCGTTTCAAAGTTTCCGACATATTCAGTGTCTGGTATGCGATCAGGCACGTCCGATGAATGTGTATAACCTTCCAATGTGTCCAGTATACATTGATGACGTGTCCTATAACCGTTTTTGGCCAGTTCGCCTAAAGTAAAGAGCCGTTCGGCTGTAAGCGCCGCCTCATATCTTATATATGTTTCAATGGGTGGAATATCTAGCAACGTTTCCAGAGCCTTGGTTGAAGTAGTACACATGGCACCACTTATACCCAAGCAGCATGTACGCTGAACTCCCTGTAGTAGTTTGATATTACACTTTTTGTCCAAAGCAGTCCACCAGATTATTGAAGCATAAGCTAGAATTGGTCTAATTACACTTTTATAAAGCCAATTTGTCATAGTAGGACTAAGACCCCATTTCATGCCTATGGTTCTCCTACATATCGTCCAGCACCGATGTGCCTTGTTGATCCTATCCTCTATGTGGTGTCTCCATTTTAATTTCCGGTCAAGTATTACACCTAAGTACTTAACTTTGTCTGTCACCGGTATCTTCTTGCCCAAGAAGCAAGGTTCAGTATATGTAGAAATTTTTGTCTTTCTTGTGAAAAGACAGATTTCCGTCTTCGCCGGGTTAACATTGAGGCCTCTCGGTTGAGCCCAGCTCAAGGCCGTATTCAGAGCCTCCTCAGCTCTTCTACACAAGTAATTTGGATCCTTTCCCTTTAAAAGTATTACGACATCGTCTGCATAGCAGACAGGTCTAAGTCCTTTCTCGGTTAGGGTCCTTAGGAGGCTATTAATCGTGGTGACCCAGAGTAAAGGTGACAAAATGCCACCCTGTGGTATACCGCGAAATACCTTTTTCCTGATAGTTATATCGTACATCTCGCAGCTTATCCATCTGTTCCTTAGCATGTAGTTGATCCAGTTACGGAGCACCCGGTCAACATAAAACTGGTCTAGGGATTGGATAAGGGTATCAGTGTGCACGTTATTGAAAGCGCCTTCGATGTCAATGCATACTGCCAGTGTATACAGTTTGCTATCGAAAGATTCACTTATGTAGTGGACAACTTCCTTTAAAGCGGTTTCCACCGATCGTCCCTTTACATAAGCATGCTGCTTATATTTAAGGTCATTGTATGGTATGCTGCTTTTAACCATGCTATCGACTATCCGTTCCAAGGTTTTAAGTAGGAAGGACGTAAGACTTATCGGTCGATAGGACTTAGGTGTCGCATAGCTAGGTTTCCCTGGTTTGGGTATAAATATTACCCTTGCATCCTGCCATTTAACTGGGGTATATGCCAATTTTAAGCATGCAGTGAATATCTGTGACAGATGTACGGAAACCAGTCCCGCCTCCATCTGCAAAAGTGCCGGGAAAATTCCATCCGGCCCTGCAGCTTTATAGGGAGCAAAGCTCTTGATTGCCCCTTTAACCATGTCAGTTGTAATAACTATTTCCGTGTTACCCTCCCCTTCCTCCAATATCGGTTCATCTATGTTATTCGATATACCGGGTGGGAAATGAGAATCCATTAGGAGTTTCATTGTCTCCTCCGTATCCTCAAGCCTCCTGCCCGTGTCATCGATCATAGATTCCGGTTGGACATGAGTTTTGGATAGGAATTTTTTTATCTTCGATACGTCATTTACGCTATCTACCTGTTCACAGAAAAGTTTCCAGGAGTCTCGTTTGGCTTTTCGAACGATTTTCTTATATTCACCAAGTTTATTACGATACTCATCCCAGTATACTGCGGTCTTTTTACGCCGTGCCCGGTTAAATAGTTTGCGAAGAGTCTTCCCAAGGTTCCGGATCTCCCCAGTTACCCAGGGTTTTTCCTGGGCAGATCTCCGCTCTCGCAGAGGGCAGCTGTCCTCGAACGATTCAACCAGGGCACTTGTGAACGTTTCCACTTTGGCATCTATATCCTCTTTATTTCGACATTGAAAAGTGTCCTGACCTAAACGGTTCTTTAGTAAGGCCCCGAACATTGTCCAATTAGTTTTAGACTTATTCCGAAACTTTATCGGCTTTGGTGGTGGCCTTAGTATTTTGAATCTTATGTACCGATGATCAGAAAAGGAGTGCTCGTCCGAAACTCTCCAATCCTGAATTTCGTTTATAAGCTCTTCTGAACATATAGTTATATCTAATACTTCTTCTCTGATTCTATTGACGAAGGTAGCTTTATTACCTAAGTTCAATGTTATCAAGTCTTTAGTATTAAAGAAATCCATGAGGGCTTGTCCCCTGCGATTGGTGTTTGTACTACCCCAAGCTACATGATGCGAGTTGGCATCACAACCTATTACAATTATCTTATTTTTCCTTTGTGCCTCTTCAACCAGTTTCATCAGATCCGACGTTGGTGGTAGGGTCGGAGAATCGAAAGGCAGGTAAATAGATGCAAGGAATATGTTGCCTCGACCTTGCTTCAGCACCGTTGCATCCGATGTTGATAATCCTGTTGAGAGAAGAAAACATAAGTTCTTGTGACATAAGATACATGTTCTCGGGCGAGATCCTGTATCAGCGTAGAAAAGTTGGAAATTTACGTGATTTAATCCAGAAACCTTGTTGCGAATCGTCCAAGGTTCCTGGATTAAAGCTATATGTATTTTACCTGTGTTGATTTTAGCCATCAGAGCGTTGGTAGCTGTCTCGCTCCGATGGAGGTTTATTTGGATAACCTCAATCATGGTCATCCATTAAACTGTCTTCCAGCGAGTTGGTGGTCACCTCCTCGCTCTTTGGATTTGACTCCTCCGGATAGCCTGAAGTGGCTATTAATGCAGTGGGTACTGTTGATGGCACTGCGGTGTCCTTATCAGGCATAGGAATAGCAGTATTTTTAATAGACACATTCCCAATTCTGGAGAGCATTGCTGTTCTGTCTTCTGGCGGGTGAGTGATTTCCTCCTCGCTTTTAGGATTTGACTCCTCAACATTGCTAGTACTTGCTAATGATGCTTTGGGTACTGTCTTAGGTGTTTTAGTGTCCTTGTCGGGGCCGGTTTTGACAGCCCTTTCAATCGGCGCCTTCCCAATTTTGGAAAGGGCAACTACACTTTCTTCTGGCGAGTTAATGGTAAATTCCTCGATTTTAGGATTTGACTCCTCAACGTTATCAGTAGTGGATACTGATGCTGTGGTCTTAGGTTTTTTAGTGTCCTTTTCGAGGCTTGTTGTAACAGCCCTTCCAATCGGCACCTTCCCAATTTTGAATATGACAGATTTAGAGGCGAAGTAAGCCCTACCTTTATTCTTGGCAAGACTAGCCATGGATTTCTGGTCGATACCTATTACAAATAAAGTTCCCTCAGGTTCTTCTTTCCTGTAAAAGACATCCCATTTTTCCACGGCCAGCTCAGCATTTTGACCTCCAAGAATTTCCAGTATACGTTCATTAGCCAGTTTACTGCCCCATCCTTTTATGTAGACAGTGGACTTTAGGAGCACCGGAAGCTCGCTCTTCTTTGCCAGTCCCAGCCTAGCGCCGTCCCAGGGAGGAGGGATACTTTCCACCAAGTTCTTTAGGGTGCTAACACATTGGTGAGATGCCAACCTCATCAACATCACGCCCATGCTGAACTCGCAGCTCTCGCTCTCTATTGGTTGTTTGCCCTTTGAAGCTATTGCATGGTCCACTATCTTATTGTTGACCAGGTCTTCTATTTTACTCTGTTGGTCTATTGGAATTTTGCCTGTCGGATTACCGGCATCGTAAACTGCATAGCAGAGATCGTCCCGGTGCCTACTTCTGGCAACTTTGGCGTAAGATGGCGGCTCTTTACCTTTTCCTCCGTCTAGCTTCTCCTTCCTCGTTTTTCGGGGCTTCTTTTGAGATTCCCTTACCTTCGAGGTTGATTTCGCCGACGTGTTCGTCTTCGGAATATCTGGCTTGGCGTTGTCACCCTTACTCGCAGGATTCTCACTTGAGATTCCTTTGAGTGAAGTATGGCTTGGCTTCGACTGTGTATTAGAAGACGGGGAGCTCTTTTTCTTCTTAGGCTTATTCTCAGTTGTCAACTCCTCGGGTGACCTGATCCTTTTTGCCTCAGATCTTGTGAGAGAGTCCGATTTTTCCTTTGGAGTGTCGTGGGATTGACTAACTATGATTTCCTGAAGCATCTTTTTCAACTTCCTCCTCTGTGCTCCAGAAAGTCTTTTCTTAGTAATAGGTAGTTTAGCTATGCTATCACTCACCTCTTTCACCATTTGCTCTACTTCATCCTTTTTGGGATTTGCTATAATGGTATTATTATTATTATCATCTGAGGATTCAGAGTCGGAACCCTCACCTATATTTAAAGGCTGAGGTAGCTTAGAGCTCTCTCCGAGTACATCCTTCTCTTTCACCCCTATATTTTTGCCAGCGGCATGCTGTACACTTGACGCATTGTCTAGTCTATAGTCTAGTCTATAGTCTAGTCTATAGTCTAGTCTATAGTCTATTCTATAGTCTAGTCTATAGTCTAGTCTATAGTCTAGTCTATAGTCTAGTCTATAGTCTAGTCTATAGTCTAGTCTATAGTCTAGTCTATAGTCTAGTCTATAGTCTAGTCTATAGTCTAGTCTATAGTCTAGTCTATAGTCTAGTCTATAGTCTAGTCTATAGTCTAGTCTATAGTCTAGTCTATAGTCTAGTCTATAGTCTAGTCTATAGTCTAGTCTATAGTCTAGTCTATAGTCTAGTAGTCTATAGTCTAGTCTATAGTCTAGTCTATAGTCTAGTCTATAGTCTAGTCTAGTCTAGTCTATAGTCTAGTCTATAGTCTAGTCTATAGTCTAGTCTATAGTCTAGTCTATAGTCTAGTCTATAGTCTAGTCTATAGTCTAGTCTATAGTCTAGTCTATAGTCTAGTCTATAGTCTAGTCTATAGTCTAGTCTATAGTCTAGTCTATAGTCTAGTCTATAGTCTAGTCTATAGTCTAGTCTATAGTCTAGTCTATAGTCTAGTCTATAGTCTAGTCTATAGTCTAGTCTATAGTCTAGTCTATAGTCTAGTCTATAGTCTAGTCTATAGTCTAGTCTATAGTCTAGTCTATAGTCTAGTCTATAGTCTAGTCTATAGTCTAGTCTATAGTCTAGTCTATAGTCTAGTCTATAGTCTAGTCTATAGTCTAGTCTATAGTCTAGTCTATAGTCTAGTATATAGTCTAATCTATAGTCTAGTCTATAGTCTAGTCTATAGTTTAGTCTATAGTCTAGTCTATAATCTAGTCTATAATCTAGTCTATAGTCTAGTCTATAGTCTAGTCTATAGTCTAGTCTATAGACTAGTCTATAATCTAGTCTATTGTCTAGTCTACAGTATAGTCTAAATTGTAGTCTATAGTTTAGCCTATAGTCTAGTCTATAGTCTAGTCTATAGTCTAGTCTATATTCTAGTCTATAGTCTAGTCTAGTCTAGTCTATAGTCTAGTCTATAGTCTAGTCTAGTCTATAGTCTATAGTCTAGTCTATAGTCTAGTCTATAGTCTAGTCTATAGTCTAGTCTAGTCTAGTCTATAGTCTAGTCTATAGTCTAGTCTATAGTCTAGTCTATAGTCTAGTCTATAGTCTAGTCTATAGTCTAGTCTATAGTCTAGTCTATAGTCTAGTCTATAGTCTAGTCTATAGTCTAGTCTATAGTCTAGTCTATAGTCTAGTCTATATTCTAGTCTATAGACTAGTCTATAATCTAGTCTATTGTCTAGTCTACAGTATAGTATAAATTGTAGTCTATAGTTTAGCCTATAGTCTAGTCTATAGTCTAGTCTATATTCTAGTCTATAGTCTAGGCTATATTCTAGTCTATAGTCTAGTCTATAGTCTAGTCTATAGTCTAGTGTTTATAAAAATCGGTTAATTATAAGGAATACGATTTACTGAAGATTATTTAAATGTAGCAAACAGTTCTGAAAAAAAAAAATTATAAAAACCTTGTATTATATTGAACTAATTCGGAATTGTTATTAATATGACAGTTATGATCCTGAAGATTTCCGATGACTCGAACATATTAATAGTCCATAGTTAATCGCATAGTCTGTAGCATAATAAGTCAATAACACCGGTGGCTGCGTCATTAGTAAACCAATACAGTTACACTTTTGTCATTCTCTGCAGGGAAAACATAATGGGCCTATAGAATGTGATTATGCACTCTGATTATGTATTAGACCAATTTGTATTGAATATAGTTAAACATAGACACGATTTAATAAGAAATTATATTAAGTATTTGTGTGTGGGCAAAAATGTTGCTGGGAAAAACCTTGTAAAGTCCTTTTCCTTGCCGTAGTTCTTTAAAATTTTCCAAACAATGTTCCCATGATATTTGATATCTAAGATTTAATTGATATTGTATGCATTCCTTTAAAGTTCTTATCTATGTTTACCGCTTATGTGTACAAATGTTTATCATTTAATGTAAGTAAGAGTAAAATAATGTATGTAAGTGTAAAAAAGAAATTATAAATTTCAAAAAACACGTACTAAGTTGTATCAAAAAACTCATATATGTACATATACATACATATGTATATAGTATCAACATACATTTGTATGTAAGTCAGTGGCAGCCGTAGCCAACATTTGAATCAAAAATAACAAATAAAAGCTTTCAACTAAGCTGTAGAAAAACAGGCAATAGATAAGTTGACTTATTAAATTCTCTTTGTGCCGACCACTGATGTAGATATACCCCCATTGTCTATTGTTGACAAATAACAGAAGTCAGACAGACAGACAGACACAATAAAAGAAAATCAAATATTTTTGTTTGTTGTAAAGAAAGAGAGAGAGAAAAAAAAGAAACGTGTAAACAACTTTTAAAAAATGTTGAAAAAATAACAACAGAAATAGCAAAATAAATAAAACAAATTAAAACAATACACAAACAAGTAAGTATTTGTACTTTAACTCTCTTTTACATTTTACTATTTCTACCCACAAATATGTTCGTAAAAAATTTGTGTAAAAAAACACCACAAATTGTCTGAATATAAAAAGTATTTATACTTAAGTAGTCATACTTTTTTCAAGTACTGTGAGGTTATTGTATGATGAAGATTTCTTAAGTTTGTTTTTGAAAGATTAAGAAATACAACTCACACATAAACTTAACAAAAAAAAAAAGATATGCTAATTTAAAAACAAATATAAAACGAGTTGGTGAGAGAGAAAGAGAAACAAATTAAAACCGCTAACAGAGAAGTGTATTTAAAGTTAAATATATTTTTGTTGTGTCAAATGAATCCGAATTTTACCTAAATATAATTTTTTTGTTAACTAAAAATAGTGTTACGTTTTTTTGTTTGTTTGTACTAGAACTCACACTTTTAAGAACATTATTCTTTTTTTTTTTGACTTTAAATTTATTAAATAAATAAGTTTTTGCTTCGGTTTGTTATAAGAAGATGGTGACCTAAGGGGCGATACATTCTATACATAATAAAAATTTTGTCTTTGTTTTGTATAAATATTTATGACCAGTCATGATGAATTACTCATGATGACAAATAAATATGTAGATGGTACCAAAATGGTACTAAACGAAATTTAAATAAAATTGTACTTTGTTTTAACTAGAATACTGATGTTAGGTAATGTATAAAGAGCGTTTTTTAGAATTTTAATAAGGGGGATTTGAAGCACGAGTCTAAAATACTAGTGATTTAGACCAGAAATTTTTCAAAAGCACAATCATGTTCAGAAACCATTTAGTTATGTCCTTCTATCCATTCATGTAGATCCTGTAATTAAACTGCAGCTCGAGATATAATGCGTGTAGCAAAGATGAAGAATATTGAAAATGCTTTCATACAAATTTCCCCAGAAAATGGATATCAAAACCGACATTAGGGCTTTGATTAATTGAACCTCGATTTTGGAAATTTATTACTATACTGTTTCTACAGATCATCGCTTCCTGTTTAAATTTGTAGAAACTTCTATATATTATTAATAAACCCAGAAAATCAGGTTTTGAGTTAAAAAGCGGAATAGAAATCTTTTAATTGTACTGAATAAATCAGTATACATATTTTCTATTGCTGATTTCCTCTCCCTTTATGTAAAATCTGAGTCTTCAAGAAAAATTTATTTCTGAGTCTTCAAGGAAAATTTATAATAATCAAGAAGGCACATCGGTGATGGACGATATATAGTAGAACTATAGGCATGAAATGGGGTCTTAGTCCTACTATGACAAATTGGCTTAATAAAAGTGTAATTAGAGCAATTCTAACTTATGCTTCAATAATCTGGCTAATCCCAAATTGAATGTTTTGGTCAAGCGGAACATTAGAGCAAAAGACCGTAGGAATCCGTTGCTACGTATCGCTCTAAATTTGAGGACAAAGTGGCCTTGGGGTTTTATATTGAAAACACAGAAACAGAATTATACCATCGTTTACCTAATCACATTACAAGCTTAGATTAAAATTGGATCAGAAGACCATTAGGGCGATATCAGATTACGACGTATTGGATTGTAAAAAAGCGCTCTAACGAATGAGTGAATGTAAAGGCTTTAAAAGGAAAGGATTCAGACGAATGTAGAAAGGACAAACTCTTGATCACTTTATTTTCCATTGTCTTTGATCAGGAATTTGCCGAAATTACATCCAAATAGCTTGTGAATGATATTATTCCGGATATAACATTTCTCACGAATACTTCTTAGGAATTACGTCTAGAAAACTGAGTTGCTGAAGGTTTTTGTTTTTTACCAAGAAATATTTGCCATGAAAAGGAGCGCGCAACAGGCCCGTATTTCTAACATCCTCCTATCAACCTAACCTAAACTTTTGGGTGACTCTTGTAGGTCAATTTGTAGTGTTCTATTCTATCATTTTCGTTTTCGTGGACTCAATAATCGGATCTCATGTAACAAACATAATCCTTCTGAACTAACTAGTTTTCCTTTTATAGCCAGTTCGGATTCTACATTGACGTTGAGACCATTTTTTTTCTTATGGAATCGATATTCGTTCTATTAAGTTGATCTGAAAACACAGTTTTCATACAAAAATTATTTAATCGGGCAGAATATCTTTCGGGTAAACGATAACCAGAGATTGCGATTATGGACCTTAATTTTTTGAAATTTTTCTGAACTGGTTCCAAGAAGTTGTTTCGTAATTAGTTTGCCTTGCATTGAACTAGTGTAGTACATATGTTTAACTAGTGCCAAAGAACTGGTTCTTCGAAAACTGCTTAGAAATACTTTTGAATAACAAAAGAACAAAAGAACGAGTTCTAAAAGTAAAGCCGACATCACCCGTTTCAAGAATGATATTCAAGAATCTGAAATGAATCTGTTTGCACTCGTTTTAGAACTAATACTATATCTAAAACGAGATTTCTAGAATTTACTTGTTTACAGTGACTAATTTAGATAATTCATAAGTTAAAAAATGTCTTTAAAACAAACATCAATAAACTTGATCATTAAAAAAAGTTCTTTACCAAATATACCGTTAATAGTTAAAGATAAATAAAATATTATAATATTTTAAACAATTTAGTTAATTTTTAGGCCTTTAAAAAAATCCAGTTCATGACCCTAAAGATACCAACATTTAACCTAATTTCTTAAAAAAAAAAACTATATGTTTGTGTAAATGAGGTAGGTATTCATAACAAATTCCCAAATAAATAAATAAATACTACATTGTAATGCAAATTTTATGGTAAAATATATATTTTAAAGTTTTTAAAATATTTATCTTATATGGATGTGGTAACTTGCTGCAATAAAATACAAAACCTATTTAATTTTATTATTTTAGTTTTTTTTTCTTAAAACATCACGTTTTCTGCAGGTTTTAAATATTTTTTTTGTTTTGTTCTTCTTATCCATTTTTTAGCATTTTTTTCTTGTTTAAAATTTAACCAGAAAAAAAAGAAAAATGTGTTAAAGACTCATAAATAAAGAATGACAATGGTTGAAGGTAAACACAACAAATTTTAAATAAATATTTGTATTTTAAATAATAACAATATACAAATTTTTTTCAGCTATTTTTTATTTGTTGCCGAATTATTTGTTAAAAACTTCAGGGTTTTAAGTAAATTGCAGTACTATTTGCTAAAAATTTCCTGATGACTGATTTAATTTAATTTTTTTATTTTTTTTCTAAAATTTTTGGAGTGTTATTTATTATTATTTTTAATAATTCAGCATAACAATCGATTGTTGAAAACAGAAACTAAACACTTTCACTATTTGTATTTTTTTATGTTCGAGTGGTCAATCAGTTGATTTAGTTGAGTTGAGCTCTCTCGTTTAATGTTGTAGTTAAAAACCGATGTTTATGATGAGAATTAACATTGTATTAAGTTGTTTAATATTTTTAAATATTTTATTTTTTTTTTGCAATATTTTTATTCAATTAAGAAAATGTATTAAAGCATGTAATTTTAATTAATGATGTTACTTTCAAAATATTTATTTATATATTTTTATTTTATACATATTTTTTGATAAAAAAAAATATATTTATTTTTAAATATTATTTATTATAAACCGTTTTGTTAGACGTTTTTATTCTAACTGATTCATAATGTTGATTTAGTAATACATACAAAAAATATTAAGTAAATTATTCGTTGGAGATCACTTTTTTCCTGTTATTCGAATTGTTTAAATTGATTAATTTAAATATTGACACGATCTTTAAATGTTTTTAATTGCACACAAGTAAAAAAATGTAAGTGTTTTCTTTGCCTTCCTGGGGAATTGTTTTGTGCCCTATAACTACACAATTAAGACGAAATAAACCTAAATATACTGACAGAAAATCAATTGCAGATGTAAGATCATATATTGATCATAACAAACATTTAACAAAAATTAAGTCTCCTCAGGGGAAAGCAATGTTGAACAACATTTGAGAAATGTAGTAAAATCACAAAATCCAAATATTTTATAAGAATATCGGTAGGGAGCATATTAATCTATATGGTCACACAAAATCATGTTTACTAGCGAATACTTATCGATAAATGCGGTTAATGCAAGCGGACAAAATTTAAAGGCCTCTAATGTAAAAATATTCGTGAAGATATATCTTCTATTTATATGTACCCATCTAGCATTTAGATGATTGATCAGTAAACAGATTCCTCTGATCACCTAAAAGTGATTATGTAATAAGTTGTGCACTTAAAAAATGATTCGAAAATGATCCCGCTGTATGATTCGAAACTGATTATTTGAAAATAACCAAAATAGTCTATAGTCTAGTCTATAGTCTAGTCTAGTCTAGTCTAGTCTAGTCTAGTCTAGTCTAGTCTAGTCTAGTCTAGTCTAGTCTAGTCTAGTCTAGTCTAGTCTAGTCTAGTCTAGCCTAGTCTAGTCTATAGTCTAGTCTAGTATATAGTCTAGTCTATAGTCTAGTCTATAGTCTAGTCTATAGTCTAGTCTATAGTCTAGTCTATAGTCTAGTCTATATTCTAGTCTATAGTCTAGTCTATAGTCTAGTCTATAGTCTAGTCTATAGTCTAGTCTATAGTCTAGTCTATAGTCTAGTCTATGGTCTAGTCTATAGTCTAGTCTATAGTCTAGTCTATAGTCTAGTCTATAGTCTAGTCTATAGTCTAGTCTATAGTCTAGTCTATAGTCTATAGTCAAGTCTATAGTCTAGTATATAGTCTAGTCTATAGTCTAGTCTATAGTCTAGTCTATAGTCTAGTCAATAGTCTAGTCTATAGTCTAGTCTATAGTCTAGTCTATAGTCTAGTCTATAGTCTATAGTCTAGTCTATAGTCTAGTCTATAGTCTAGTCTATAGTCTAGTCTATAGTCTAGTCTATAGTCTAGTCTATAGTCTAGTGTATAGTCTAGTCTATAGTCTAGTCTATAGTCTAGTCTATAGTCTAGTCTATAGTCTAGTCTATAGTCCAGTCTATAGTCTAGTCTATAGTCAAGTCTATAGTCTAGTCATAAATTGATCATCCTGGTGTTTTTCAGTAATTCGAGTCATTAATGACTCAAAAAAGATTCAAAAGTGTGTCAAAAATGATCAAAAGAGGGGCTCATAAAAGACACTTTCAGAAGAGTCGCTGATAGGGCACCATTTTCTCCCGACGAAATTTTAATGGTACAGAAGAGCCATAAATAGTTCGAATGCTAGCTGTGCATTCCTGGTCACACATTCCAGAAAATGTAGAAGTACTTTTTGTAAAGAGGCTTGACACAGAATTCCGTACCAATCGAAACTAAACTTTTAAAAAACAAGAATTTTTTTTTTTGAAAATAATAAGTGGTTGCCTTTTTAGAAATTCAATTGAAAATATATGATATATAATACAATATTTAAATGTGGTATAAAATTGTAATTGACACACGTGTCCATAAAATAAGCCCCTTCGATAGGCCCTTTTAACCGATCGTTTTACCCGCTAAACTCTTATGAAGCTGTAGTATTTGTCTGTGTTTTTAAAATTAATAATTTCTTAGACATTTTATCGTTTATATGATTGTTAGTGTGGCAAAAGGTTAATTTAATAAAGATTCATACCAAACAGAATACACATTTATGTATATAAAAATAGAATTTCAAAGAATCTTTTTATTGTCATAAATGCTTTATTACACAGAAATTCATACAAGCGGGCAATAAAACGTTTAAAGATGTAAAAAGTAACATTAAAAGACGAGTAAAGGGCATTTACAAAACACAACTTGGGTGATCATTGGGTGAAGTTATTAGTAAGTGATTCTTTAAGGCATTTCATAATAAATTATGTAAAACAGATATTGAAGTTTAACTTGAAAGAAAGTTAAATTTTGATCTGTAAACAAATGTTATAATAAAATATAATTCAATTAATTAAACTATTAAGGCTTAAAGCGAGTTTAAATTCTTACGGGCGAGATAGAGAAACTTTTTTTGAATTATTGTTTTTCAAAAATCTAACTTTGGATTTAAACTGTTTGTTATTCTTAATTTAAGTTTAAAATTGCTTATTTTATCAGATTTATGGTAGATATTTGTTGTTAACAAACTGGTTTGAACATTTTAATTATATGTATAAAAAAATATGAGTTCTTCAAAAGGCATTTACAACTTTGTATGCCGAATATGTCGCTGCCAAATTTAGATATTCTAATTTTTACACTTTAGTTTTATAAATTGTAATTAAATGATTTATATTTCCCTTTTGCCCAATTGGTTTCCGAGTAATTATTTAAAATTGTTTATTTATTCAATTATCAATCATTTACAAAAATACTTTTCGGATAAAATTTGACAGCCAGATCCTAAGATTGAAATCCTGACATCCTAAAGATTGATAAACTTCTTGGTCTTTTATGAATATTGCTAAACATACTAGATTATTTGATTATATTGTATTATTTGAGTTGGATTTCAATTTGATAACGACATAGATAAGAAATATATTTGGTTTGTGTTGAACAACTCTGGCGTCATCATTGTTATCTCTTAAAGGCGGATAACTTTGTTTGGCTTTGGAGAGTTTTGCACCACACTCGAACTAGTATAATAGCCTAAAAATGAAGCTACATCTTGACTTGTGGAGACCCTAAAATATTTAGGCTATACCCTTCGGAGATCATAAAATTGGAGTCAATTAAAACTCTTGAAATTTCTGATGAAGTGAAACTAAAAACTCATCATTGGTCTAAGTGTTCGAAGTTCTTACCTATATATGTATATAAAAATGAACGTGTGTTTGTTTGTTTGTTTGAACGTAATAGACTACTAAACGGCTGAACCGATTTTCTTCAAATTTTCACAGCGTATTCCTGCATGTCTGGAATAGGTAATGGGCTACTTTTTATTTTGAAATTCCAAGTGGGCGGGGAGCCAAGCGCATGTAAAGAAAATATTAAATCCGTATATTTGAGATAATATAACAGTTAGAGTCCTCAAATTTTATCGGGGCGACTTTAGTGTCAATATGATTATTTAGGACAAAAAGTAGGCGGACTAGCATTAGTGGGCGTGGCACCTCCCATATAAATTAAATAAAAAAATTCGTTTATCTTTGAAAATATTACAGTTAGAATTTTGCCTGAATAACTTTAACATCCATTTAAACATTTTGGGTAATAAATAGGCGGACTACCCATGAGGGGAGCTGCACCTCCCATAATAATTAAATACAAAAATTCGTTTATCTGGGATACTAATGGAACTATATTCTTAAAATTTTGTACGAAGAACTTTAATATTCATCTGAACACTTTGGAGGAAAAAGAGCGGACTTTCATCTTGGGGGGCTTGAAGCCCCCATATGAATTAAATAGTGAAATTCGTATATCTGAGAAACTATTAGAGCTAGAATCTTCAAATTGAAGAATTTTGACATTCATCTGAACATTTAGAGTATAACGGGCGGACTTTCAATGGGGAACTTTGCACCTTCCATATGAATTAAATATAAAATTTCGTTTATCTGGGAAACTAATAGAACTTGATTCTTAAAATTATTTTAATATTAATCTGAACATTTTGGGGCAAAAATACGAGCTTTCATCTGGGTAGCTTGAAGCCCCGACTAAGAAACTATTAGAGCTAGAATCTTCAAATTTTACATGAAGAACTTTGACATTCATGGGAATATTTAGATAATAACGGCGGACTTTCAATTGCTTAAATTAATTACAAAATTTCGTGTATCTGGTAACTCTTATATTCTTCAAATTTTTCATAGATAGATAGAACTTGCAATAATTTGCTTGACATCTCTCAATTTGGAAAACTATTGTAGTTAGAATCTTTAAAATCTTTAAGTGGGTTTTTTATTTATGAATATTGCTTTTAGGGTAGCAAAGCGCACTGGGTACAGCTAGTATGAAAATATAGTGAGTTATTCAAAAGTTGTCCTTATACGGAAGCTATGACCAAATAAATTGAGAGTAAATTCCGCAATATTATGTATGATTTAATCGAAATCAAATTTATTTATCACGACATTTGTTTAAAAGAAGTATATAAGAACTTCAATCGAGAAACTATATTCAAAAAGTGCTAGTTGTGTTAGTTTAGTTTTCAGGAGAGCAAAAAAATGTTTTAAGGAATTTGAGGAAATTGAGGAATTATTAGCTATTAAAAACATACTTTGGCCCAAGATTGAGTTAGCACTTTTTGAATATAGAGTGTGCGATATAGCAAAGTCATTTCCTAGGCCTATCTACATTTTCAATAAACAAAAATTCCAAATTTTAAAAACATTAGCTCCATAATTGATTAAGAGAAAGTGCAAACGAAACACTAGAAAAAATAACATAATTTTTGAATTAAATAAAAATTTAGGTATTTATGTTGAAAATACTGTATGAAAAACAATCAAAAAAATATAAATTTTGAATACTACACTACTAACACTACAGCACGTTTGACCACTAAAGCTTAAGGTTTAAAGTCAGCATATTAAGGCTGTTATGAATATTTCTTAAAATTTGCTAACAAATTATTTTAACTGTTATTACAGGGTGTTGAGTAATAGTAATAACTAAATAATAACCAAAAGTAAATTACATACACAGGTATACATATGTGTATGTTTTTGAGGAGTTATAATGCAATCATACATTTTTATACACACAAACATACATACTTTTATTTATATTAAATATAATTTGAATTTAATTAATTATTCAGGAAATGTACACAAAAAATACTATGTATATACAAACCTATAGATACTACAACTATATGGAAAGTATTAAAAATATTAAGTTTGGAAATAAAAGTTAAAAAAGCACAAATATTGTAATAATATTACAAAAAAGTTATGAAAAGAATTAACAATATTTCCGTCAATAATTATGGCTATAAATGAAATAAAAATCGCGTGTAACAGCCAAAAAAAAAAAAATTTATTGAAATTCACAAAAAATAAATATGTAGTTGGTGTAAAAAGTGTAGAAATATACGATAAATGAATTTAGCCAAGTAACATGCATATATTATTATTTAAATAAATTAAAAAAAAATCTTAATAAATTTATTATGCTAACAAAAACAAAGTTAATATTTGGCTCATTCCAGTAAACCTCAAATAAACAGGAAATACAAGTATAGATTTCAATTAAAAGATTTGCTCAATATATAAAGTTTTTTTGTGTTGAACTTTTCTCGTTTGCAGCAAATGTTATTCAATATTATTTTGTTTTTGTATTTAGCCGAGTTTTGCAGACATAGATTTAAGTTCAAAAAACCCTCCCACATATAAGATTGAATGTTTGAAAATCATAAAAAAATTCTTGTCAAACAAACGAAATATTTAACAAAAAATATATAATTTTTTTATTCAATTCGTTTTACTACTCATAGAAATCCGCTTAATATGGCCAACAGTTAATTGACCTTGATTGTTTGCTTTTTTTTTTCTTATTTCAACTTTAGTGTTGTTGCTCTAACTATATCTAATAGTTGTAGTTTATTTGAACGACCGAGCTTTAGTCACACCTTTAGGCTAAAAAAAACACAAACTATTTCTCAATTTACTTATCTTGTTCTGTTTAATTTTGTTATTTTTTTCATGTGCTGCTTCTTTAATTTGTTTTTACTTCCATGAAGTTGTTTTAACTTTATAAAATCATATTTTGTATCTCACAGATTCAGCAGCCACAGCGCCAGTCATAATAGTAGCATTAATGCTGCTTCTGCTGCTGCTGTGGTCTCAACAGTGAAACAATTTATTGGTCATTTAAACATCTCTTTGTGGTAGAATTTCGAACAATTTCCTAGTATTTCTTTCATCATTAATTTTTATTTTAATATTTTTTAGTATGAGAATTTTTTGTTGTTTCCATCTTCTTTTTAATATTAGAAACTTAATGGTTTTGAATTTGGTTTTAGAAATTTTGTAAATTATGAATTCTGTTGAAAATTTGAGTCATCGGTTGTGTTTTTTTGGGAAATTTGGAATCCCTGCGGCGGTATTTATTAATAAACTTATTTTAAATGTGTTTTCGGTATTTAATTCGAAAGTGTAAATGTCTGTTAATTATTCTCACTTAAGATTTTTTTATAAAAGAAAAGTTTTGTTTCATAAAATAAGAAGTAAACTAAATCGAATATAATTAATCTTAATCTTGAGCTATCAAGTAGTCTAAAAATGAAAGAGAGGTTCTCTTTCAAAGAGAAGGTCTCTCTCAAACATAGGCCTGAATTTAAATATGCTAGATTTGCAGATCTTTTGACATTTTTTTTATATAATTTATATATTTTTTTTGATATAATTAAAAAAAAACTCTTAATTAAAAAGGAAACCAAATATAAAGCATATTTTTTATGTCAGGGACATGTTTAAAACCCAATTATGCTCATATTTCAATTGTGTATGTGCGTGAAAATGCAAAAAAAGAAGTTGATAAATTCAACAACATTTCACACACACCTTAAAAACTCCAAAAAATGATAGAAAAATACAACTTCAAACTTTTAAACGTAAACAAAAAAGTACTAAACTCAAATAAAAATTGACCCACCCTAAAATAAATAAAATAAATAGAAAAATAAACTTAAAAATACAAAAATAAAAATAATTGCTCACCCGTGGATAAATTTAAACGTTTCCGTGCATCACGCTTAGGATACAAAAATTGTTGCAATGCCTGGGCATTGGACTGGGCACACTTTTTGACATTAATTGAGCCAAAATTGTGATGGGTTTTTAGGCCAGGCGGTCGATAACGTGCACTCTTGGCACTGTTTGTTGGTGTGAAATTCAACGAGTTTTGTGATTTCGATGAAATGGGCGTCGAAGTGGCTGACACACCTGAGGCCAGAGCAGACGTTGAACTTGCTGTGGCGGCTGCACCCAGGCCCAAAGAGGTGGATGAGGATGTTGTTGTTTGGTTGGCGGTGGTGGGTAGACGTGGCAATGAATTTGTTGTGGACATTTGGGCCACACCAATTAGACTGCGTGGCAGTGTTGAACGTGTGCCGACAAATGCCTCACAATCATCGGAAGATGAAGTATCGGTTTCATAAATAGCATCTGGTACGCTAGAACGTCTGGCGTCCTTGGAATCATTGGATGATAGCCAAGGCTTTGCTGGCGACGATTCCAAAACGTGATGATGTTCATCACCTCCACCAATGCTGCCACAGGAACGCACACGATCCAGTTGTTCACGACTTAGACTTTTATGGTTGAACAACAAATCTCCTGCCGAACGGCGCTTTGCAACGGCCAAAGCGGACGCAGACGATGAGTTGTCACGGTCGAGTTGAGATAATTTAGTTCTGGAGTCACCATTAGCCAGTAATGCTGATTCAAAACTGCCGCGCCATGAGAAGCGCTCATAATCGCTAGCCACTCCACACTCTTCGCCGGCGGTATCGCTAACACCGCTGCTAGACTGATGGTGATGTGGTCGATTGTGGACAGCTGCATGATGGATGTTATTTCCGCCGCTGCCCGTGCTGTTGCTGCTCGTAGCAGTCATAGATGTGGTCGAGTCTAATAAAAGGTCGTGTGATTTACTACGTGCCAAATTGTAGGCCTCATCCTGTGGATAATTACGTGTTGCTTGATAGATGTGCTGGGCATGTGATGGATGTAAATACTGTGAACTTCTCGCATAATTTGATGCTTTATCTTCTGTAGGTGTATCCTCTTCATCTTCGGTGGTGGTAGCTGATATTTTAGCTTGCAAACGTTTGTGTTGATTACGCTGTGCAGGCATAGGGGAGTTAGTTCCATGGGTATCATTACCACTACTAACTTCATGCATTAGGGCTACTAATCTTGTGCCAATGTGTTGCATTACCCTAGCAAATAATTGGGGAGATCTTTCAGCACTTCGTGTGCTGCCTGTGGAAATACGATCTTCCTCAACTACGGCCGCACTAGCATCTGCATTCTTCAGACTACCACCACCGTTAACACTTTCTGTTGCTTGTGCTTCAATTATGTCTGTCGGCAATTCTAAATTGGGATTGGCACTATCCACTGCCATTTTGGAGAAAGAAGCGACCAGTTTTTGATATACTAATGCTGTATCGGGATTTGATGTTCGTGGATCATCTAGTAAACCACCATCACCACGGTCGCCCTCTTCATCCACCTCAAACTTGTTTATAATCTGTTGACAACTAGCGGATATTTGTTGTTTAAGTTCATTGCGTCTCTGGCTACTGCCCTCTAAATCAGAGCTGGTGTAATCGGACGAATCATAGGAATCAGACCAAGTATCTTCACTACTCAAGTACTCGACAATTTCACGAACTTGTTCATCGTTTATACCCGGAACCGTTTTCATAAGACGCGTTAACTCATTTTCGAAATATGCGAATGTGGTCGGACGCGATTTCATGCGACGTACCGATATAGGTGTTGTTTGATTTGGTGTAGTGGATTTCGAATTACTGGCCGAACCCTGTTGTGCATTTGCTGTAGCCACCACCAAAGTCTTGAAGAATTGACGCATTTTGCACATCATTAAATTGGTTTCTTCATCCGAACTCCAGTTATTAAAACTGTCTTTTCGTACTAAGTTCGTATTGGAACTAGTTGTTGGATTTGTTAATAGTTTGCTATTGTCTGAGGTTGATGCGGAATTGGGGGAGTCTGTTATTGTACTTAAACGTAAGGCAGGTATGGGTGTTTGTATCTTTTCATTATCTTCTTTAATTTGTTCTAAAATAGTGGGAGATTTAGTGCGGGCATGATGAGAAGTGGAGGCACCTTCACTTTCAGGGGATTTTAATAAATCGTCATTACTTCCCACAAATCCACTATCTCGGCTATGATGTTGTTGTTTCTTAGCCTGGGAGCTGCTGATGGAACCAGGAGTGGGCGTGCGACATTCAAGACTATTCTTGTTACTCTCCTCTAGTGAGGTCTCGTGTAGTTTTTTCTCATCTAAAGAGTCATGACGTTTTCGCAATTGCTTTTTACGTTTCATGGTATCTGTGCCATCGGAAGTTCTCTCACTAGCACTGCTGTTGTGGATAACAGTTTCATCACAATTTTCCGATTCAGAGGAGTCTATAATATCTTGTGTGGTGGCAGGCATTAGTGTATTATCTAGGCTGTCATTATTTTGTGAATCTACGAGTAGATTATCTAAAGAAGAATTATGAGATCGTGGTGTGGTTCTGGCTCTCACTAGACGTTTTCTTCTTTGACTGGGACTTGGATGTCCCTCACTATCACTACCCACACTGCCGCTTTCATCGGAATCATTATTCTCATTGGAATTGAAGCCCATAAGAATGAAATATTTCTCCAAACGAGAAGAAGCCAAGTCTGCTGCTTGGTTCACATCATTGAGGGGTTCATCTGGTGTATTCATAGAATCCAAACCTTCTGAACACACACTACTCACTTCCGAGGCAGTATCTTCATGAGTATCGATGGAAGTCATTACTTTACCATCACCAAGACCAAAGAAGAAATACTTCTCTAGTTCTGAAGCTGAGAGTCGATGATGATGTTGCAAAGTTCTCTGACGTCTTCTCTCCAAATCATCCAATTCTTCTTCATCTGTTTGACTTCTAAGCGAGGCCACCTCACTTTCTTCACAACTTTCCTCTACTATGGTGTGTAGGGTAAAGTCAATAGCAGTGCGATGATACCCTCTCAATTCCTCTTCGCGATCATGAAACATGCCCATGGTGTGAGGGTCATCGCCATCTTCGGAATCGGTACAAGTAGGAGTAGTATCATCTTCTTCTCCATCTTCGTCAACTGCACGACCCTCATCGCCACCATCTCCATGTTCACTGAGTTCCTCCACCCAGGAATCATCATCGGCCAGCCCATCTTCCAATATAACCGGAGGTATTTTAGTACATTTCTTAATTGTCACATTTGAATCGTCAACATATTCCTCATAACTATCATAATCATTATCATCGTTACTTGTTATTCGTTGATCTCTTAGTAGATCTACCGAAAGTAATGACGTATTCGCGATTGCTTGTTCTATCTTTTCGTTGTTTGCACTTATTTTATCTTTGTGGTGAGAGGATATTTTTAATTGAGTGGCTGGCGATGATTCATCGTTGTTCTTATTGTTATAAACACTTGAGTTTGTTGTTATTTCAGACATTTGTTTTAGATTTTCACTTGTTTTTGCACTATTAACACTTTTCATTTGATCATTTTCATTGACATTATCATTATCGTTATCGTTATCATAATTATTATTACTATTTTCATTATTACTATTATGAGATTTTTCTATTTGATTTTCACTATTTACACGTGCCGTAACGTCACTTTCATTCGGTTGTTGCGCGAGTTCTTGATCTTTTGTAATCATTATCAAACTACGATATTTGGCGGATAAAGTATTTGGCGAACTATTTACGTGTGTACTGCGATACTTTGTTGGCGTTACAATCGATGATTTCGTACTAACAATATTTACATTTGTTATATCCGAGATCTCATTAGGATCGTCACTTGTAGAACTTGTTGCACTCGATGATAATTGCTGAGAACGATTATGTAGATTATTTTTGGATGCAGAATGATTAAAACCAAAGACGTCGTCGTCGTCTTCGTTGTGGTAGACGTTGACGACTTCGTCTACAACGTCGTCGTCGGCGTCCACGTCGCTGTTGTTTTCGTTAAGGTCTTGATAATAATCGTCGTAGTACGATTCTGTTTTATCTTTATTGTGTTCCACTTTATTATTATTTTCGTTATTTATATTAAAATATTGTTTTTGCTGGTGTTGATTTTGATTGAAGTATTTTATCGTAGATGGTTCACTTGTTGTTGCTGCTGTTATTGTTTGTATAAAATGTTGTGGTTTTTGTTGTTGCAATTTACGTATCGCACCCAAGTTACCGTAATCATTTGGCGTTTTTAAATCGTCATAGTATGATGATTGCACTAAACGATGGTCGCTATCTCCCCGTTGTTTACCGTGTGTTTCGTTTAACATTTCATTTTCAACTGCTTGTAACGAAGCATACTCTGCACGTATAACTTTACTATACGACGGCATATTGATCTCTGAGCACGAAAACTCTTTGCTCACCTGTGAAGTTAACGACATCAACGGTTCGCTACTCTTCTCTTTAACATCAGAAACTACCTGTTGTTCATAGTTGTATTTTGATTTTTGTTGTGATTGCGTTTCTTCTATTTCTTCTCTACCTGTAGAGGGAAGATTAGCAGTAGTTTCTAATGAGTCCATAAAATATTCTGTGAAATTTGTAGAAACGGGAGAGGCCGGAGAAGTAGTGGAAAAAGAATAACCGTCAAGTATAAGTTCATTTATTTTGCACGCTTCGTTGATTTGTTGTTGTTCTGGTTTATTGCTCAATTCTCTTAAACTTCGTTTAGAAGCAGCTGCTTTGGTTAGTTGCTGTTGTTGTCGCTCTTCGTCATATGTTTTAGTTACCTGTTCGTTAAATGTTTTACAGGTATATCTACCACTACTCGTGTCAGATTTACTACCACCATTAGCACCACTACTGCTGCTGTTGTTGTCAGTGTTATGAATGTTTGATGTTTTTGTTAGTTTGTTTTGATTTTTCTTCATTTCACATTTACTTTCGTCATCATTATGAAGTTGGCTTTTGTTTTCATAAACAATAGCACATTCATCGTCATCATCCACCCCTTCAACTTCCTCCTCGGAGAGAACATGTTCTGACCGATCGCCATCATCAGCATTCACGTAACGTACATGGTTGACTTTAAAATCTTCTATGGAGTCACGTTTTACCGAGGAAAGGTTTTCATGTGCTGTGGCAAAGACCATGTTAAAGTCGGTATCGTAGACGTCATGTTTGAAGCTGGAAGTTGTAGTAGTTGTAGAAGTAGTCGATTCTGGTAGTAATTTATCTTTATTGTTGTGTTTTGTTGTTGCTGTTGGCTTCATGACAGGTATTTCCACTTTTTCTAGCTCATATTTCAATTTCATGTAGTCGTTTTTTGTTGTTGCTGGAGACGTTGATGACGAACAAGAAGAAGACGTTAAGCAGTCGTTTAGAACATTTTCATTATTGTTTTTATTTTCTTTTGTTATTGTTTGTGTTGATGTAAGTGTTACATTACCGGTTTTAGGTTTATTTTTAGTTTCTATCATAGAACATATATTAAGCAATTTTTCTTCCAAAGCCTTTACCTCCTCCTCCTCTTCTCTCACCTTAGGAACGCTATCTGCAGTCGTTTGTAATGTTAAGGAAACCTTTGGAATGCTTTCATTAGGTTTAGTAGATTTGTGTAATTTCTCTTGTTCTGCAGTCAATGGGCATGAGGTCTGGTCTGTGCCGCCCAAGTCATTTAAATAGTCCTGGTTAATTTCAGCCACACCACGTTTCAGTTTTTGCAATTTTATTTCCAGTTCGGAATTTTGTTTGGTCAGAGCCAACAAACGATTCACATCATTGGAGATGCTATGCAATTCCTCGCAAGCTTCATCCACCACCAAGTCCGTAGAAGGCGATGATGATGTTGATTGTTGTTGCTGTTGCATTTTATCAGTTTGTTGCTGCTGTTTATAGTCAACGGCCGTAATCAGTGAAGCATGTTTGGCAACACGCGTTGCATTCGAATGCTCTAATTGCTCGTGCTGTTCATTTAATAAACAGAAATTTTGTTTCGTATATGGTTGCAAAGGCACCACTACGTTTTGTTGTTTTTCACTTGCCACTTTCTGGCTAACTATGCCATGATCATTATCAACATTATCATTTAAATCGTATAAATTTTCCTCTGTATTTAGCAGGCTAATTTTTTGCAAAACAACACCCCCATTGTTGTCGTCGTCTGTTTGACCGCCAACGACAAAAATACAATTGGCAATTTCTTCGCGCGAGGTGCAAACATACAATGATCTACATTCACTTTCATCTTCATCGTCTTCTTCTAAGTTCTCTTGTTCATGCGATTCATTATCAGTACGATGATTATCATTTTGATCGTTGTCTAGCGAACAATTAGCGTCACGTTTGCAATCATGGGCACTTGAATCACTGCAGCTGTCACTTTCATGCAACGAATCGCGTATTTCTTTAATTTCGATGTTGTTGTCACTGTCTTCGTTGAGTAATTTAATGCAACGCAATACAACACCACAATGGGTTCTTTCGGTATCGGTATCATTGTCGGAGGAGTCATCCAAATTTGCCTCCGACGAGGATTGAGTGCACGAATCACTTGTATAGCCCGGCGTACCATTACGTTTGTGCGATTTACGATTTACTACAAAGACTTTGGCGAAATGTTTTTTACGCGGTCTTCTGTCGGCTACATTACCGGTATCATCGGTATCTACGGACTCGGAACTAGACACACTCATATCACTATCACTGTCACTAACGCTATCACTTTTGTGTTCTTCTGTCTCATTGGAGGAGTGTTGAGAGGAGCTGTTGGGGGTAGAATTGTTGGAATTTTCATTGCTTTCATCGTTGACAATGTTATAGGACCGATTAATGCTTTTTGTAGTTCGTTTTTTCTTTAGAGCTTTTTTGTTGCGTTCCTTAGTCTGTCTCTCTTCTACTGCCTCCTCTTGCTCGTTCTCAGTTTGAGAATTTTCCGATGATGTGGCGTCATCATCCTCACTGTGCGATTTCGATTCTGAATCGGTTGACAGGAAATTTCTTTCACTCTGTAGGTAACCATCATTGTTGTCTTCTTCGTCGTCAGACTTTATTTGATTTGGGTTCTTTATCATGTTTTTAATTTTATTTTTAGATAATTTTCTTATCGCTTCTGTTTCAGTTGCAGTTGGTGTTGTATTATTGCTAGTGCTGCTGCTACGTTTACTAAAGTTAGTGGATACGGCCGCCGCTTGCACCACCGTTGCGTTTGGCGATTTTCCAACGACTGCAGGTTGTATAGATTTTTGTGTACTTAATGTTGTTAACACAATTGCTGGGGTAGTGGTAGTTGTTGTTGTTGTTGCTGGTGTTGGTACTGGTGCTGTTAATGTTGTAAATAATGTAGTTTTTTTTGTCTGGTTTTTCACATTTTCTTCAAAAGCTTGTTGTGCAGTTGCAACGGCAGCAGTGGTTTTACAACTTTTCTTCTTCTTGGTTTGCCTCTTTACATCAGCCAATAACAACAACTGGTAGTCGCCACCAGCGTCATAATCATCTGTGCAAATAGATTTTTTTGTTTTAGTGCTGGGCAAACAAGTTTTTACCGGCTTTACAGCTTTTTCATTACATTCATCATCATCACCATCGACATCATTATCGTAGTGGTAGTTGCCGTCGTCATTATGTTTAACATCATAATTAACGATAACATTATCATTATAGGCTTCGTGTTGTTGTTTTAACAATAATAATAACTGTTTTTCATTCCCACCTTGTTTCTCTATTCCCAATTGATCTGAGAGCGAGGTTTCATTGCTATTTGTTCCTCCATACGTTTGTGTAGTATGTTGCTCTTTTTGTAATACTAACGATGACGATGATGATAATGATGTTGGTGGCAGTGGTAGTGGTGGTGTTGTTCTCTTTGTTATTTCGTTTGTTTTAGTTGTTGGTTCTTTAATTATTAATTTAGTTGGCAGCTGTTGTTGCCGTTTGTCTGCTGTGTTTTTAGCCAAAGTTGTTTGTTTATCTCTAGTTTTGGCCGTATTGTTGGACTTTGTTAAATTTGTGGTAGTGTGCGTGGTTGTGATGGTGTTGTTTTTGTTGCTATTCGTACAACTATTAGCTTTAGTCAAATTGAAAACTTGTTTATTCTCTACTTCTAAATCACTATTTTCAATAGATTTTTTGTTAATTTTTATAATTTTATCCAAATTCTCGTCGTTTGTTTCTGGTATGAACAAATTGTCAGTTTGTCTATATGAACTGTTGTTATCAATTGAATTTATTGACTGAATTTGTTTTTTATTCGTATTGGAGCGTGTTTCATTTTCAAATGTTTCACTGTCCCGTTCGCGTTCCCGTACCACGTCCCCGTGTCTTACGTCGTGCTCACGTATATCCGTTTGACTTGAAGTACGACTTGAACCCAACGAAGGTTTGGTATCAACTAACATGGCTGAGGTATGGTGAGCTGGAATACAGCTGAAACCACAGTCATCGATAACATTGTATTCATTTAATGCCTTATGTTGTTGCTGCTGCTTCGAGTGCTGCTGATAGAAGTGGTGGTGGTTTTGTTTTTGGTCGTCTTCATCTACAATCGCTGGTATAGTGTGCAGGGAATGTCTTTTGGTAACATATGTTTTATCAGTTGATTGTTTGTTGAGGTGGTTGTTCAACGGTAGTTGATGGTGGTGGTTATGTTCCAGTTGATTCACACCAGCCGTAAGCTTTTCAACATTTAATAAGGTTTCCAAGCTACCGCCGGTAGTGGTGTTCGTACCATAACCGGAAGAGGTGGAACAGTGAGACTGAGTCATGCCAACTAGAGAATAAGTGGATGAACTTAGATCGGGGGCCGATGACTTGAAACTAGTATCCAATTTATGTGCTGCCAATTTTTGATATGTGGCCGCAACTGCTGCTGCAGCAGCAGCCTGAAGATTGGAAGAGCTGGCTGAAGAATTGGGTAAATTGCTCTGGGCCGTAGACCAAAGTTTTTGCAAAGAAGCACATAAATTGTTCCCATCATTATCATGGCCCAAAGCCTGCAACTGTGGTGACAAATCATTGGCATTCCAATAGGGATAGGCCGACATGGGTACAGGAATAGGCACCGGTACTGGTATGGGCACATACTGAGGCTGTAAAGTTGGACTAGCTAAAATATTCTCTTGTTTTTGATTTAATTTCGTAGCTCCACAACTACAAGCTTCTGTCAAATGACTATTGCGTGGTGAACTGTGGCGATGTTTGGCATAGTGGTGATGATGGTGATGTTGTTCCTTGCTCAAAAGTCTAGTCTTGATTCTAGTCTTCATGGTCATTTGTGGTTGACTGCGTGAAGTAGTCGAAGACCTTGTCAAATAACCATCCGAACTAGAACTTTCACCCTGCATTAAAAGTTCCTCATCGGTGCCGGTATCGCTTTCTCTGACACGAGGACACGTTACCAATTGTTTACGATACATTAAGGGCGAATCCATGGGTGAAGCTGTGCTATCGCTAGACTTAAACTCTCTAGACTGACGTCTTCTAGCTACTAAGGGAGATCCACAGGGTGAATAGAGCACATGTTTGGTAATACTGGTACTAATCATAGACGGTTCAAAGTAGTCCCAATCGCAGTCGTCTATGGCGATACTACTGCAATTATGTGTGGAAGAGGAAGTTGTCGAACTACTGTCTTCAAACTCTTCCTCATCACGACACGATGAGGAATCGGTGGAATTAATAAAAACCAATTTAAATTCGTCCGCTTCCATATTGTATTGAGCGTGATTGATTGTTATCGATTTGAATTCCAATTCCGAAGAGGTTTCCATGGTATCGTATGCATCTGTAGGGGGTACAACCAATGGGTTTCGGAGGTCATTAAATGTTTCATTTTCATAGTTGTTCCATTTACATTACCCAACACCTTTATCATTTGTTTATTTATATATTTTTAAATGTGTTTTTACTTATTATAACATAAACCGGGTTAGTATTTTATTTTATATATTAAATGCACCATACACCATGTTGTGAAGATAACGATACTGTGAGACCATAATTTCTATGGGAAATTTTGTATTTTTTTATCATATACAAAATTACGCCCACAATTTATTGTCGCTTTTTTATTTTTTTAAGTTTTATCAATGAATCGTTAAGTTTTTGTGGAGAATGAATTAAAAGCCAATAAAGCCGTATACCAAACAATTTGTTAATGAGTTGTTAAATAATTTAAAATACTACTTGTTAATTAATTATTATGAAACATATTAAAAGGTTGCCAGATGTAGAGGAATATGTTATTAACGAGTGAAATTTTTTAATGTTTTCTTAAAATATTAAAATTTTTTATATAAAATAATTAATAAATATGTTGATTGGTAGTTGTTAATTTTAGTTATAGTTCAATTAGAAATTTCAAATAAATTAAAAAAGTATTTTTTAGATATATTTAAGAAACATAAATATTAGTTGTTTGATATGTACATACATACATATGTATGTGTCTAACTGTACTTTATTATACTTTCGAAAATTTAAGTGTTTTTCAGATAACAAATATTTTTAATAAAATGTGAAATTTTATGTATTTATGGCAAGTGGAAATTTTTAGAGTATAATTTGGATTTTTTTTAAATAGTTAGGACTACCTGAAATGTTATTAGAAATTTCCAGAAAGTGAAAACTAATGAAATATATTTTAATCAAAAGCAATTAATATAAAATCTAATTAGAAAATTTTGAAATGTTTCCAATTACCTAACGTAACTATTTAAATTTTATTTTTTAAATTGTAAAAATTTTATTAAATCAAATTATTTTGGTTTATTTTAATCCTTTATAAAGAAAGTAATTGTGTCATTGATTGAAATTATAACAAAATGTGCTTAATTTGAGCACTATTTCTACTTGATTTCTAAACTCAGAACAAACTCACATCATTTTAGAAAAAAAGTAAATTAAACAAATTATTTGAGTTTTCCTTTTTTAAGCTCGATTTAAACTTGATTTCAGAATATTTCAAAAAAAATGTTTATTACCAAAAAAATATACATTTAAATTGCTAACATAGATGTGTACATGCACATTAATATTTACTAGAGTTCGCCCCGCGGCCGAAATTCGACAGGAACCATTGAAGAAAAGATTGCATACTTATGCTGCAAAATAAATCCCTATTTTTATAGTTCTAATGTCTTTAAAAAAATATTCCTATTACTATTATCAAAGTGTAAAACTTGCTTTGATAAACGTATTCTTTTAGAAAATGTGATAAAATTTTGTTAAATTCTGAAAGAAGTTTAAAATCTAAGTTCTAAAATTATTTATGCAACATACTTTTCAAAAATATTTCGATTTATTATCATCTACATAAATGTTTATAAAATCTATGCAAAACTTACGATATGATATATGTATTCATTCTTTACAATATGATATTTTCCTATGTTTAACAATTTGCCAATTCCTCCAGCAATCATCCATGCCCCTTGTCGTAAACAATGTCGAACCTGCCCAGCACTATTCCTATTGTAACCTGTAATAATATTCAACCTATATCTCTATATCCCAACAAAAAAAGAAAAGACCTACAGAACTGATGATTTTTACACAGATTATTTATAGGCGGAATGTCTCTTTTATTTGATTCCAAATTCATTACTCCTGAAGTCATTCTCAAGAATTTATTTTTATAATATATTTTTTATAGTTATTTGGAAGTGAAATTGTAATTTTTTAAGAGGAATCAGAAAAGTACAAACCCCTAAAAATATTTTCAATAGGGCTGTAACAATTGAATTCGAAAAATCATTATTTGTTTATGAAACTATCCAATTTTGTTTTTTGGTTTTTATAGCTGACAGATAACAAAAACAAAAATAGATTAATATTCTCAAGAGCGCACAGAATCCAAACCTATAAGCTTTTTTTTCAAAACTGGACATAGATTTTAATAACCAAAATTCAACATATCTTCATCTTTTGTAATTATGTTTTTGCGCAGAAGGTAGACTTGAAGTAGTCCTTCAAAAGTACATTGCAAATTACGATCTAACAAAATTTCATTTAAAATTCAATTTTTCAATTATTGCTATTAGGACTGTAAAAGGATTTCATTCCGATCAAAACCACTTTCAATTTTTAAAGTGGGATGTTTTAAATTATTGTTTTTTTAAGTTTTAATAAATATCTTTACTTAAATAACTCCATTTTAGATCGGAATGTGTTTTTGGAACAGGAATATATATAGTATATATTATCTCTATAAGAAATAAATAAATTTTGCTGCCTTTTGTATAAAAAGTCCATCCTTCAGGTTTATGTTGTATAAATTCTCCCTTATAACACACGATAAAGACTTCTTTCAGCTGACTTACTACTTATTTGGCTTAAATTTAAATGTTTTTTAATCGAATTTAATAGTAGATATTCTATGAAGCTGTACTACTTATAGGCCTTTAAGCGAAGATCTTTTAATAGGCATTCTATTAGCTTTCGCATAGAAGTGCATAGGCAAGAGAGATTTTGCAACAGGGATAGATTCTTGTATCTGGAGAATAAGACTTAAACGCCTCTTTACTTCAAGAGTTTGTCCATGATTTAGTTATTATTTAATTTTTCATAATTATTTAAGTACTTCTTAAGAAATTTTTGAAAGAAAACGTTAATAAACTACATACAAATTCCAGCCTTATATTAACATATGTAAGTTTAATTGCAAGTAAAAGAATAGTAAACGATAAATTGCTAAAGGTGGTATTAGACGATATGTATTTTACTCTAATACCACCTTAAGAAAGGGCAGTCATCAACCATCTATTTTTATAAAACATATAAGTAACCATCGCCTACACAAACTACAGTTTTCACTTTACACTACTATTTCAACAACCGCCTTCTTCCTAATTGGTTAGAATAACCCGAAAAAGAAGAATATCATCAAATCCTCACTGTGCTAAACCTACGTATTAGCGATATACTGATTCATTTATTACGGTGTATCATGTACCGACATGACAAACTAAACTATCCTACTTATATTTTAAAAGGCTTTGTTTTTGTCCATCATTAAAATCTTTAAAATCAATAAAAACTAACATTTATGTAGAATTGTTGTCCCACCAATGATTCCCTGGTCAAACATCATCATCCTCTTGTATCTTACATCACTAATATAATAATATATCATTATTACATTCAAAATGTATCACTTTACACTTTTAAAAAATAAAAAACAATAAAATCATATTTTCGCTTTGTCTAAGCCTGTATACTTATTAGTTTACAAATATCTTATTAAAAACAACAACAAAAATATCATTGCAATTTGCAAAATACAAAAATAAACCATCAACAGAGAAGTAACATGTTTTTACACTCTCCTCTCTTTTATGAAAAAAACAGTGTTGTTGTTTTGCTTACTTATTTTGTTTTCTATTTTTTAAAGCACATGTTTGTGTGATTGTGTATTGGTAGAAACTTTAAACGCTTATATTTCCGAAAATACTGAACCAATTTTGATCATATATACATTCTGCAGTGAGGCTCGCGAATCTGCATTCATTAAAAAAAGAATCAAGAAAATCGGTCAAGTAATAGAGCCGGAAAATGTTCCCAATCGTTTTGGCTTTGCGTATTAATATACATATATGATGATGATGATACCCATAGTTATATTAAATATTGTGATTTATTTGAATTCAGTAGGAATATTTTTATACTCATACTTTATAGTACGAGTATATATTTATACTCAGTTCAAGAATTTCTGGGCTAGATTTTGTAATCAATTCCAATGTTAACTTATTTTAAATATTTATTGGCAAAGTCGTACATACATTTTGTGGTAATACTTAAGATTGAATTGAGAATTATAAACTTAAATTTAATAGATTTTTCTTTTTGTGAAACGTATTCGTTTTTGCAAACAAATTTGGAATAAAATTGTACCTCAAATTGTTTGCGAACAACTTTAACATCTATATAAACATTTGTAAATGAAATGGGCGGACTGGCTATGGTAGGCGTGGCACCTCATATGACAGAGTTGCAAACATATTTCGGATGCACTTTAGTATCATTATAAATATTTAAGACAAAAATGGGCGGCGTGACATCTGACATATAAATTAAATACACAAATTCATAGATCTTGAAAACTATAGAAGCTAGAATCCTCAAATTTTTCACGAAAATCTTTGTTATGCATGTGAACATAAGAAGTATGGAGGCATACCTTGGAAACGATTAGATCAAGAATCCTCAAATTTTATACAGGCTGCATTGAAATACATATGAATAATTTGGGAAAACTTCCATATGAATTAAGTATAAAAATTCATATATAGTCCTAAAATTTAGCACAAACAACTTCCAAATCCATGTTAATATTTGGGTAAAAATTGGTGGTTTAGCAATAGAGGGCGCGGTATCTCCCATATGAAATAAATACACAAATTCGTATACATATCTGGGAAATCATTAAAACTAATATCCTCAAATGTTTTACGAACAACTTTGACATCCATATAAACATGTGTGTAATAAATTGCTAGATTAATAACAAGGGGCATGGTTCCTCCCATATGAATGAAATACAATAATTCGTATATATAAGAAACTATTGGTATTATAATCCCAAAAATTTTGCACGAACAAATTTGACATGCATGTAAAGATTCGGTTAAAATATTGGCGGATTAGCAATAAAGGGCGTGTCACGTCCTATAAGAATTATAATATATTTGGAAAACCATAAGAGAATGTTCCAACGGTCAACCTTTTATACAAAGTAAAAATGTGTATCTTAGAAACTGGGATAGTGACAGTTTTAAAATATATTACAAATACTTTCATAGTATATGTATTGCCGACTAGTTAAATGGGAGTGGGTTTTCCCATTAAAAAGGAAATATAAAAAATCGTAAAGGGTTTTTTTCTTTATATTGTTTTTAGGGTAGCAATGCACACTGAGTATAGCGTTCATATACATATATATGATATATATGATAGTCTGTCAGTGGGTTTCACTGGCCGCCAGAGACACTGAGAAAGGAGCGCTCAACAGGACAATGAAAGCCTAGCTGTATAGAATTTGATGTAATATTCATCCTCATTTCAAACTTACTAACTAACTCATTATAACTAGTCCCATAATCGGTTTATTGGGTACAGTTACTCGTCACTTTTACATTTTACGTATTATCCCAGCAAAAACTTACATTCCAATATAAGAGGGTAAAATGCCATTGGATGACATTGAAGGCAAGTACTTATCACGCTAGCTTACAAATATGAATTTAGGTAAGAACTTACTACGATCGCCTGCAAATAGGGAGTTAAGAAGGTAGTTTTGTTTCTCAGAAAACAATTTAATGTGAGGATACGTCCACTACGTCTACTATTAGTTTTCACCAAAAAAAAAAGTTCGAAAACAACATGTCAATGCTAAAAAGTAAGTACTTACGTAATATATTATTTGTAAGACTCCTTCTAAGTATTCATTGAAAAGTAAGTTCTTGAGTAAGTACCATGTTTTTGCTGGGTATGTACAAGTCTATAAACCCGTTTTTAGATTGGGATCAATAACTAATGTACTTAAGGGAACTAAAATTATAACATTCATGTATTTCATCGGTCGTGAGGAGAATTCCTATGAAGTTTAAAATTTGTCCTACAGGAGATATCGTAGTTTTAAATTTTAGTGGATTACACCTATACGGCTAAACCGATTATTTTAAAAATGAAGACGTATGTGCATATAATTGATAATTTTTTCTACGAATTGAATTATTTAAATCAATTGACTAAAATATCCCACTAAGCTATTATAACCTTATCTTTAAACATAATTAAATTCGACAAAGCTAAATGTATCATTTAAAAAAACAAAAAGAAATATGTAAAATTTATTTTCATATTGTCTTTAACACATTTTGATTGTTATCAAAACCTAATGGATTTAAATGACTTAAAATAAAAACTAACATTCTAAGCATCATTAAACTTTAAAATAGACACAAATATCTAAAATCTCTTTAACAACTCAAAATTCCAAGAATTGCAAATCCTGATATGAGTTTTGTGTGTTTTGGGCGACAAACTATTAAAATTTCATTTAAAGGGATGAGCAGCAGCAACAGCACAAAGTGAAAGAATAAATAATAAAGTAAAATGAAATAAAATAAATCCCAAAAACTAAAATTAAAAACAAACAGAAACAAACTAAAGGTGAATTTTGTATTGAATATAAAATGTGTGCGTGTGTGTATGTTGGTAGTAAGTAGATAAAAATTAAATCTCCAAAGATTTCAAACAAACCAACCGGCATAAAAAAAATCATAAAAATCATATTGAAATAAATACGCATATTTGTATATGCGTGTGTGCAGAAAACCTTTTATAATACTGATACATATATACATAAATGTGAATCTGTGAGTTCACAAAGGACAACAATTCTATTACTACATACATACATACATTTATTTATAGTAAAAGTTACAGTAAAATGTATTTAGTTACAGGTAAATACTTTTACTACTACTACTACTTAAATATTTAGCATTACTTTGTGTGTTTGTGTATTATGTTAAAACCATCATAAAGAACAACAACAATAAACAAGACATCTACATTTACTACTTTAATATAAGTAAATAAAATATCTTGTAGATACGTATAAGATATACAAAAGTTTGTAGTAGTTAGTGGGTGTTTATGCCCAACGAAAATGTTGCATGTAAAAATGTTAAAGAAGAAATCGTAAATGAAAACGAAAAATGTAGAGGGAATAACATTCGTACATGTCTGGGAAATGTTTTTTTGTTTTTGTTTTACAACTTTTAACAGCATTAAATTACAAAGTATTTTGAACGAACGTACTCATATGGATGTAAGTATTTAGCATTTGAATATTACACAAGAAATTATGAATGAAATAAATCAAAACAAAAAAAAAAATATATAATAAAAGTAGTTTTTCAAGAGATTACAATATTTAATGTACATAGTAGTAGTAGTATATTTGACAGAATTATATATCCTTTTCATCGTTTGAGGGCGCACAGGGGATTTGAGCAGATGTACTTCAGTTTCAAAAGTTATGTCAGATTATTGTTAAGTATGTGATAAACTAAATACTTAAGTATGTATGTTTATAGTTCTTTAAGGGAAAAAGAGATTTGTTTTCAAAAGGTATATAATAATTTAGCTTAGGTAAGAAGTAATTTTTTGCTTTTTTATGAAGTTTTTAAGTTTATCAAATTAGATGTGAAAGATTTTTATAATATTTTATCTGCATATAATGAATAACATTAGACCGATTCTGGGAAAATGTATGTTTGTTACATTAATTTAAACTAAAAACTGTTGTTAGGGGATAAATATGATACTTTCTGTTGGTTTATCAAAATATATATTTTCCTCTGTATCAGAGTACGAATATCTGCTATAGAAATAACTCTTACATAGAACAAATTTTTTATTATATTTTTTTAGAAAACAACATTGGAAATATAACTTAAAAATACGGAATTATTCAAATTTTTAGTTTTTCATTTGACTCATTTGCGCAATACAAATTTATTCCAAATATTGGCCATTGTAACATTTCTCATCTTTTTTGGCAACATATTTTGAAAACTTTCGGATACCCTGTTCTGAAATGAAGCATATCTTCAAGTTAGCAAGGTCTAGACTCTAGACTTTAAGGCGGGTGAGACAAAACCTCATAATGGCTTCTTTCTAACTGTTATTGCAACATGTGTCCGATCGTTATCATGATTGTTTTGGTCAATGCTAGCTTCGAGTCATTTGCATGCAGTCTATAGTCTAGTCTATAGTCTAGTCTATAGTCTAGTCTATAGTCTAGTCTATAGTCTAGTCTATAGTCTAGTCTATAGTCTAGTCTATAGTCTAGTCTAGTCTAGTCTAGTCTATAGTCTAGTCTATAGTCTAGTCTAGTCTAGTCTATTCTATAGTCTAGTCTATAGTCTAGTCTATAGTCTAGTCTATAGTCTGGTCTATAGTCTAGTCTATAGTCTAGTCTATAGTCTAGTCTATAGTCTAGTCTATAGTCTAGTCTATAGTCTAGTCAATAGTCTAGTCTATAGTCTAGTCTATAGTCTAGTCTATAGTCGAGTCTATAGTCGAGTCTATAGTCTAGTCTATAGTCTAGTCTATAGTCTAGTCTATAGTCTAGTCTATAGTCTAGTCTATAGTCTAGTCTATAGTCTAGTCTATAGTCTAGTCTATAGTCTAGTCTATAGTCTAGTCTATAGTCTAGTCTATAGTCTAGTCTATAGTCTAGTCTATAGTCTAGTCTATAGTCTAGTCTATAGTCTAGTCTATAGTCTAGTCTATAGTCTAGTCTATAGTCAAGTCTATAGTCTAGTCTATAGTCTAGTCTATAGTCTAGTCTATAGGATGGATAAAAATCCATCCATCAATAAATAAAAAGCATTATGCTTTTATATATTCAAAAATTTCAAATATTCGAAAATTTGATTTTGAAATCGGTTTTAATTCTTAAAGTCAGGAAAATTAACAGCAATAACTTACTGTGGATTCGAAATAATATTCTCAATTTAGTTGATTGAAACTAAGCAAGAATTTATGATAATAGCATTTACCGTTCAAATTTTATGATATTTAGCTCCAATAGAGGTAATATTCCGAAAATCAGTCTGGCGTTCACAACTTGTGATAGATGTAAATAGGCTTCATAACATTATTAATTAATAAAGGTCCATGAACACATGTTTTGATTTTGGGTATATCTATAAGATTCGGTAAAGCCAAATATAATACTCGTACTTGTCTTTTAATAAATGATCCCAAAATAATAAAGATAACTTTTTGTAAGAGTTCGACTAAAAATTTCCAAGTTTCGGGTTAGGTTTGAAAAATATGTTAGGTGGGACAAGGACGTAAAACACTCCAATTAAAATTCATTACCATATAATGGGTGGATGAATACAATACGTGGGAAATTATTTATTTACCTTGAAATTTAAATTCTAACACAACTGCATGCAAATGTCAATGTAAACAAAGTTCCATAAATATGTGAACGTGTAACAAAAACACTCAGAATACTCAGAGATGGTCAATTAAATTTAAAAATTGTACCATATCGACTCAATATCAAATACTTAATATGTGAATAGTATATAATTTCAGACGTTCGTATCGGATTTTCCAGTAAAACCAGTAAAATTTTTGCTCTTTTACCATCCCTGGTGGTATGCTACATAATTATAACAATGTGAGATGTAGTATATACATACGTATGTATGCAAAGTAAATAACGGATATGAAATTTCTGCTGTGAATCTGTGTGTAAATAAGTAAATATAAAATGTATGTGATTGTTTATAATTAAATATATCAAATAATTCTTTATATTAGTTCTGAAATTCATCTTCTAGTCATCATCATTCATTGAAAGTGTTTGTTTTGTTTTATTTGTTCCCATTTCTACATTTAAAACTGCTGTTGTCTGTCTGTCGTTATTATTTATGTTGCTGTTACAGTTGTTTGTTAAATATGTTTAACTTTATGGAAGGATAAATTTATGTTCACATACAATGTATGTATGTACGTGTGAATATAACAAAGTTTATTTTGTCATACGATACATGTGGATTGTAGGTGTACATATGTATGTACATACATACATATGTATGTAAAGGTAAATAATTTTTGAAATGTAAACATAAATAAATGCAAGTGTAAATGTTTATATATACATACATAAATGTATGAATGTGCGTATGTGTGTAAATTTAAGTTGCAAGTTAAAATTTGACAAAATATTATATTTCAAATGGAATATTGTTAAATATTTGAAGATATCAAGTTTGAAATTTTACAAAGGTGAAAAGTAAATAAATTTTATTTGTCTTCTATATAGTTTCCGTTATTATATTTGTAACAAAAAAGGATTTATGTCACTCGGGTTGAAAATGTAATCAATTTAAAGTAACAGGGATTTGTTACTTTTTAATTCAAGTCTTTTAAAACTTTATATATTTAGTTGAAATCAATTATTTTGCAAAGTAGTTAAAGTTTATATTTAAAATTTAAATAAATATATATATATTTTTAAATACTTCTTATATGTACATATGTATGTATTTAGTTAAAAATACTGGCACAACTACTATTGTGTAGTAGATGATTTAAAAAGCAGCCTTAAAGTAGGCAATAATAATAATTTTATTAAAAATTCAGATTATTCACTGTGGGCAAACATCTATTTAAATTGAGAAAAATGTTAACAGTCCGCAATGGCGCCAACAATTTTAAGCTACAAGTAAAATTTAATGAAAATTCTTAAGAACTACAACCAAGAATTATATGTCCAATTTCGGGAGAGTTTTATATGGGGCCTAGAAAAAAATAATAACAAGTGGTCCAGACTATTTTAAGTTAAGCATGATTAAAAATATCAAGCAGAAATTGTATTCAGAGAATTCCTAAAATTTTCTTAAATTTAGTTAAACAGCTGACAGTTAAGGACAATATTTTAGGATATTTCGACTTAAGGGAAAAAGACACAGATTTCCCCAACAAAGTATATATATGTATTCTTGATCCATATGAAATTCTGAGTCGATTTATCTATGTTCGTCTGTCTGTCTGTGTAAAATACGTTCATGTTAAAACGAAGCAATAGAAATTCACGAAATTCACCCAGAACATTCTTTATTATCTTGTACAGTTTGGTATTAAAAATTTGAAAAAAGTACTATAAAATACCTCTTATTTAATCAAAAATTTTATGTTTCTGTGTTCAATATTATTGACAATTCAAAAAATATAATTTGATGAATGAAAAAGTACCAAAAGTCCTTTTCAGTAGATTCTCATTCACTAAGGTCCCTATTAATGTTCCTAGGTTGAACATTTTAGAAAATTAAAAAAGTACCATTTATGAGATAAAAAGTACTAAAAAGTTCTCTCTTAAAGAATCTTATTCAATGAGGACCGTGTATGTTTAATAATCATGTGTTTTGAATTCATATTAAAGAACATACAAAGAGTATCATTTGAAGAAAGAAAAAGTACCAAAAGTGGAATAAATTTTACCTAAGTGGAAAGTACTAATAAAAAGAGTAAAATTTTTCATCTTTTCGCTTAGAAATATACTTTTTGAGAATTAAGTTTACAAAATATTCAGTATTTAAATCTATATATCACAGATAAAACTCAAACTATTCAAATCTGCATTCATTTGTTCCAGAAAAATAATGCTTTCAAAAAGTACCAAACAATTTACTCGAATTTGGTCCTATATAGGCCTTAGTATTCGAATTCCAAAATAATATACCAACAGCTTATTTTGTGTGAGTAAATAAACTACTTTTACAAATTTTATAAAAATTGGCTCAATTAGTTCGAATAAAATTAAATTCCCATTTTTTCCCTTTTTGGTAGTTTTTTCCCCAGTGAAATAGCAAAAATTTCATTACAATAAATATTGGAGAGTTAGTTCGTAATTTAATAGGAATACATCAATAAATAGAAAAAGTTTTCTTAATGTGCTAAAAAAATACAGTTTTCTCCCCTTTACACCCAAAAAGGCTGAATTTTTAAGAAGTACGAAACAGGTGTCTCCTAATTTTGGGAGGAATATTCAAAATATTTACAAAAATGTTATTTTGTTTATTAGTTAAAAAGTTATAAAGGGCCAAAAAATGTACCAAAATCACCTTTGTGATTTTTTGTGTCAAAAAAGTACCAGACACCCATCTGCTTGTTTTAAAAGTAGATACATGTGCATTTAAAATTTTTCTTGTATCACTAATATGTTTTGTGTACATACAAATTATTCTATCAAATTTCTTTTCGGATCGGTCCATTATTAGTCATCGCTCCCATATAATCCGAAAATCACTTAAACCCACACATTTAATTGTCAAATAAAGGTATCTTGATAAAATTCGACACAAATATGTTTCGTCTATATATGAATCACTCTACCAAATTTTTTCGGATAGGACCATAATTGGTCATAGCTCCCATATAAGGTCCACTTCCGATAAATAAAGCTATCGGTATAAAATTCGTCACAAATATGTTTTGTGTACATACACATGAATCATTCTACGAAATTTTTCTGGAGAGGTCCGTAATTGGTCATAGCTCCTATATAAAGTCCACTTCCGAAAATCACTTCAACGCATATATTTCATTAATTAATACATCTATTGGAGTAATATTCGACATGAATTTTTTTTACGAAATTTTTTCCTGATCGGTCCATAATTGGTCACAGCTATCATATAAGGATCATTTCCGAAAATTACTTAAACGCTCATTGACAATCAAAGTCATATAATGTGAATAGAAATCATACTACCAACGTATATCTCAATTGGTCCTCTATTGGTCATAACTCCCATATAAGGTCCACTTCCAATAATCACCTAAACGCACATATTTGATTGATATATTAAGCTTTTATGATAAAATTCGAGCTGAATATGTTTTGTGTACATAATATCATTATACCAATTTTTCCCCGTATCGGTCATAGCTCCCATATATGTAAGACCCTCTTCCGAAAAACATTTAAACTCACATATTTCATAGTAAAATAAAGCTATATTGATAAAATTCGACACATTTGTGTACATACATATGAATCATTCTACGAAATTTTTCTGGAGAGGTCCGTAATTGGTCATAGCTCCTATATAAAGTCCACTGCCGAAAATCACTTCAACGCATATATTTCATTAATTAATAAATCTACTGGAGTAATATTCGACTTGATTTTTTTTTTGCATATAAATCATTATACGAAAATTTTTCCTGATCGGTCCATAATTGGTCACAACTACCATATAAGGATCATTTCCGAAAATTATTTAAACCCACATTGACAATCAAAGTCATCGGGATAAAATTCGACATAAATGTGTATATTGTATATATAAATCATTCTACGGAATTAATATACATTTTTCTAGACCTAATTAAAATTAGTTTGACATATGCATAAATGTTAGTACTCTCACTACGGAAACAAAAATGTTATCAAGTTATTTAAAAATTAGATAGTTAAATGGGTTTTAATAAAAAGTAGCTTGCTGGTGGAGGGTATTTAAGATTCGTCATAGCCGAATATAGCACTCTAACATGTTTATTTTAGGACATTTGAAAGAAATTAACAGAAAGAAATTAATATCTTTAATTTTAATTTAAGCAAAATTTTTTCGTAGGGAATAATGAAGCGACTTGATCGTAAGCAAAAATATAATTTTTTTGGACTAAGAACAAAAAAATCCACACCCACTGGTTTAGCAGCAATAAAACATTATAATTAGTTTTGAATAATTTTTTTTTTGTTTTATAGCGAAATTTAGACCAAATATTTTATTAGTAGAATAAATTTACATAAAATATATCGTCACCTGAAATGCAAAAGGGCGTAACAACACTTCAAAATTTTACAGGAGAGACAAAAAACTAAATAAAATTAAAACTATTGTTGTTTTAAAAATGTCTGTTTCTTCCATGTATTATATCCGAACATTAGTAGACATATTTGAATATAAATGTGACTCCAGACATTGTCTTTTGAGATGCTTTTTAGAACATTCGGACTTTTACTAGCATTAATCTTAATAAAAGTGGTGTTCTAAAAATAGAGTTCTAAAAATTTGCGAAAACTTGCATTTCGATGTGGTGGACCACTTGCAATCAAAAAGTCGATTTTAAAATTTTTGGTTGTTATGCCTTTTTGCATTTCAGGTGACGATATGTGTATGAATATTTGGATTATACAGATGTTTGTATGTAATATATACTCCATAAACCCCATTACCACAATAATTTTCCAAACAATTTTTCAAATTCAAATTTTAAACTTACCCTCTTCAGCGGCTTTCTTTTCTTGACGTCTTTGTAAGACGACTTTTTTGAATATAACGGCTGCTGCTTCGACTGCATTCTGTATTTCTTGTTCTCCCAAAGTTGTGGTATGTTGCTTGAAAATAAAAAAAGAGACAAAGTTAAAAATAAAATGTATTTTCTTCTACTAATTGCCTCAGCCACATTTAGCAATAGAAACAGGAATAAAAATAATTGTTTGTTTCTTTTGCTTCTACTCTGGCAGTATCTAGTTGCCACATTTGTCTTGTAGCCTGGCAGATTCAACAATGTAAGCAAGTCCTTTATAACATTCTCCAATTCTTAAATTTCAACTTTTTATTTTTTGTTTGTGTGGCTTTTGGATTCAGCTCACCTTTGAGATTTGAGCATTTGTCTCTGTTCTATTATTAGCGGCATCATTGTCATTGTCAGCAGCAGCATCATCATCGTCATCATCTGGGTCCTTTGAGGCAGCATTGCTTGATTTGTTTTCGTCTCCTCTGGGGGATTTCCTATTGGATTGTTGATATTTGTCTGTAGTTGTATATTGTTGGTTTGCTGTTGTTTTATCTTTTGTATCTAAATTAAACTCATTTTGCTGTTGTTGTTGTTTGTCATCGTTTGGTTTTTTATTCGTTTTCGTGCTTAAATCGGAATTTCTTCTTTCGTTTAGATAAGATTTTAAGTTGGCACCTAAAACGGAAGTTAGTAAACATAACAAATTAAGATCTTAATTATAAATTGAAATGTTTTGTTTATCGAAAGGTTGTGACAAAGAAAGAGTAGATAATGAATAGCAGAGTTATGCAGGATGGATTTTCAGTCCTATATCTCAATCTTATTTATCCAATTCGTATATTGGATAGATTAAAATGATGTTTAAAACACTTATGTTATAGAGAAAACTTCTACATTTCTCTTCCCACATATTCTCAAAGAGAGAACAAAACCGACAACTAAGTTACAACTTACCATCTTCATTTTCGGCACCTTTGCTATTACGTCGTCTCGGCGTTGGTATTTTAGTGTTGGGTCGTGTTTTATCAAAAAGATCAGCCAAAGGTTTAGGACTGGGTATTTTAGTGGGTTCTTGTTTCTTGGGAGCCTAAAAAAGCAAAATATGACAATCAAATCACAAATATCTAATAAAAAATCTAATTTCAAACCTGTGTATCCTTTTCGGGATGAGATAAGGATCGTCTGGTCGTAGGCTTGGGTACATTTGATTTAGCTCCCGAATCCTCAGATATTGAGCGCATTTGTTCTGGCTTAGGTCGATCGTGAGATTTTTCTTCTACGGTCGCCGTAGCATTATCATTTTGTGTCATCACACCTGCTCCAGATGTTGATACATTTTCAACATTTTGTCCTGCAGCTGCTTGCAGTTGAGAAAATTCTTCTTGTGGTATCTGCAAATCTCTAGATTGTCTACGTCTTAAGCGATTGTGCATAAGGGGTGTACGGGGCAAAGCACCACCGCCAGCTGTTAAACTTGGGCCCAAAGAATGTTGTGCCAATGAACTATTGGCATCTGTATTATAATAACCATAATTTTGATCGTGAGTCAACATATTTTCAGCACTATGCACCATGGGTCTTTGATAAGGTTGATAGCTGCCATCATCGGAACCATCGTTATAAATAATGCGCGGCTCACTACTAAAGCCAGTATTGTAAGTTTTCTCATATTGTACTTCATCCGATTCCAGAAAGCTACTGGTACTATCTCCAAAATAGTCCACATACTCGGGGCGTGTGTCTTCTTCTTCGGTGACATTTTGAAATTGGTGAAACTGTTGCTTGGCCTCGCCGAATGTACGTACATGACTATCTGTTGGATGCCCTATCATAGAGTTTTCCTTCAAACAATCTTGTCTTACCAGACGGCTGGGCGAACGACTCATGGAACGACCAGCTGTTGGTATTTCTGGCAATAGACGTCGAGATTCTGTATGATGGGTCTTGGTAATGGAATATTCCTCATTGCTGTGACTGCGTACCTTAATCATCTTGGAATGATCACGATTGTGATGTATATTAACACTTTGACTACTGGAATAATGTTCGGCCGTACCTACCACTGTGGGATCCGATACTCCAACGGCTGGAACATTTTGTTGCGACAAAAATGGTCGAGGATTTTGTACATTGGGAAAGAGAAAGTTTTGCTTTTGCCTCGGAGAGATGGGTAGGAATTTTTGAGACCCGGAATTCGGCCCATGTACTGTCAAGGAGTTGCTATTGAAAGCCTCTGGATTTGGTAATGTTTGCTGGCGCATGAATTCGGGCGAACGTCGGAACTGTGGAGATGTCTGACGTTTGGGTGGAGATGTGGGCAAAAGTTTAACATGTTGATCGGGATTTGGTAGTGTAGCTTGGCGCATCATTCTGGCCTTAGGTATAGTAGGAGCATACTCCAATTCATCGGTGGATGATTGTGATGGCTGGTGCTCATAGGGCTGTGTTGATTGTTGTTGTGGAGGCGTTTGGAAATTTGTGGTTTGTGGCAACATTTTTCCACGATGCATGGGTGAGGGATAGGCGGTAGGTGGCGAACTGCCTAAATGCATTTGTTGCCCTTGGCTTTGACCAGGCTCAATAAGATTACAAGGAAAGGAAGTTTGTCGTATAAATGGTGGATAGCGTTGTTCTCCTGGAGAACGTTCGGGTGAGCGGCTGTAACCGCGATTGGGCGATGTTGACAAATACATCGGTGGTTGGCATGGATTTGCCGGTAAAGTTGATTGTCGACGCACCTGATATTAATAATTTACACATTTTACTAAACGTTTTACAAGAGAAATTACATGATACAAACTTACCTGTAAACGATGATGCGTAGGTGGTGTGGGTTGTCCTGCTGTTTGCTGTGGTTGGGTCTGCTGTTGCGTAATTTGAGCTGGTGTCTTCTGCGGCTGTTGTATGTAATTATCACAATCACTTGTTTCAATATTAATAATATCTTCACTATTATAGGCCGTTGGATATAACGGGCCCTTTTGCATTTGATGTGGAGATGTGGGGGCAGTAAGATTAACACTATTATAATTTTCTAAATTCGAACCACTACCACTGAGATTGGGATCATTATTTGCTAGAGATGTGGGTAAAGTAGACTGACGTAAGACACGACGTTGAGGATTCACGTGATAGGCTGACGATGAACCCGACGAATTAACTCCTATAGCACTAATTGTTATGGCACTTCCCGTATTATAGTTAATAATGGGATGATTGCGATGCAACGAGGGCTGATGATGCAGATTATGTTGTGGATGATGGCGAACATCCAAAGAGGGATAACTACCAGCTGATTGAGCTTCAATGAGATTTTGCTGCTGCGGATAAAGATTGTCGGCAACAGGATTTTGAGCGTTTGGATTATTGGGATCGTCCTCGGGATCTAATGAATATAAAATAAACACAATTAAAGTAATGTTGAGTAATATTATGAGAGTTTTATGCTTACTGGATATGGTCCAAGAACGTCGTATACTTTTCCTCAAAACGTCACTGGTGGGTAAATGATCTACGGCGCCACAGGATCCTTTTAGCCAATCTGTTGAAGCTGCTTGTATTTCCCTGCAAGTTGAAAAACAGTTGCATTTAAATATTAAAAATGAAAACATAATGTCTATTTTTTCATTTGTAAAAAATTAGATGTTTTCTGCTTAAACTTAAGCTGCGTTTGATATGAAATCTCTATGCGAAATGACAGCATGAAATCATGCGAGTAATAAACTGACAAAACAAACCAAACATCCGTTGAAAATTTTACAAAATACATCTATACAGACAGACACATATACATAGGAATACACATTTAAACGTTTAAAATAAATTAAATACATAAATGCGAGTGTAATTTATTAACAAACCAACCCAATATCATTTTTGGGTTTTCAGACAAAATGAACTTAAAGCCAACAGCAATTGACTGTATGGTAGAGATGCATTGTTGTTGTTGTCGATGCTAATAAGCCAAAGTAACAAACAGCAACAATTTGTAATGCCAAAACATGCAATCATAGATTTAAACTTACGCACACACACGCTCTAAAACAGTCAATCAGACAGATTTAGATACATTAACAACATCTCATTTATTAACATTAGAAACATTTGCACATCATCATCAGCAAATACACACATACATATATGTATATGTATGTATATTAATGTAAATATGTATCTAATTATTGAAATTAAGAGTTAAATAATAAACATTTTACAGACTTCATTCATAAATTTGTAAGATGTTTATATTTCTTATAATTCTTCAAATAAACTTTACCAGAACTTTGAACGAAATATACAAAATTGACTACAGTGATTGAAAAAATATTTATAAATATTTTTTTAAACAGATCTTATAAACGCTTAGAGTTTAGAATAAAAAGTTGAGATATATTAAATATTATCCTAAATATGCATAACTAGTAATGATCAGACCAGGAACTAAACGAATTAATAATCCTAATATCCAACTTGTTTATTTGTTCCATAATCACGCCCGAGTGGCTGGACCGATTTTCTTCAAATTTGACTGAAATCGTTGTCAATAGGCTATATTATTAATTAATTGGGCCATTTAGACAACGGATGTGTATAAAATTTAGATTTCAACAACGAATTGTTGCAATATTGTCAACATTACATAGTGTTGTCATAGTTTGACAATGGATGTTATTGAAAAATGATAAACAGTTTGGTGACAATTTGGTACCAGGCGTGTATATTTCTTTTTCCCTCTATGTATGCATATTGATATGTTTCATTTTATATATTGGGGTTTTCTTTAAGTTCGATTTGTTTTGTCTCTCACTGTTTATATTAGATAGTAGGAATACTTCTATATTTGGGAGTAAGTACATTTATAATACGCCAACACTTTATGGGTTGGAATTAAGCACCTTCATTCTATTTAATAAAATTCGACATGCATACATTTACACAAATACCCGACAGTTTTAATGCAATATTAATTCCCAACAAAGTATATACATTAGTATAAAGGAAATTCCGATAAAATATTCATTATTATCCTAGAAAGTTGGTATTTAAAATCACCCAAATCGGTCCACTACGTCTAAAGTTATAAAAAGTAGATACGAAATTTTGCGATTTTATAATCCACTATTAATAGTTCGACTTTTCGAACTGCAGGGTAATAATCGCCCCCAAACCAAATACAGTTTATATTATTCTTCGTTAATAGCAAACACAAACAAACATTTCAACAAGTGCTAAATACACATATTGCTGCTCTTAATAATTGCATTTGTTCAGACTAACCAATTTTGGCTTTTGATATTTTTACATGAAATATTTTATGATTTAGTTCTTGTCGAAATGTACATCATTTTCAATAAGTAGCATTAATTTGCCTGTGAAAAATTCATAGAAAATTTTGATATTTGGAAATTTACTTTTAATTCTTCTAATGTGGGCTGCACTTGTGTTCACATTATTGTGGGTGATGTTAGCATTTCATTTAGCCCAACTAATTTTCTTAATAATTAAATTAGCTTTCCCAGTAAATAGTTAGGTTGGATTGAATAAATTTCTTAAATAATAAATGTGCAAAAATTTGGAAAGATTTAGGAAATACCCTACACGATTAAGGTAACGGCACTAAAACTTTAGTATGGTACATATGGTCCTAATTTAAGTGGAATTTTAAATTTCGGATTAATCTAATTTGTATGTCAAAACTTTGACCTAAAGGGCAACATGCCTTATGCAAAACTTCTAAAATGTTTAGAGGTTCCAATTATGTTTACCATGTGTATTTAAAAAAAATTAATTTGGGTGACTTAATCTACTGATGTCTATTCCTACAAAATTTCGTTAATATTAGAATACGAATTACAGACTTTTTGGTGTTATCGAATCAATTCCATCATGTGCTTTAAACATAATGATCACGGAAAGACGGACGGAGTTTAAATTGAATTCTGATTAATCTCAAATCATTGATATTAAATGGTTAACGATAAATTATACTTAATATAATTAAATCTATTGGTTATGTGGTAATCGATACTTGAATAATTATCTGTATAATCATAAAATCTTATTATAAATGATTGTTTACAATATATTGTATACAAACAATTTAAATATAGTTTAGAATAAGAATCAGATAGTGTTAAATGAGATTTTGTATTTAATTCTAAAATTGATTATACATATTAATAACAATATTTACTAACATATGTGTTGCCCTGCAGTTCGGGGTGACTGTCTCGAACTAATGGAAAAAATTATATTTTATATAAATTAAAGTGATCGAATAGTATTCAAATTGAAGTCAACATGTATGTATATGTATTTAAATTATAGCCACATTTAACATTCTTTGTTATTATTTGAATTTTATTAATTTAAATTTATAACAGACTTGATTTTGTAAGATTTTATAGACGTAGTCATAATTTACACCTTAAAATGACAAAATTACTTCACATAAAATTTATAAATTACAACAATAATAATTAAATAAAATGTACCAATACATAAACTATATTATATATATATAAAAGAGTAACTTTACTGACTGACTGATTCATTATCGCACAGCCAAAACTGCTGATCCTAGAATCATGAACTTTTGTCAGTAGATGTGTTTTTGGTTATGTATATCCACTAAGGAGGGATTTTTGAAAATGTGCATTTAAAAAAGGGAAAAAACGGGTAAAACAGGTTTTCTTAATTATCTTACCTAATATTAGTGATACAAGAAAAACTTTAAATGCACCTGTATCTACTCTTAAAATGATCAGATGGGTACTTTTGTGAAATTCGTACTTTTAAGGGGTAAAAATGTGTAACAAATGTTATTTTGGTACCTTTTGTGGTCCTTTATAACTTTTGAACTAATTAACATAATAAAATTTTTATAAATATTTTGGATACATCTCCCAAAATTATGAGAAACCTGTTTCGTACTTTTTTAAAATTCAGTCCTTTTTGGGTGTAAAAGGGAGAAAACTGTATTTATGGTACTTTTTTTAGCACATTAAGAAAACTTTTTCGGTTTATTGAATTATTCCTATTAAATTACGGACTAACTCTGTAATATTTATTGTAATAAAATTTTTGCTATTTCACTGGGGAAAAAAGTACCAAAAAGGAGAAAAACGGGAAATTTAATTTTATTCAAACTCATTGAGCCAATTTTTATAAAATTTGAAAAAGTAGTTTTTTTACTCACACAAAATAAGCTGTTGGTATATTATTTTGGAATTCGAGTACTAAGGCCTATATAGGACCAAATTCGAGTAAATTTTTTGGTACTTTTTGAAAGCTGGAACAAATGAATGCAGATTTGAATAGTTTGAGTTTTATCTGTGATATATAGATTTAAATACGGAACATTTTGTAAACTTAAATCTCAAAAAAGTATATTTCTAAGCGAAAAGGGGAAAAATTGTAAACTTTTTATTAGTACTTTCCACTTAGGTAAAATTTATTCCACTTTTGGTACTTTTTCTTTCTTCAAATGATACTCTTTGTATGTTCTTTAATATGTATTCAAAACACATGATTATTAAACATACACGGTCTTCTTTTTAGTACTTTTTAACTCATAAATGGTACTTTTTTAATTTTCTAAAATATTCAACCTAGGAACATTAATTTTAACATACTGAATAATATTCTGTAAGTGAGAACTATTTGGTAATTTTTTATTCTTCAAATGGTACATTTTAGATTCTTTATAATGGTTAACCGGAACACACGGCCCTTATTAAATGAGAATTTATTAAGAGAGATTTTTGTTTTTTTTTTTTTTCGTTTTTCCGATGGTAATTTTTGATATTTTTACGATATTGAAAATAAAATTTAAAATGTAGGGACCTTAGTAAATGAGAATCTACTGAAAGGGACTTTTGGTACTTTTTCATTCATTAAAATTATATTTTTTGAATTGTATATAATATTGAACACAGAAACATAAAATTTTTGATTAAATGATAATCTGTTAGGGGTATTTTATAGTACTTTTTTCAAATAGTACTTTCGAAATTTTCTATAATGTGGAAGGTAAATGAATAAAACTAACTAATAAAACACGTGATATTGAACGTATAAAACTGAAACATTAAAAAAATGTTTAATCAATTTTAATTTTCTATAAAAGTAAACAAAATTTTGTATGTATTTAATTTAAGTTAGGGTAGCGAAGCACCCAGGGTATGCTAGTATTTATGTATAAAAGCAAAGCGTGTACTTGACATCATGATCTTGTCTAATTAACAATGAACTTTTTTGTTTTGCGTTAAAACCCAAACACACACTCGATTTTTTATTAGTGTTAACTTTTATGGATTGCAATGGGATGGTTTACAAACACGTGTTGCTAAATCACAATTTAAAATAGACAAACAGACACCAACAATAAAATTTCGTTGGACGTAAATATTTCTAATGATAAATGTTTATTTTATTGTATGAAATCACACAAAACGTTTTTTGTTTTTTGTTTAAAAACATAGCACAAGTTTTGTTTAAATTGCAATGTTAATTTGTTGTGGTAGTTTAAGATTTTTATAAATGTTTAACTGATGGATAACATTGACGGAAGTTGTAATTTGTTATATCGCTTATTTACTTGAGGACTGACATAACTCATTTTTGTTTTTAACACAATTTTGAGCTTAAAAGCTCTAAGCCGAGAGTCCAGTTGTATGAAGCTAGGTGAAATAGTAGACTGATTTTTACCAGTTTCCATAAACTAACTCCTTGGTCGAAAGGAAACGTTTGTGCAAAACTACTTCAAATTACATATATCGATCAATTCCGCCGATTCCAAGCGATTGATATTCCTTAAGGCAAAAATTGGGGCTTGTGAACTTTCGATTTAAATCTACTTACATTGCAAGTGACGGGGAAAAATCAGGTGGAATTGTGTTCCACATACAGACTGTATGTCTAATGAACGGATTTTTTCTCCCTAAGTGCGATCCACTGGCTAATCGACTACAAATAGGTGTATTCCTGACGTTAGGCGAGTATTGCGCAAAGTCCTACAAATATAGGGAATGAGTTCAATAACTTCAGAGGAACACAGTCCAGTGTAATATCGATGGAACTGTAAAACGCATCCCCCATTTTCACGTCCCTATTAAAAGATTACTATTGGAAGTTGATTAAGTGAATCATTCATATGTATGTTGACTCATTGGTCCAAACTCCAAAGGGTCTGGCATGTGTCGGATGTTTAACATAGAAGGCCATTAAGGAGGGAGCCTTGCAGTGGTGAGATTCCGTCTATAAGTACTTGTATAGAAAAATATCTGAGAAATCACGATATAAATCGAGAAAAGTAATTATCAACACCAAAAGCAATTAGTTTTGAAAAAAGTGCATGATGCCACACCCTTGAATATATCTAAAGCCACCATTTTACTTTTGTCAACATGGTGGATAAAACGACACTATTTATCCAAAAGAAAGCTAGCAGTTCTCCCATAGAGCGACGGTACTGGTGATCATTAAGTAAATTGTTGGACTCTAAATGTTTAACAAGATCGTAGTTTACCATACTTTCCATAACTTTGGAGAGTGTAGAACAAATTTTCAGGCTTGTTAGCCACTCCCTTTTTGGCATTACATTTGCAGTTTTCCAATATACAGGAAATATAATGCTGAAAAGTTTAGCTGATGGATGAGCTAATTCATAATGCATGAATGGACCTGTTTGCAAAAAAAGAACTTGGTCGATGTCTTCATTACCTAGGACTACTAAATGGATCTTATACTCCAATAATGTTTGCAGGGGTGTTGTTTTGGGTAAACTAAATGGATCATGTAGTGCAAAACTTTTTGAAGGGAATTTCTGTTCATTAAAAACACCAACACAGACACATTATGCTCTCCTACTATAGAAGTGTGGAGTATACAAACTTAAAAGTTTTGAAAGGGTTTAGTAAGGCGAATATTTGTTGGTTTAAGTAAGTATTATGTATAATAAATCATGAGGTCAATGATTAATGTTTTGTATATGGGGTTCAATACGGGTTGTTGTCGTATTAATAGTTAATAGCTTTGATCATAATCATCTGCTTTCTTTGAGAAAAATTATAAATCTCATCTTATATAATCCAAAGTATTTATTAAATATAAAGTACTGTGCCACACTTATATGTACTTTTATATAACTTTATAAATAACATGTGACTTCTTTAATATTTTAAAATTAATATAAACTTTTAATTTCTTAAATAATAAATTTAAATTGTTTTTCACCTTTTCATATAAAATAGTGCTATTTTAAAATGTCAAAAGAAAGTAAAACAAACTTCACATAAATAAATTTATGCAAATTTTCCATTTACAAATATGTATTTCAGAATAATCTGTTAAGTTTTGAAACAAATATTACAAGCAACACACACACACACGCACTTACAAAACGCAAATAGTATTTTCCAATGAAAGCTTTACAAATAAATTTGAAAAAAAAAAAAAAATAACAGAGACATTTAAAGTTTTGCATACAAATCGAACAATTTGTATAGCTGGGGAAACTATTAAAAAAAAAAACAACACACACGTACAAATTACAAACAAATAAGAATTTATACACAAATACACTGAGAAATGAAAGTGTGATATTCATATAAAAAACAGAAAAGGTAAAAGTTTTCAAATACACATACACACACATACATACATAAAATAAGTTTTTATATGTTGATTTGTTTCATTTGTGTTAGTAAACTGCATTTTTGGTGAAATGAAAATGTGTATGAATATGTCTTTTTGGTTTGAAGGGTTGAATGACACATCACCGCACAACATTGACAATTTAACAACAGAAAAATATGTAACAAACAAATAACTTTTTTATGTTGTTGTTTTTTTCAAACAATGTAACAAATAAATTGCATTAAAAATTTACCAAAGTAGCAGCAGCAATAACAACATTTTATAAACATATAGAAAGTGTAAATATCAAAGTTTTTCTTGTTATTTTTTTATAAAAAATTGTCAGTGAAGACTCAATGACATACAAATGAGAAAAAAATGAAACACATTACACAGACATTTTACTGATGGCTGTCGGTTGAATTTACAAGTGGAAATTTTTAATGAGTATAAAATATATTAAATAAAACTTTACGACATTTTATTTAAATTTTAAACATTTTGTAGCAAATATTTTATGTTAACCTAAAAGTATGCTTTGTTTTCTATGTCGTATGTCCATTAAAAAGAAATGTATGAAACAAAAGATTGTAATTTTAAAAATATGTAATTCGTTAAAATTTGCTTCCATGTTAAAATTATTGAAATCGGTCCGTGATTTAGTCTTGCCTCCAACCCCTAGAAGTATGATTTGCTTGATTTTTTTAAGTTATTCGCGTTTTGTCCATCCTAGGTAACCAAATATAAATCGAGAAAAAAAGATCAGTTTACAATACTTTTCAGAACTTTGGACAGTGTAGAAAAAAATTTTCAGGGTTGTTAGCCTCTTTCTTTTTGGCATTACATTTGCAATTTTCCAACATGCAGGAAATATAATGGTGAAAAGATTAGCTATTGGATGAGCTAATTTCAAAGATCACTGCTTCATGATCAAAGCTTTCGTTGCCCTATGTAAGATCCACATGCTTTACATCAGAATAGCCTCGAAATTATTCTCTTGAAAACGTTATTGGAGTACATGATTCATTTAGTATTTTATATACATAATGCAACAATGGACCTGTATGCAAAAAAAGAACTTGGTCCATGTCTTCACTAAACTAAACGGATCATATACTTAAATAATGTTTGCAGGGGAGTGGTTTTGGGTGAAGGGTATTTCTGTGCATTACAAACCTCAATACAGATTAAAAGTTTTGAAGAATTTAGACAAAATTGCAACAACTCGTCGTCGAAATCTAAATTTTATACACATACACATTAAAAAACGTGGTAAGCTCACTATTGGCAACGGATTGGTTGTCAACATTACATAGTGTTGTCGAACGTATGTATATACTTTGACAACGGATGGTAATGAAAAATTATAAACAGTTTGGTGTCAATTTGGTAAGAGGCGTGTATATTTCTTTTTCCCTCTGTGTATAGTCTCTAGGGAAAATGGATCAAATCTTTTAGCAACCAAATCAAGAATATTATTAAAAAATCTTTTACGCCATAACAAGATAAAGGTAAACATCAAAACGAAAAATTACTACATTATGTAAGGAATATAATTTAAAAAATTTTCCTGAAAATTACTAAAATTTTATAATATTTGTTCAACATTTTTCTAGGGTAAATGTTTTGTTGGGATAACAGGCATTAACAAAATCTCTGGGTCAAAATAATTGACATTTACAATAACTATCTACACACAAATATTTACTAAAATATTAAAATCCAATCATGCGATACTCAACACATACATACAACAACAAATAAACTTCGTAAATCAACTTAAAAAGAAAAACGAATAAAATATCAAATAATTTGGTAGAATACAATTATGACATGTTGCTTACATTTGTTTATGACAAACTACACAAACCCAATCGGTAGTGCGTGTGGTAAATTCTCGACAAGCCTTGCAAACTCGCAATTTACAAACGCGACAGGGTGCACCACGATTTGTAATGCGTCCCAGTTCGGTATTACAGCGGGCACAATGACGATTCGATTCGTTAAGTAGTGGATGAGCGGGTAAATTGTGATTATTTTGTTCTAGTTGATATTGTTGTTGTTGCTGCTGTTGTTGATATTGTTGTTGTTCTATCTGTTGCTGCTGCTGTTGTGTGGGATATTGTTGCTGCTGCTGTTGTTGTTGTTGTAATACTAATGGTGAACCATCATATGTTGTGGTTGTTGTACTAATACTACTACTAACACCGCCACTACTACCATTACCAATTAAACCACCGCCAATTTTTAAAGCTCCTTTACGTCTCAACGACAACAATTCGGCACGTAATAGCCTAATCTCCATAAAGGTAAATAAGCAAACAAACGAACATTCATACACACCAAAGGGGAAAATATCAACCACACAGAGTTAAATAAAATTCCAACATGTGGTGGTTTTTCCACCAAAAAAATATTTAATTTTTTCCATCATTTTAAATAGGTTAAAAGGGCATTAAAATATTTTCAAGTGCGTGATCCCATCAGAGTGTAAATGAAATATAAAAGAATGAAAAGTTGAGAGAGATGCCAATAAAATAGAAAACATATGAGAAAACAGGAGTCATTAAAAGTGCAAGTATTGGTAGTGGTTTGTTTATTGTTGTTATTATGATATAAACGATAAGTTGATGGATGTTGTTGTAGTAGTAGTTGTAATTGTTTAGTAGTATTTTTTTCAAATGGTATAGATGTTAATATGACATTTAATTTAATGTATTTTGTTGTAGTAGTACGAGTTGTTGTAATTGTGTTCACGCACACACACACACACATACATACACAGGCATAAAAAAGAGAGAAAGAGAAAAAACGGAAAGAAAAAAGTGCAGAGAAAAGTTGTTATTATTTGGTAATTTTTAAATTTTATTTTTATTATTTTATTTATTTTTAATTGAACCAATTAATTATCTTTTTTAAATAGAATAAATTTTATTATTTTATAGTTAGAAATATTATTTAAATTTGTTTGTATTTTATGGTAAAAAATTTAATTTAAATTTGTTTATCAGAAAATAAAGTTTTGTTTTTGTTTCTATATTTTTTTGTTTAAGTGTATCTTTCTAATTTTTTAATATGAACGTATGAGTAATGTGTTTAATAGCAAGTGCGTAATCCCAAAGGCGTATGCTAAATATCAAATAATATAATATAAATAACTCATACGCTCCGTAATAATAGTAGATTCAAAGCATTTTATTTACATATATAAAATTAAAATTTCTTATTATAAAAATATTGCACACTGGGTCAATATATGGGTTTCTTATGAAAAATACGTAGGTGTTTTATAAGAGCTGGTACTGGGTTTTTTCTTTGTACCGACATACATAAATGTAAATTTTTTATTGTATAGTTATTACACCCTACATCACTTTAGTGTTGAGGTGCTGATATTTGTAACGCATAATAATATTACACCTGACTAAATTTAGCTATGTCCGTCCGTCCATGTAAACCTTGTAATCAAACTAGGTCACAGTTTTGAAGATAATTTAATGAAATTTGGTACATGATCTTCAATTGTCCCTGTGACAAAGCCTATTGAAAATAGTTGAGATCAGTCATTATTTCATCTGGCTCCTTGTTATCAAACTACAGGTCGAATGATCAACTGAATCCCCCGAATAGAGCTTTTAGGCTCATATTTATGTTTAATATTCCCGTATCTTGACAAAAAGCTGAACAAGTTCTTTACTAGACTAGATTCATTAAAAACAGATTACAATTTATTTTCTAAGTTATTCATGTCTATGCTTTGTGATCATTTTATTTATAATGAAACTGCTCCACACAATATACATATTTCCTAATCGATAAACAGAGTCTTACTGTTAACATTGTTTGTTCTTCATAGCAGTGAAAGTTCGAAATGTAAATTTTTATTAAAAACATGCTAGAACTTAGACTTAAAAGGGCTTTTTTATACCCACCATCAAAAAAGATGGCGGTATATTGATTTTGCCATTCTGTTTGTAACACATCGAAATATTGGACATAGACCTACAAAAGTATATATATTCTAGGTCCTTATTAAATTCTAAGACGATCTAGCCATGTCTGTCCGTCTGTTTATTTGTTTGTTTTCAATTAACATTGTAATCATATCCAAAAACCATACTCCATACAAAAATATATACTGCATTGAAATGTTTATTTTTATAGCTCTTTTTTATTACTATTATTTTAATATATAAGTTTATTTTTGTATTTTCAACAAAAAAAAAAAAAAAAAAAAACATTTTAATTAAATTTTATTTGCCATACATTATCATTTGGTTGTCCTAACAATAAAACTGCAAACTAAAGTATAAAAACATATTTTTGTTTTTATACTTTAAAACGACTTACTATGGAAAAATAAAACAAACTGTCATAAATTTAACATCAAGAAGAAAACTGGCAGGAGTAAGTAAAACTAGTTTTTGTTGAATATAAAAACTGATTTAAAAAGTTTCAAAAGTTTTCAATGTGAAATAAAGATCTTTGTAACGGTAGAAGAAATAATATGTAAGAGTCAACAGAAAAGGTAGAACAAGGAAGTTTCTTCATACAAAAATACAGGAAAAATATTTATCTTTTTTTTCATCTCCTCAAGTGGCGTTTACATTTCCTTTTACAGATATGTTAATATATACGTAATATTAAAGGAAAAGTTTTAAAGGAAACTACACTAATACTAAAGAAAGTTTACCAATATTTTTAAAGATTATCTGTGACATTACGAAGGAGATTAAGAATTGAGTAAAATGATAGATGGCATCTATAAGAACTAATAAATAGATGGAAGTCCTATATTATTAAATAATATTTTGCTGTTTTTATTTTAAAATTAATAAACAACTGTATAAATATTATTTACAGTAATACTAATAAGTAATACCCCTATATAAGTAAATTTTTCATCAAAATTTCATCCAATTTCGACCCTTTTAATTGTTAGTTATTAAGTTTTACAGTAAACAATAACCCACTTATGCAAACCATACTGTTTGGTTTATTTCACAGTTTGCTAATTATAATTTTGTAATTATAATGAGCATTATGGTCACTGCTGTGGTTTCACTTTTACATTTACATACTTTGTTTTTCCAATTTTCCCCGTTCTTTTTATTGGTTATTATTTTAAAAATAACCGAAAAACCAAACAGCCACTGAAAGTACCATTAACACAATACAAACAAACATATGATGGTAGTAACAAAATGTGGCATTATCACGAAACAACAGCAGTGTAAGCAAATATTTAACCTAAAGGCTCACGTAAAAACACACACACACAAACGTACAACCGACCAGGTCTTTAACACAAAAGGTCTACAGGTGTAAACCCAATAAATATTTGTAAAATAATACAATAATAGAAAGTGCTTTTAAAGGAAAATATTCTTTCCAACAGATTATGTTTAGAGAGCCATTTGTTGGCGCACATGATACTTTTTAGTGACTTCCTAGATATAAAATGTTTGCAGGGTTATGTATGTACTTATGTAAAGTTTATACTCAAACACTCATCTGTAAACATGAAAATATGACTGTATAAGTAAAATTGTGAAACTTTACTACCTGATGATTACATACTCTGAAAATTTTTAAAGGGCTCTTAAATTGCCTGAAGCCGTTTCCATAAGTATTTTAGGACTTAGGAAAAGTTAAGCGTGAAATCGAAAAATTAAAATTTTTTGCTTAATGACAGCAATTCACGCAAATAATAAAGAATTGAAATAAAACATTTAGGTTAGTTAGAAAAGAGTAAATAAATATGTAATGTTTCGTAGCACGTTTAAGTAGTGTGCTCTACCAAGATTATTCTAGTGATCCTAAAATGTTCAATATACTAAATAAGCCCAGTCTGAGTTTAATATCTAGTTATATGTATGACTAGCAGAGTTTCCAAATAACAGTCTATTCTTCTATTCATTGTGATGCATAACCCGAGCTCTCTTACAGCCTGTTTTTCTAAAATGAAAATTTGTCTTCGTTCTTAAAAATAACGAACGAAATTGGCTTTACGTTTTTGTAACGAAAAAATATATTTTCATGTGAGTGGCAATGAAAGAGCTTTATTTTTCCATATATTTTTGGTTTTTAGAAAATGAATTCGTTCGCAATAAACGAATGAAAAGTCAGAAATAGACGATAGGCAAAGGCCTTTCGTTTGTCCATAAAACAACGAAAATTATACCAAAATACGAAATAATATGTGGCCACTTGAACCTGAATACAATTTGCAATACAAACCTTTAAATTTCTTGAGACATTGCATACAAGTTTCATGTTGTTTTCAAAAAAACATTTTTTATAATTTCATTTTTTTTTTTGTAAAATTATTTTATTTTTGTTTATATTTTTGGGTTAACACCAAACACCTTATTACTACATGAAAAAATATTTAAAATTTCAGAAATGAAATACGTAGGCAATAATGTGCTGTTACGATAGAAAAAGCTCATTTCATTTTAGACATTTTTAAACGAAAACTTTCAAATGTTTTATAAAAACCTAATTTTAAACTTGATCGTAATAAAATGAAATGTTAGTGTGAGAACTAAATTGTTTTAGAAAAACAGGCTGTTAATGCAGTCCTGAAAATTTTTGGCATTGTTTCATCACTGATCTTAATTTTTAAAAGAATAAGTTCACTAATTTTCTTAATTGGGTTCTGTGTTGACGAAATCATCATCCCCATGTCATTTTTATATCATAATGGTGGGATAGACCAAGACTCCTCAATAGTGAATGGTTAATCAAGGGAATACAGAAATTATCCATGACTTGTGTTGCTAGCAGTCTGCATTTTTTTTTTTTTTTTTTGTTAGAACCAGCACTTAGGGTATGACCCCTACTCATGTAGTGCATTGTGATGGAACTAGGAAAATAGGTTATTGGAGGGAGTATAGGCGGAGTAGTGTTTGTGGACATTCGATTTAAACCTACCCACATTACAAGTGACAGGAAAGACTTCTGGGGAAAGTTTGTTCCACATACGGACAGTACGACTAGAGAACGAATTCTCTCTGTGGTGCATTGTGCGATCCACTGGTCAATCGACCACAAATGAGAATATCGTGTGTTGCGTGTGAATATGTGGGTTTCGGGAACAAGTTCCCTAATTTCATAAGAACACATTCCATAGCAGTATCGATAGAACAGTGTAACGCACCCCATATTGCGACGATGGTCCTGTGAATCAATATAGTTGGAGAACCTATTGTCACCGATAAGTACCTTCGCCCTCTCCTGTACGCGGTCGAGTAGCCCCAAAATAGACTTTGAAGCGCCGGCCCATACATGAGAGTTGTATTCCATTTTAGGTCGGATGTAGGTGGTATAGATAGTAAGGAGGTCAGAGGGAGTAAAGCAGGCATGGGGGTAATGATCACACAAAGTAATTCATTACATAGTCAATTACAATTACTTGTAATTGTAATTGAAGTTTTCCAATTACAATTACTTGTAATGTGTAATTGACCAATAACCAATAACAATAATTTGTAATTGTAATTGAAGTTTTGCCAAATACAATTACTTGTAATTGTAATTGAAGTTTTCAATTAAAATTACTTGTAATTGCCATTAAGGTATTACTAATTACAAATTACATGTATTTATAAGGAACAAAATTCACAATTACAAGTAATTGTAATTGGAAATTCTTCAATTACAAGTAATTGTAATTCAAAACTTCAACTATAATTACAAATAATTTTAATTGGAAAAACTTCAATTACAAGTAATTGTAATTGGTAAAGCTTCAATTACAATTACTTCAAATGTAATTGTAATTGATAACGTAGTCATTATCCCCCAACCCTGGAGTGAAGAAAACCGAGACACTTGAATGCTTCTTTCGACACTTGAAATATGTGTTTGGTCCAGCGAACGTCACACAGTATTCTCATGCCCAGAACATCAAGAGTTTCTGACTTCTACAGTCTGCATTACTAAAGATAATCTATACTCAAGCCAATCAGAAGCAGTGCCGGAAATAAGGTAAGTATGGCTTTTCTTAAAACAAGTACAAAATACTTGATTCAAGTACAAAATTATCAATTTACTTATTTTTAAAATGTCGGTTTTGTTTAGCTTTTTGAGATTAAATAAGATTGATTTAAGTATAATCAAAATTAAAATGATACCAAAAGAGTTTATTTTAATAATTGTTTTCTTAAGTTAAGCCTGATTTCTGCTTTTTTTCAAATTTAGAATATTTTAGAGAAAAGTTCTTTAGCAAAAAAATTATGTGATTTTTTAAAGAATTGTAGTCTTGATTTGAGCCCGATTCGTACTTGATTTCAGTTTCGCCTAAATTAACATTATTTTAAATTTAAGCACTCACTTCACTTTTCATATTATTGTAGATTTTTTAAAACAATTAAATAACTTTGCTACAAATTCCAGGACATTTTATTAAAAGCTAAAATAACCTATTTAAGGGCTATTTATTCTCTATGTATATTTATTACCATTTTATGTAACATATACACAGCCCTTTTTTAATTACATATTCCGTTTCAGTTTAACAAAATCGTGTTCATTGGCTTGTCAGTGTAAAGAAAACAGGTAAACAATGCGTTAATAACACATGCATACATAAATACATACGTACACCTTAAATGCCACAAATCTACAAATTTAAACACGCATTCTGTGCAAGCCGCCCACACAGGATTTACACACACATACATATGTATTTATGTATGTAAATATTACTTTTATACATATGAACTTAACGATTTACCTTGATACGTGCAAGTTTCAATACTAACATATATACACACACGTATACGTATAAAAACACTTATTAAAAAAAATAATATTTTGTATGTGTGCGTATAAAGAACACATTCACATGTGTGTAAATGACACCATTTCAAACCTGCAGATTCTTTTAATTTGTAATTTCTTGTATTACAAACAATATTTGCTACGTTGTCGTTTTCTTTTCTTTACTTTTTTGGTTTTTATTAAACAACAACATACAAATAACCCGGCTTTAATACTTCAAGCAATTTACACGTTTTTATTACCTTTATCACCCCAGTGTTGGCAAATATGAGTAGCTATATTTCACTTTTCATTTCTTTGTTTATTGTGGATTCTTATTTCCACATACATATGTATGAATGACTCTAAATAGCAACTACACAAACTAAAACTAATTTTCAACTTTCTTTGTTAAGGTTACAGCAACAACTACTTGTAGTTGAAATAAATTTCTAGATAATAGACTCAACATTTTTACCGCCTTCAATCAACGTTAGTTTGTATATTTCTCTGCTAACTGGCCACCATTCTCTTTCCGCTCTTCCGCATGGGCCTTTTAATAGAACTAGTCTATGTAGTTTGAAGTGGCATATAGAGAATAGTTTAATGTATTTGTGGGTTTTGTGTGTGCGTGCGTTAAGTATCCAGGATTAAGTGGTAATTTGTATGTGTTTTTGTATGTCATTGTGTGTGACTTATTTTGTATATGGAGTCGTAAATCCTATTTTAATGTTATTTCGACATGAATTAATAAACATTATAAACCATTATGGGCTTTTGTTCTCTGTTATTCTACATACAATAACACTGATGTTAGGAGATTCGTATCCCTAGAAACACACACACACACATTTTTTTGTAAGTACGTCGTTTTTTAGTTTGGTATACGAGTTCTTTATGGATTAATTTACACTGTTTTCAAAATTTGTAAATATTTTTTTACTATTTCTGATTATGATTTGTCAGAAATCACTTGAATTAAGAACTGACAACAATAAAAATATTATATTAACTCTCTATTATTCAGTTATAGATTTTAAAAAAAGCTATTTTTAAAGGAATTTTTGGAGAAAATATATAAGATAATTAGTTTACAATATTGTAAATGCATCACTTGGGTTCATAAACTGGACCCTTATTGTAAGCTAAACAAGTAAGAAAGTATAGTCGGGCGTTGCCGATCATATGATACCAGTTACAAAAATTAAATGTGATTTATTTTTAATAATAAAATATTTATCTTCAATATATAATCTTGTTTCCGATACATTTAAGCAATTTATGAACAAAAAACTAATTTTCTGAAAGAGGGTTTATATTGGGGCTAGATGCATATGTACCGATACCAATAAAACGTTGTGATTAGATTTATATAATATTTATTTGTGCTGAAATTCATCACGATATTAGTGTTAATATGTGAATTTTGGACATTCAAGTCATATTCTGAAGGGGACTTTGTATGGGAGCTAGGGTCAAATGAGGCCCGATCTTTATAAAATTTGGCAAGGTGTCGATTTTCATCGAGATACAGGTATATTTAACATAATTATGAGGTCAAAGGCTCTTTTCGAGGGGTTCTGTCGTATGAGGGCTGGGTGACAGACGGACATAGCTTCATCGACTCAGAAAATTATTCTAATTATTCTAAGCCGATTGGTACTTTAAGATATAAATTCCCCACTAAAGTGGTGTAGGGTATATAAAAAGATACAGGCCCACGATTATGCAGTTGGGAGGGTGATAGTCCAGAACTAGTGACTTTACGACCCATTATCTTGCAGTTCGCGGTCCTAGTAGACTTACCTATCATTTCCTGCGTTTACTAGCCATGGAATTAGCTATGTGACTAGTTATGGGCTTGTCCTAGGAGGAAGTTAAGTAAATTTTTATATTACAAACTTTCATAAGTTAGTCAATAGATTACTAAATAGACATGTCCATATACTTTATAGATTATTCGATTGATTAGTTTATGTAATAATCAGGACTTATTCTTAGGGTCGCCCATAGAGTTGTCTATATACTAATCCATGGACTAGTTCATACAGTAAGCCATAAATTAGTCCATAGAGTAGTCAATATACTCTTGCATAGACTAGTTAATAAACCGGTCAATCCATAAAACATAGTTATCAGACTGGACTATAGAGCAATTTATAAACTAGTCAATAGACTTTGACTATAGCATAATCAAAGATTTTAAAATATATTACTGCTAAATTTACAAGAGACCAGTCAAGTCCACTTGTCTACTTTGAAATATAATTTCTACTTTTTATTCGACAATGTAAGTATTACATTTAATCTAGTCGTGTAAAAAGTCGGATTTCATAAGAGAGAAGTTAGAACTCTACATTACATTATGATAAGCTTCGACTCATTATTATTCAACAAACAATGGTAATATCCATGGATATATTCTTACCAGATTTGGGGAGTAATGATTACATTTTCAATTACATTTGAATTGTAATAGAAGCTTTACCAATTACAATTACTTTTAGTTCTGAATTATGTCCCTTATGATTAAATGTAATTTGTAATTAGTAATACTCAAATACAATTAAAAATAATTTCATTTAATATAATTTAATTACAAATACGAATAATTATAATTGGTAAACTTCAATTACAATTACAAACAATTGTAATTGTTTATTTCTCAATTCAACATTACAAGTAATTGTAATTGGAAAAACTTCAATTAAAAGTAATTGGTTATTTCTAAATTACACATTACAAAAAATTGCAATTGACATTGTAATAAATTACTTTATTTAATCATTACCTCCTATGCCTGAGTGTTACTCCATTATTCAAACGTTTACATTGGATAATCGTATCCAAATACGACCCAAAATTACATTTACTTATTTTGGTAATTTTTTTATTCAGCAATTGACAGAGTTCCAGAAAAAATATGTCTGGTACCTGGTATCTAATAATATATGATCAAATGAAAATTCGGTAATTTGGTTTCAAAATTACATTTTCTTTTTCTAAAATTTTAATCTAGACATGGTGTAATAATCAAATCAGTTTATTTTATAACCAGTTAGTATATTTATCCATTAAATCAAACGTCTATGTTTCCATCAATAGTTATTAGCTGTCATTCCTGTATTGTATAATCTATAAATTTTCTTAACGTTAAAAAGTTAAAGGCCTTTACTTACATACACATTGGCAAGTAACACAGACATTTTGTATGCAATTTTTGTTGCTTGCTTTGTTTTTTTTTCCATTTTCTTTCGTTAAATAAATAAATTGCTTCAGTTTACAATATTACTCCTCGATATCCTTTGGCAATATTTGGTCATGATCATGTATTATAAATTAGAATTTTGTCATAAACAATGGTTTTCAGAGTGGAAAATTGATGTGATTTCTTTTTTGCAGTTGTTATTTCGAAGGGAAGCTAATTTGTCAAAATGATTGAATGACTGAGTGAGTGAGTGAAATTGGTTTGGTTTCTTGGTTGTTGTCAATAATCATCAATAATTGTAAATTTGTAGAGTTGATTGTTTTCTTTTTTTGGGTGATGTTGATGACGAAAATGATTTTGTTATTTGTCGGCTGGTTTAACAAATTGGTTCAATGCGTAAAATAATGCTGAGGCATTCAAATGTGGCAAAGTGAAAAAAACAAAAAATTTCGAAAGTATTAAAAATGGTCAATCATTATAGATTTTGGTACTTAATTTATATTGTATTATAAAGTTTTTGTAAAAATTCTGTTATACATTACAGTTCATTTAACTGATTGGTATTAATTACAATTTATAACTGTTTCTTTATACGTTGCATTGTCATTAAAATTATAATTGATTGTACAAATCAAAGCTGATTTCAAGTGGATTTATTGTTAGAAAATCTGGAATTATGTTGTTGAATAACTTTAAAATAAGTTAAATAAAAAAATCTTTAATACTGACTATAAAATACCCAGCTAAAGTTATATCAAATAATTTCCCCTGCACTTGCAACCACCACACTCTAAACACTTTATTTTAACGAATCATAAAACCATTCTCTGGTCATAAGCAAATAAGGTGGGGCTTATTCCAAATTTAATTATAAATACCGTAAAAATGCCAACAATTTTCTCCCCCATAAAAAAAAATAACGCAAAATGAAATTCACTTTGCCATTTGAGTGACATTAAACAAAAAAATATTTTTTTAATAAATTTTCAACATCAAAGATGCGTGCAGCACCCAAAGCCACAGGATGGTAAAAAAAAACTAAAAATACATTGTATAATTTACAACAATAAAACATGAAACTTAACCAAAAATAAAATTCCATAAAGTAAAAGAAAAAGTAACGATTTTCCTACTTATTTCATGTTAATTATTAAATAAGACAATGAATGAAAGAGAGTAGAAAACGAACCGAAAAATGCCACACTTCCGTTTTGAATATATTTTTTAATTAAAAATAATGACATTCATACTCTAACAATTTATAAATTTATATTATTTAGCTAAAGGATATTAAATTTAAATAAACTTTATTTAATTAAAATATGCTAATCATAATTGTTGTGCTTTTTCTTCGAAAAAAAAACAAACATTTTATTTTATGAAAAATCAGAATACACATACATATACAAAACACAGCAACCACAAATATTTTTAAAATAAAATAACTATAATATCCCTCCGGATATTTATGTTCATATATTTATTTAATAATACCAAGATTTTCATAAATTTAAAATAGGTATGAATGTTATTTGCGGCTATGGCGAATCACTTTCATAGTGGAAATTTCTCGTTTTACAATCAACCGTTCACTATGAGTAAGTTTAAAGTGATTCTCGGAAAATGGCTTTATATACGGAATTTTCTATATTATGGACCGATTTCTATATTAAAACCATGATTTCTTAATAATAAACTAATTATCTAAAAGAGGCCTTAAATTGTGAGTTTGGAAAAATTAATGAGCGATCCTTTTACATGTTAACCACACACTAGTAATATGTGATTTTTGGAAAATGGTGAGCCGATTTTCACTATCTTTTCAATTCAAAAAGAAAATTTTTTGAGGTATTAAAGTTCTTCGTGCAAAATTTAAAGCGTTTAGTTCTCTTAGTTTTCCAGATAAACGAATTTATGTATTTAATTCATATAGGAGATGCCACTCCCCCCTTTAGTAGTCAGCCAATTTATTACCCAAAATTTATATGGATGTTAAAGTTCTTCGTGCAAAATTTGAAGATTCTAACTCTAATAGTAAAGGACGTGCCATGCCCTCTGCTATAAGTCTGCAGACTTTTTGTCATAAATAATAATATTGAAACTAAAGTAGCTCCGACGAAATTTGAGGATTCTAGCTGTTATATTTTCTCAGATATACTGATTTAATATATTCTTAATATGGAAGGTGCCGCGCCCACTATAGCCATTTTGTCCACAATTATTCTTATGGTTGTCAAAGCTGCCGTTTCAGAGATATATGACTCTTAATACTTATATTTAAATAGCCAGATATACAGGAAGACACTGAAAATATCAAGGAAATCGGTTCAGCGGTTAACGCTTAAAGTGTTTCGTTTCTAGTTCCCAATTTATTGCGATTCCGCCGACATTGAACTGAGTAAGTAAAGTTAAAGTTGTTGAGAAAATTAAAGAAGGAATTTGGGTTTCATAGACATTGTTGTAATCCAATTTGTCTGCGGAAGATATAACCAGCTGTAATCAAGCTCGAACACCATATAACAAAGACATTTTTCTTAGAATGGCAAAGCCGACCATTCATTGGGACCAAGATAATGCTCTATATTTGGTGGGATAATATCTATTATGAATTGCTGAAATCGGGTCAGATGATGTCAGGGGTTGGGAAGTTTAGCATCACTAGCGCAGACGTTGTCCCGTATGACTACTTTTTTTTTTAAATCGATGCAGAAATGTATCCTCGGCCTTTCCTTGGAATGATTTGACATGGGGTCTAACCAGAGTACCACATAAACTGGCACTACGGGTTGTCCACAGGACCTAGTCCTGACCGGTCAATTGTTTGAGCTTCCTTCAGGATCCACGTAGTGGCTGTGGTTTATACCCAAATTCGCGGGGAGAGAATGTTGGTTTAGGGTAGGGTTGCCAGATTCCGATTCGCAAAAAGCTAGACATCGGGTTTTAAAAAGCTGGACAAAACAAAAAAAGCTGGACATAAAAAAAATACCGAGAAAATGCTAATTTTGGTTTTGTGAAAATAATTTCACAGTGATACACCAAAAAATGCAGGGGTTCTCATATACCAATTCCGTTTTGTTATAGTCCATATAGTACGAATATATTTTTAGTTTTCCCCGATCACTTCGTTAACTTAGTTTTTAAGAGCAAAAGATGTGAAAAAGCTCCATTTTTTTTTTTTTAAATTTTAACAAGTTAGAGTGCTATATTCGGCTGAGCCGAATCTTAAATACCCTCCACCAGCTACTTTTATATTAATACTTTTCTAATTGATCAAATATTTGTAGAAATAAGTTTTCTCATATCTTAAATGCAATGTGTGTGAAAGATTTAAGGATTTTCAAAATACATATATATAATTTTGTTCTACACAAATTGATAATGCAACTAGTTAAATACGGTTTTAGGAGACCTAGTATGGGAGATATGACCAATTATAGACCGATCGTAAAAAATTCTTTAAGCAAAACTTCTGGACATGAAAGCTATATTTCAGTAAAATTTTGTATCTATATCGTAATTTAGTAATAAGTAATGTGTGTTATGAACCGATCGTGCAAAAATCTTGAAATAGAATTTTTGTATCAATAGCTTTATTTGGTAATGAGTAATGTGCATTTAAGAGATTTTTGAAAGAGGACCTTGTATGGGAGTTATGACCAATTGTGTATATAAAATCAAAATTTCAAAATTCTGTATCTATATCATTATTTGGTAATGAATATTGTACATTTAAGTAATTTTGTGGAGGGGGCCTAGTATGAGAGCTATGACCAATGGACCGATCGTAAAACAATTTTATAGTGTAATTTATGTATATAAGAACAATATTTGTGCTAAATGTATGTATTGGAAAAAAATTTCACAGTAATATTTCTGTTCATTTGAGCAATACATGTACCAAATTTTATAAGGATATCTTAATTTAGTAATGAGTTATGCGCGTTTAAGTGATTTTCTGGAAGGGACTTTGTATGGAAGCAATGACCAATTATGGACCGATCGAAAAAACAAAATCCACAGTAATGTTTCTGTATATGTGAGCAATACCTGTACCAAATTTCATGTGGATATCTTAATTTAGTAATGAGTTATGTGGGAGCTATGACCAATTATGAACCGATCGGAAAAAAATTATTACAGTAATATTTTTGTGCATATGAACAATACTTGTACCAAATTTTATATAGATATCTTAATTTGTTAATGAGTTATGTGCGTTTAAGTGATTTTCGGGAGGGGACTGTGTATGGGAGCTATGACCAATTATGGACCGATCAGAAAAAAATTTCTCAGTAATATTTCTGTATGTGAGAGTAATACATTTATATGGATATCTTAATTTTGTAATGAGTTATGCGCGTTTAAGTGATTTTAGGGATGGGACCTTGTATGGGAGCTATGACCAATAATGGACCGATCGGAAAAAAATTTCACAATAATATTTCTGTGCACATGAATAATACTTGTACCAAATTTTATATGGATGTCTTATGTCAGTAATGAGATATGCGCGTTTAAGTGATTTTCGGGAGGGGACCTTGTTGACCAATTTTGGACCGATGGAAAAAAAATTCACAGTAATACTTCAGTATGTGACGTCAATACTTGTACCAAATTTTATATAGATAACTTGATTTAGAAATTAATTATTTGCGTTTAAGTTATTTTCGGGAGGGGACCTTGTATGGGAGCTATGTCCAATTATGGACCGATCCAGAAAATTTTTTCTCTGAATGAACTCTATTGACATAAGATTTTAATTTGTAAAATTTTGTAAAGATTTCGACATTGTGCCGGAAGTTATTAACAAAAACCCATTTTCCGGGAATATGTACTTTTGTATGGGAGGTATATGAAATTGTGGACCGATTCTGGCAATTTTCAGCAGAAGTCAAGCTCTTGTGTAGAAACGAATGTGTGCTGATTTTCATGGAATTATCTTTCATAGTTTTCAAGAAAATTACATCAGAATGTGTAAAAAATGCTTATTTTTTTCGAGGTTGTTTCAAATTTTGATTCATAACTTTTCCCGGTGTGAACCGATTTTGCCCATTTTTAATACCAAACTGCCTAAGACAATAATAAATATTTTCGGTGAATTTCGTTAATTTTTATTGCTTCGTGTTAACGTGAGAATGTTTTATACAGACAGAAAGACAGACAGACAGACGGACGGACGGACGGACGGACAGACGGACATAGCTAAATCGACTTAGAATTTCATAAGGTCCAAGAATATATATACTTTGTTGGGTCTCAGATGAATATTTCTTGGTGTTACACACGGAATGACAAAGTTATATATACCCTCTATCACCACTGATGGTGGTGGAGGGTATAAAAATCATAAGTACGTAAGCTGTACGTAAAGAAATTGATCGCTCGCAATAATATGTCTTTTCGCGTACTTGATAGAGAGCCAACTTTTTTAAAAAATGTGCAAGTTTTGCTGAAATCTGAAAAAAACAAATAATTGAAACTTTGATTTTAAAGTTAACAGAATATGTAGTATCATTAAAAATATATTATTGTTTTAAAACTTTATGATACAAACATATTATTAAAATAAAAATTTACACAAAATCGCTAAGAGAAAGACAAACTAAATTGTTTAAAAAACGCTAGATTGACAATATTTGTTATGATTTTTCACAACAAATAAAAAAAAAATATCTAGTAAAAACAAAAAAATTCTCTATCAACGAACTGTAATTTTTATCGCTCGAACGCGAACGGAATCCAGTAACAATTGTTGCAAATTGTTACAAATTATCGAGTACGCGAACAGACCTAATATTTATTACGACATCAGCTGTTCAAGTGTTGAGGCATGATGATAGAAGAGGGAAATCATAACTTAGTTGTATAACAAATGTACAATCAGTGTTGGCTAACATGATTTGACAAAGATAACATAAAAATTATTGCAGTGTGCTAAAAAAATTATATTTAGCTGGACAAATTAAATTTTAGCTTGAAACTGGACAAGCATCAAAAAACCTGGACAATCCAGCCAAGTCCAGCCAGGCTGGCAACCCTAGTTTAGGGACTGATATATCCAAATGCCAAATATGTCTGGATTCTCTCTCCGGTGCTGTTGTGGGGCGCCAGTATATGTTAGGGAATTTTCAGGTTGACACTTGGTAGTTGCCTGTCATTCCGTAGATCGTTCTTTATGGTCTGAAAATGGCACTGATGTAATTGGTGAACGGTCGGGAAAGACTCCTTTGCGCGACAGGAGACTAGTACTGATTTAGTAGACCTCTTACTTCAGGCAAGTTCTCGGTGCTGTTGCCATCTCAACAGGATTCATATTATTTCATGCTACGCGACATATGTTTGAGGTTCGTTCCCTCAACTTGTCGGGACATTTATTGGGTTCGAATTGACATTGGAAATTTCTACATCCTTTGTCACATTATCTGTCATACAGAGGGATCCTGATTTATTGGCTGGATATTTCGGACTACTAAATACGTCTCTAGGTGCAGTTACCGAATCAACAGAGCCATCTCAGTAGTGTGCTTGCGCGGGCTTTAAGAGGTTAAGGAATGCACTGGAATGGGTCATAAGTGGATGGTGGTTGTATTTTAAATGCAATATTGCATGACATCATAAGGGTGGACACCTTCCGGTATACCGGAAGATTGATTTCACCTGATGTTGGGGTTTATCGCCCCTTCTATTGGGATTGATCCCATGCTGACTGACATTACCCAACGGGGCTACTATGGCAAGAGATTAGATAGCTCGAGTTCTTTAGCAAAGTGGTTGTACATGGACCGGCTCAGCCATGTACAAAAATTGCCACCTGAGTTCTTCATAGAAGGATTCAGGGGCGCGTGGTAGACCGTCTCTAGTCTACCCAGTGGATGAAAACGATCACCGTAAAATAAGGCCGTCAAGGCAGGTGTTCACGTTAAGCACACGACATTCGTCTTCATTACTTTTAACTACTCTTATAATGACTTAAATATTATCAGATACGTGAGTACTTTATTTTCAGTTTTGCCGTTCTATTTGGACATTTTATTGAACTGCGCGCTAATAACTGTTTTTCACATATTTATACTATTTTCTCTTTTGTTTGTGTAAAAATATAATTGCTAACTTCAAATTCCAAAAGCCGAACCAGGTTATATGTAAGTCATTACTAGACTACTTAAAAGTAAAGCAAGTTTTTGGTAATGACTTAACTGGCGGGTATTTATATACGGTCTTAGTAAAAACATGAAACAATATGGCCCATTTTCATTTCAATCAATCATTACAGCAGTATATGAAAATATCAAAAATATTTTTAAAAATTTTTATTGCTATAATTTATAAACAAAATCCCTGAGCTGGTACTTAGGAAAAGGCTTTATAAAACTAAATTATAAATAAAAATTTTACGATTTAATTGACCTTTTCCAGCGAACAATTAAATACAAACAAAATGTTTATTAACCAATTTATTTGTTATTTTTACCGGATGTTTTAAATTGTTGTTTATAAATCATTTCAATATTAAATAATCCCTCTCACTTTCATAATTCAGCATTTCCGTTAAGATATGAGTATGTTTATACGTAAGTGTGCGTGTCATTTAAAATCCTTATGTGGCCTGTGTATTCGTGAGTTTATTTAAGCTTTATTGTTTTTATTAGCTTTTGTTTACTGTATTTTTCAAAATCTTCGTGTGCGTATATTGCTGCCACTTAACTTGTGTACATACATGTGTTTTGTTTGGATTATCCTAAATAATCATCTGACATATACTGTTTTAAACACATATACAAAAGCTCACAAAGGTATATCCCAGCAGTTTTGGATCATTTGACTTGTTGGTATAATTTGGAAATCAGAAAGAAGGACAAAAAGTTTTAGATAATTTGACTTGATGGTTTGATTTGGAAATCAGCTGTAGTGTCCTCGAGAAATCAGCAATTCTTTGCAGTATTTACAGAGTCAGTTGTAAGCAAAATGTTTTGTTGTTGTAATTTACCAAGGGTAAGTAGTAGATGTTTAAATAATGGGAAACCTAACAGACAGCTGAAGTCCTTAGTTCGGGAGAGTCACCTAGAATTGTAGGGTTTTATAAAAAATACTATAGTATTTTTATATTGCAGTTTTTTTAAGTATAAATATTTATTACATAGTTTTTAACCACATTAAGTGGGTGTAAGTTATTACTTTTATATACTCATGAAAATAATGCCAGAAAATTTTACAACACATATATAAATGTTGAAATTATATCCAGGTCGTTTACTTTAGTGGATATATGAAACAAAAACCAATAAATCGAAATAAAATTTTTAGAGCTGACAGGTAATACAAGATTTTTAAAACCTTTTGTAAAATCCTCTACTGGTTTTAATAAAATTGAACATTTTAAAGTTTACCAATTCTGCAATATGGTAAATAATATTAATTTTCATATTATTAAAAATACAGCAAAATAGGGAAAAAGTTTTGCATACATATAATGTGGTTTAATTTGTGCTTCTGTAAAATAAAAGTAAATTTTATGTTGATTAATTTCTGGTGTGGTAACGTGTGGTTGCAAGTACTCTTTAATGCAATATGCACTCAAAAAAAAAAAATATAACTAAAAACTTTACAAAATATTAACCACTATAATTTCATAAAATGTCGTGTTGGTTTGAGAAAAAAAAAAAACATTCACATTCAACTAAATAACCACACAATTTAAAACAATTATGATAAATAATGTTTATACAAAAGAACCAAATTAACTAACACAAATGAAAAACACATAAACCATGTAAATTTTAACGCAATTTTAGTAAATTTCTATTTTTGTAATTTACACACCCTGGCTAATTCGTGACACGCCAGCTTAAATGTACTTAGTGAGTCCTTTTTTTATTTTTCTATAATTCATGTGGTCCTGTGGGTGACGTATGATTAATGTTGATTTGTGGTTTTAATAATGTTAAATGTTTGGGTGAGTGAAGAATTCTTCTTTATATTTTTTGTTGTGGCATTTGTGTAATAATATTTAATAATGATAACTATATGAATGTAATATGTGAAGTAATCTGGTATTTAATTTTTGTAAAATAAAACGAAAATTTCTATAAACATGATAAGGGTCCTAATTGTGTTTGCTAGTTTAGGTATCTTTTTCATCTGTAAAGGTTTTAAGTTTCTTATTGTGTTTTTTAGGTATTTTCAATTTTTTTTTTTTCTTTATTTTACAAGATAACAATTTTCTTTGTAATATCTTAATGTGTTAAACTTAAAACTGACTCTGAGGCCAGGCTTAAATTATCGTCAGCAGAATGTGCAAAATAATTCTCAAGACGTTGTTCATTAATATTTATTGTATTAATTTTTTCATAACAACGCTTGGATAGAATTGCAAGAGTAGTTAAAAACTATTTCCAAAAAGTGGAAGGAACATTTTGCCTCATCTGTCTTTTAGTCCACATCTTTCCCAGTTAGACTTCTTTTTGTTAAGATCGTTAGCAAAACACTCTCACTGAAATACGCTTCCGTGCAGAACATCCCAGCAGGAACTAATTAACATTAACTCATTAAGCGGCGATGTCTTGGAAGCAAATACTTACTACACTCGCTTACATATAAGAACATAAATAAGTACTTACAAATGTGGATTTAAAAAGTTGTTTTCTTTAACGCACCTCGTCTCGTGATAATTATACCGCTGCACGGGCCTCATTTGACCCAAGCCCCCATACAAACTTTCCTTCAGAAAATGACTTGAGGGTTAAAATTCTCTTATAAATACTAATAACATGATGAAATTCTACATATATAACTTTTATGTAGACGTAAATTCCTCTACCAACATTTATAAGGATAGGCCCATATATACCCTCACCCCCATATGAGCACTTTTGTAGAAAATCTCTTTTTTTGTCAACAAAAAGTAAAAATATTCCGGAATTAGGGTAAAAATCAAATTATTTAAAAAATAATCCAAATTTTTAACACTTACTTGGTTTGGGTGTCATATGGTTGTTTAATTTTTGCTGTCACAATTTTATTTCCGGAATAACATCACTTCCAAGATACTTGGATCTAACTTCAACGAATGCCTGGCAGTGGCAAAGAAAGTGCTCCATAGTTTCACTGTGCTCTCCACATGCTCTACATTTGTCTGTGCTCGTAATCCTGTGTGTCCACTCAGAATATTTACCATCATTTCTCGTCTTGTTCGCATCAGGGTCACCCCATAGGATCTCTATGGTTGTACCCACCGTTTCATTATTCCAAGAGGCCTTATGGCCTCTCCGATAATTGTGTATAACCTTCCAATGTGTCCAGTATACATTGATGACGTGTCCTATAACCGCTTTTGGCCAGTTCGCCTAAAGTAAAGAAACGTTCGGCTATAAGCGCCGCCTCATATCTTAAATATGTTTCAATGAGTGGGATATCTACCAACGTTTCCAGAGCTTTGGTTAAAGTAGTACACATGGCACTACTTATATCCAAGCAGCATGTACGCTGAACTCCCTGCAGTAGTTTGATATAACATTTTTTGTCCAAAGCAGTCCACCAGATTATTGAAGCATAAGCTAGAATTGGTCTAATTATACTTTAATAAAGCCAATTTGTCATAGTAGGACTAAGACCCCATTTCATGCCTATAGTTCTCCTACATATCGCCCAGCACCGCTGTGTCTTATAATTTTTTAGTTCCAAATCGGACAACCTATTTAAATGTAAGTGAATTATTTTTCCTTTTTTTATTTCTATAACACTGTGTGGCGTACACAATTTTCTCAATAATGAAAATATACCTAAAGAACATCACATTTTAAAATCTGTTTGTATTTGAATCTTGTGGACGCCATAAGAGCTAAACGGTTTATAAAAATTCACTTAGTAAGTAATGAATGATCGCATCCAAGTGTTTTGTTGCTTTTTTTTTGTAAGAAGTCTTTGATAAAAATTCCTTTTTATAAAACTTCTAATGTTTGACATTTACTCTCATATCTCGTTTAAATATTTCTATTTTGCTCAAAAAGATTTAGGGATTTCCGTTTCCGTTAGAAAAGTGGATGTTAAAACATCCTTTTGTCACAAGTGAAGAGACATACGAACCCTTTTCACTTCAACGGTAACTTGGATACGTTAAAACTAAACAAAAATTTAAAAGTAAATGAGATACTTGTACAACATTGGCATTTTTTTATAATTTTAAAATGTTTAACAAACTTTTAAATTTAGCTGTCAGGTAGAAAATTAGTTAACAAATTAAAGCCTGTTTTAGACATAATTTTCAAGGAAAATGTTTTGTTTAAATGTGTTTTTAAATAATGAAATTGGTTGCATTTAGCATTGACTATTTTCAATTGAAACAAAAGAATGCCCTTGAAAAAAAGACTTTGAAACTTTTTTTTGGTAAGTTTTATTAATATATTTTATTGAAAATGTTAAAATGTAACTTTATATTACTTTGACACTTATGTTGGTGATGGTGTTAACAAAGAAATATATTTTATGGATAAAGTTTGACATAAAAAAAAATGATATAAAAAAATACTATACATAATTTATGGTGTTTTTGAACACAACTTTAGTGGCACTATATTGGAATACATACATACACCTTGTTAGGGAACTAGCAACACATGTCAATGTCCTAAATATGGGTTAAAGTGAATTATGTTGTTTAGTATAAATAATTTGTGACAAAAATATAAACTCTAGAGACTTAACTATCATAGTAATTTATATTTTAGGTTATATATTTTGTTCGTTTAAAATTTAAGTTATGGTTTATAAAACAAATTTTCCATACACCGTGTTTATAAAATAAAAATTTCTTTATGAATAGTTTTTTAAAAGTTTAAATAATATGCACGAGAATATAATTTTTAAAAAATTATACTTGTATTTCCTGTACTTAGAATTTAATAACAAAAAGTTCATACTCCCCCATTATTCAGCTCATCCATCATATACATACATCATGTGTTATTACTTTTTAATAAATTTTCAAGTAATCATATAAGTAATTTCCCATAATAAGCTGAAGATTACATCAAAAAAGACAAAAACTCTTCCGCAAATAAAAATAATCACTTTAAAAAAAAAATCTTCAAAAAATAAAGCAGCATCTGCTGCAAGTCAAAACTTTATTTTTTCGCCCAAATAAATTAAATTTATGCAAAAAAAACTGCTAAAACAATATTGTAATTTATTTCCACATTTTTTTTTCACTGACATCTCTTGAAAAAAGTTGGATAAACCCCCTTAAAAATTTATCAAAAGAAGAATTTTTATTTTTTGCTACAAAAACTAATGGTAACAAATCCAAGATAAAGACATAAATATATGATGGTTTTCACCGAACAAAGCCATCATCATCATCATCTCTTGGGCTGTTATGAAAAACATACTTAAAAAAGTATGTATTCAAAAGAAAATTATAAGCTATAAAAAACTAGGAAAAATGCCACATGATATGATAAATAAATTCATATGGTAGAGAAGAAAAGTAAAACTAAATAATGTCCTATTTATACAGCACTTAGAAACAGTATTGCCATGCAGGTAAAGTCAAAATCCATAAAAAAACTAATTTTTTGATAAAATCTATTTTTTCGATATAGAACTAATTTTGATTAGGTCCAGGAAAATGTTTATATATGGTCTTTTAACGGGTACTACGACCTATTATGGGCTGAATTTGCCGAATGATTTGTATATATATAAAACAATTTGGGAGAATGATTTGTATATATATAAAACATACTCCTGTCGAGTTCTACTCCGATGTTAATATTTTTTAATGAATTTTATCCGTTTAAGTGTTTTTTTTTAAATGACGTTGTTGACCTTATTTAAGAGGAGTTGTGTGAACCTTATTTAGGAGCTACGGCCAATTATGGACCAATCTTGAAAAAATTCCTTATAATGATTAATGCACATTCATGTTGAATTTTATCCCGCCAACTTTTATCCTCAATGAAATTTTATGATTAAGTAATTTTCGGTAATGGTCCTTATATGGGAATTACCCAGCTAGCATTTGGAAGATTGTTGGATGATTAATCAGTACACTGAGTCATTTTTGACTCCTCTTGATGACCTAAAAGTGATTAATAAGTTGAGCGCTTAAAAAATGACGGGAAAATGATCCCGATATATGATTGAAAACTGAATATTTGAAAAACAATAACAAAATGTATAGCAATCATAAATTGATCATCCTGGTGTTTAAAATATGATGGTTTTAAAACCTTATTTTTGGTCATATTTCACGCAGTTGGAAGATCTAAAATTTTTCCTTATGTAATTGTTTTTATTTGTAATGAAACAGCAACACTTACACTTAGGATTCACGATTCAAAAATGAGGCGAAACTGATTACAAATGGGGCTCAGAAAAGACTCTTTTGGAAGAGTTAGCAAAACATTTTGTGTTGCCTAAAATGAGTTGATATAATTCTCATTTCGTTTATAAAATTAAATGTATAAGTATTTGAATTTATGTGATATTTATAAAGTCGATTTTCTGTCAAGGAAATTGAAATTATATTATGCTTTAATTATAATAATTTTCTGTGTTTAATGATCTTCTACGGAAGATAGACTAATCACTAAACTAAGTCTAAATAAAACCCAATTAATGTTTAAAATCTGATTATTTGAAAAACAATAACAAAATGTATACCAATCATAAATAGGTCATCCAGGTGTTTGAAGTATGATTGTTTATAAATTTCGTTTGTAGTTAAATTTCGCGCAGTCGTAGGATCAAAAACTGTTTTCTGTTGTATTGTATTTGTCTGTAACAAACATAAAAATTACTGAGAAAAGACTCAAAAATGACTATAATATGATTCGAAAATAACTAAAAAACGACCAGTTATTTGGCTCATTAGTAGGTGTAGGGGGTAGGGTACCATTTTCTCCCGACGAATGTATCATTTATGATCAGAAAATGAGCGCATATATGATCATTTTAATAGTGCAGAAGTCATAAATGACTCGAATGTGATCAAAAATTTCATAAAATGCTAGCTGGGTTATGACCAATTACGGACCGATCCAGAGTGATTTATATATATATACACAAAACATATTCATGTCGCAATAACTTTATTTATGAATGAAATATGGGCGTTTAAGTGATTTTCGGAAGTGGACCTTATATGGCAGCTATGACCAATTGTGGACTGATAAAAATCTACGTTGGTCAATGATTCCTGTTGATATTGTATTTATGTATATAAAATTTTATATTTGAACCCATATATTTGAGGGAGTTATTCACAATAACTTAATTTCCAGGAATACATATGTACTTTTTTATGTGGGCTATGTGAAATTTTGGATTGATTATAATGATTTTAAACATAATTTATCTCTGACAGAAAAAATAACGCATGATAAAATTCTTCGAAATACCTTTGGTAGTTTCTGATAAAACTTCATAAGAATTATGAAAAAACTTCATATTTTTCGAGGTAGTCTGAAATTTTTACTCATAACTTTTTACATAATAAATCGATTTTTCCGAATTTCAATACCGAACTGCTTAGGACTATAATAAATATTTTCGGTGTATTTGTTTGATTTACTTTGCTTAGTTTTAACGTGAGCATGTTTTACGAATTTTCAGAATTTCCCAAGGAAACTGAATATATACTTTGTTGGGTCTTAGATAAATATTTCTTGGTGTTACATACGAAATGATAAAATTATATAAACCCTTTATCACCACTGATGGTGGTGGAGGGTATAAAAATTAGAAAGACGGAATAATCAACTTTTCTCGTAGTTAATTATTGTTTGTGGTCTATTCGATATGATCGTTTTAATCTTTTTAATGGCCGATATACATATACAACAACTTATACAAATTTACCACATTGGAATATTTCCCATAGTATCTTCTTAACAAGCTGACAGAGGAAGCAGATTAAAGTCAGCCGATTCCCAATAAATGTATGTAATTGATTATCCTTATCTAAGATTTTATTATAGTACATGGGCAACTCTAAACAATATAACTGTCACCTTGATAATAATGATTTTATATTAAATCGCAAAAAAATAAAACTTGAAAATAATACATATATAATCTTTTAGCCACACAAGAGAAATTATGAAAGTAATAATGATAATACTTGGACTATATATAAAATAGTTATGGTAACAAAAAGTAAATACTAGAACAAGTATTAACAAATGGTTATTTAAACAGTTAAATATGTAACAAATAAATATGAGAATGTTGATTATTCCATACAGTTTCCACATGAAAAGACTTAATTATAGATGATGAAGATACGAATGGAAAAAAATGTAGGTGGATATAGTTGGTTGTATTTTTTTTTTTACTTCTCGGTAAAGTCGTTTAACTGTTACTCTTCAACAACGGGATAGAAAAAATAACAGTTTTGTAAATAGATTGATAATAAATCCTATCATTAAGTACAATATTATAAAATACAAATTATTAATTACAAATAAATATTTGGTATTAAAATGTTTTAATTATTTAAATATGTAAATAATGTTGCAGAAAAGAACATTTTGATGCAAAGTTGAGAAAAAAAAACTACAAATTATAACTGTATAATTAGTAAATATAATTGAACAAGAAAAAATAATGGAAAATGATTCATAGAAATTATGTGGACGAATTCACAAAATAAACAAGTAAGAAATTATAGTCGGGCGTGACCGACCTACATCAGTTATGAATATTAAATGTGATTTATTTTTCATAATAAAGCATTTATCTTCAAAATTACCTTGTTCCAAAACATTTAAGCAATTTATGGATATAAAACTAATTTTCTGAAAGAGGCTTTATATGGGGGGCTAGGGGCAAATATGGACCAAACCCGATAAACTTTTGTGAATGTATTTATATTTATATAATATTTATTAAATACTTATTTGTGCTGAATTTCATGGCGACATTTGTGTTTATAAGTTCATTGGGGCATTCAAGTAATTTTCTGAATGGGACTTTGTATGAGAGCTAAGGTCAAATGAGGCCCGATCTTAATGAAATTTGGCGAGGTCATCAAGACTTGTATACAACTTAGTTGTTCTTATTTTATGCCAGATCGGTCAAATTGATTCCGAAATGAATGGACTTATATTAGAAGAGTCAAAATTGGTGATCCGTAGGACTAAAATAAGTTAAACATGTTTAGTTGTTTTCTATGAAGGATTAAGTCCGTAACCCCTTGTTATAGAAAATATTATAACTCCACCAACGATTTATGTATATTGGTATGCGATAGCAGGGAAAATTACAGAAGAAAGTATGATTACAAGCTAAGTAGATCAAATTTTGAAAACAGACAAAATCGATTAAGCCCAATAACTTAAAATAATATTACAAATTTCCTATTGGGTAATGAATCAGCTAACTGTGTATTTATCTCATTAATGAATGAACGTTTAACATCCACAACTGAATATGAAAACAAACAACTTTTTTAAATACTCATAGTAAAAAGTTTTAACAAACCAATACAGAACAAATAAAAGTTGTCATAGCAAATCAAGCATTAAATCGTCAGAGCATTTAAATACACATTCGAAAAAAAATATATATTTTTCGTTGGTAGTAAGTCTTGCAAATTCAAAAGTCCATATTTGAAGCATAAAATTGGCTATAAATGAATATTATGGATTAAAAAAAAACGGTCAACTGAGTTTAAGTAGCAGTATGTCTTCCAAAGTTATGTTATGTATGTGTATGTGTATGTACATCTACCGTACTAATGTTTACAATTATAGTAATTGTCAATAAGACTTTAACACCAAAACATAAATACATATTATTTTTTATGCATTTAATTACATACATATGTATTCACACTTTTACATATGGAAATACCAGTAAGTATGTATTTAATATTTAGTCATACGAGTGTGTAAAATGGTTACATTTTGTTACATACAGGAAATGAATGATATCTTTGTACAATATTTGGATACTTATGCATACATATACGAACATATTCAAAAGTTGAAATATTTTAACACCTGGACAAATACCTGCTGCTCACGAAACTAAATAGTAAACCATTCATAGATGTGTTAGTAACAAAAAGTGACCATTAGTCCATTAACTAAACTACTTGTAAGTGTGTTATTTGATAATAATCGAGTTGTGAGATATACACGCATATATCCCAGAAAAGTGCAGCGATTTTGCATCTGAATGACATTCAATAATAAACACTTGGTACCCAAAGATCAAAAAAGTTTGATAACAAAACCAATCGGGACCTTGAGAATTATACAGTTGGCAACTGTTATATTCAAAACTGCAGGGTAAATTCAGTGTCGTATAATAATTAATATAGGACCATAATTAACTGCATATGTATGTGTGGCATGTAGTCCACAACTTACACTCCCAAATTGAACACTGTGTTAATTAACAGATTCTGCTTTTACTTTTAATTAAAATATTTCTTTAAATTCGACTAATGGTTTAATTTATTTTACCCTTTCACCTTCGTGAAAAGGTTATATATAAGTTTGTCATTTCATTAGTAGTTTTAATAATTTAGTTTTGCGACCCTATATATCCTCCGATATATTTAAGCGATATATTTAATCAATAAGTAATTGTCTGAAACAGGCTTTATTTGGGATCTGGAGGAAAATGTGGACCGATCCTTATAAAATGTGGTGGATAATAATCGTTTACATAAGCCTTTTTTAGCGAATTGTCTGAAGGAGTCTTTGTATGAGGGTTAGGGTCAAGTGAGGACCGATCATTACACAATTTGGCAGGGTCATCAAGGCAAGTATAAAAGATAGTGTGCCGCTTTTTGTCGAGATATTATGAACTCAAATATTCAGGAGGTTCAGCTGTATGAGTGCTGGTTGAAATAATGTACCGATTTCAAGAGACAGCATCCCAAGGACAATAGAAGAGCATATACCTAATTTCATTAAATTATCTTCAAAATTGCGAACTGTAGTTTTATTACAAGCTTTACATGGACGGACGGATATATCTAAATGGACACAGAAAATGATTCTAAGCCGATTGGTATTCAAACTACAGGTGGAAGATATATGTATCTTATATCTGTATCAGGTGAAGATAATTAAATAAAATTTACTACATGATCTTGTATTGCGCGAATCTTATTTCAAAGTAGAAGCTTTTCACCTCTTCTTCATTAGCATTTTAACTCATTATTTTAACACGGTGACATTCGAGGCAAGTACTTACCACACTCGTTTAAAAATAACTATTTAAATAAGTGCTTAGAAATAAGTAGTAAAAAAACCCGCTCACACAGAATACGAACCTGTGATTATTGTTCTTATATATCTGATTCTAAATAAGTCATTATAAGATTACTTAAAAGTAATGCAGTCAGTAAGTAGTAGTCATTGTAAATTAAAAATTTTCCCAAAATAGAATAAAATATAAATATACCCAGGAAAAACTTTCATTGAAAAGTAATGAGTTAAAAAGCTAATAAAACCTCTTTTCACTACTTCTTCATTAGCATTTTCAGTCATTATTTCAACACGGTGATGTCATTGGAGGCAAGTACTTCTACGCTCGCTTACAAATAGGGAGTTAAAGAAGTACTTGCAATTTCTCTTACAAAACAGTTGTTGAGTAAGTTGTTTTGTTTTTTAATAATAAAAAGAGCCAGCTAGAATACGAACCAGGGACTTCGGTTTGTTAGTCAAATGTTCTACTCACTGCACCACTGCTTAGCTATTTTATTGCGCGTCGAATAATGGTTTTCACATACAAATCTAATTTTGCTTTCTTTTTTGTAAAACACAATTGTTAACACGCAATTAAATAAAATGAGCAAACAAATTGACAAAGCCGAAAATAAAGTACTTCTATATCAGATTATAAGAAAGTCATTACTAGAGTACTTCTAAGTAATGCAGACGGTAAGTAGTAGTCATTGAAAAGTAAGTAGTTATGGAAGTACAACCCATTACCGAGTTTTTGCTGGGTAACTAGTCTCGTAACTAGTACGTAGTAGCCAAATACCAATTCACTTTAATATTTTTTGTTTGTTTTTGATTAAACCTTGAGTTTAAATTAAAATTTATTTTATTTATTGTAATTTTAATAACACTATCAAAGTGTGCATGTGTAAGTTTTTGTTTTATTTTAAAGGAAAAATCAATTGTATTGTATTGTGTTATTATGTAAGTAATTGTATTATTTGTGTCAGTTTCTGTACTTGTCAAGTAACCTACCTACCTCCTCTATCAAGTTTGTTGCTGTTGCAATTTTTTTCTTCTTCCTTTATTGTATTAATGTTTGATGTTTTTTTCTTCTGTTGTGTTCATTTGAGTTTACTTTGTTAAAAATGAATTATGAATGGAATGACATTTCCTTTGTGAAATATGTGTGTTTTTTATAATTTTTCTTTTTATAACTTTGTTGTCATTCATTCATTCATTTCACTTTTATAATGCAATTGTTGTGTGCTTTTATAGTTATTTCTATAAGGGTTTCCCATTTTTTTTTTCTATCCTTTTTAACAGGAAAGTTTTTATAGGTTTTCAAAGAAAATATTTTAACTTCATGAATATGATTTTAAAAAATTTTAATTATGATTCTTTTATAAAATATGCATGAAATTGCTATTGGTTTTTGCAATCGTTCAATATTTATAGTGACAAATGCAGATATTTTAATTACTTATGTAAAGTATTTTAACACTAGTTTGTAAAAGAAAAATAAGTTTATTTTACTAAATGCAAGAGTTAGAGTACAGAATTGAGTTAATTAATAGCAAAATTTGGTAACTGCACCGAACAAATTATTAACTATTTTTAAATAAAGTTGTGTTCTTCCGTATATGATTTTTGAAAATTTAAGCGATAATTTTTAGAGAAACCACGTCCTAACTTTCCAGCAAAAACTCGGTAATGGGTTGTACTTACATAAACACTTACTTTTCAATGACTACTAATTACTGTCTGCATTACTTAGAAGTACTCTAGCAATGACTTTCTTTTAATCTGATAAAAAAAGTACTTTATTTACGGCTTTGTCAATTAGTTTGTACATTTGACATTTGACTAACAAACCGAAGTACCTGTTTCGTATTCTCGCTGGCTCTTTTTATTATTAAAAAATAAAACAACTTACTAAACAACTATGACAAATTGGCTTTATAAAAGTGTAATTAAACCAATTCTAACTTATGCTTTAATAATCGGGTGGTCTGCTTTAGACAAAAAGTGCAATATCAAACTACTACAGGGTATAAGTGGTGCCATGTGTACTACTTCAACCAAGGCTCTGGAAACGTTGCTAGATATTCCACCCATTGAAACATATTTAAGATATGAGGCGGCGCTTACAGCCGAACGGCTCTTTACTTTAGGCGAACTGGCCAAAAGCAATGTATCAATGTATACTGAATACATTGGAAGGTTATACACAATCATCGGAAGTGCCTGATCGTATACCAGACACCGAATATGTCGGAAACTTTGAAACGCTGATCCGAGATAGAATGTCTTGGTCAAGCGGAACATTAGAGCAAATACCAGTAGGAATCCGTTGTTACACGGATGGCTCTAAATTGGGGGATAAAGTGGGGCTGGGGTTTTATATTGAAGACCCAGAAACAGAAATATAACACCGTTTACCAAATCATAATACAAGCTTCCAGGCCAAAGTACGAGCAATAACGGAATGCGTAAATTAGATTAGAATAAATATGGCGCTTAATATATTTACCGATAGCCAGAACGCATTTAGAGCGATATCAGGCGATAGGACTAAATCTAAGACCGAATGTAATAGCTTCAAAGGGTAGGGAGCTCAAGGCAGTTAACCTGACAAACGCGAAACCATTCGACGCAACAAAAGCTGAACTAAAAATATGGGTAAGAGAATCCCATAAGGCCTCTTGGAATAATGAAACAGTGGGTTGAACTACGAAGATCCTATGGGGTGACCCTGATGAGAGCAAGACGAAAAATCTCCTCAAAATGAGCAAGTTTGAAGTTAGTATGACGGTACGTATTCTTAGTGGACAGACAGGATTACAAGCATATCTATGCAAAATTGGACGTGCAGATTCAGACGAATGTAGAGCATGTGCAGGGGACTGTGAAACTGTGGAGCACTTTCTTGGAAGCGATGTTATTCCGGAAATAACATTCCTGACTAACACTGATTGGAAGATTCTTAGGAATTACGTTCAAGAAACTGAGTTTATGAACACTGAAAAATAATTAATTCAGTTCCCTTTTTTTCATGATAAGGAGCGCACAACAGGCCCGATAGTGGCCTAGGTGTATTTCTTCGGATTTGATGTAGTATACATCCTCCTATCAACCTACCTACCTACAATTTTCTTTAACTCCCTATTTGTAAGCGAGGGTGGAAGTACTTGCCTTCAATGACATCACCGTGTTAAAATAATGCTTTAAAGTGAAGAAGTAGTGAAAATAGGCTTTTATTAGCTTTTAAACTTATTACTGTTCCTGGATTATTATTACAGCTTTGATCAATTAACAATAGCACTGGCCAACAAAATTTTAAATAACGTCGAAAATTGGAGACCAAAGTGGACATTAATTGGCACCTAAGTTGAATTAGATTTATCCACAACATCATGTTTTTGAGATGTCATGTTCCAAAGTTTTAAAATCTCGTCTTTTACCATATTGGAGACAATATAAGAGTGCGATGACACCTTAATTATCTTATCTGATTTTATGTAAGTCTGAATATATATAAGTTATTATAAGAGTACTTAAAAGTAATACAGACAGTAAGTAGTAGTCATTGAAAAATAAGTTTCTCATTACCGATTTTCTGTGTAGGTAAAGATATTTCGAAGAAGTTAGAAGATATAACTGAAGTTATATCTTTGCAGTTTACAGATTAGACTTTCAGACGACATAACAAACATTATAAATAAAGATGTCTCAAATATAGCTAAAAGAGCGGTTTTTTCATACTTGAGGGCATAATATCTCGAAAAACTACTTTCCGTAAGTAGTGAATTGATTCTTCTTCAAAAAAAATACAAACTTTTACATATCATAGTGATCCTAAAAGCTTTCGAGTGTACTCAATAAATATTGAATTTTTTCCATAAGGAAGTCCATATCATTTGCCACTACTGTAAGTATATACTATATAACACGCCTAATACATGTACATAAATTTAATATAATAATATGTGTGAATGTTATTTTTTATGTCATTCAATTTGTTTTCCTTCCTTTCTATATGAATCTGTCTGTCTGTATGTTTGTCATTTTTTGTTTGTATTACTTTCTGATTGTGCATTATACCTCTGCAAGAAGAAATGAAACTCTCTAAATATGGTTTGATACCTTCCTTCTATTGTATTTTGGTTTTTACAGATACTTACATAGACACACACAAATGTACTTAGACTAATAGTATTTAGTATTAGTTGTTTGATATATGTATTTGGTACTACCAATAAATGTTTGTGTTTTCTTTTTTTGATTTTGTTTGCAAATGTTATATTTTATCATGTGTAGGTTTCACTATTGACATAAAACTTTTTTATTTAAAAAACTTGTCATTTATTGCATTCATTTACTGTTGCATTGAAGTGTGTGTTGACGTTTTTTTTTTTTTGCTGTTTTTTAAATGTTTTGTTATTGGGAATTAATCTATTTATAGGTGAGCAGCAGTGGAACATTGATATGAATGCAGCAGTATATACTTATGGAATGAAAAAATAGCTGAATAGATGAAAGTAATAAGTTAATACTATATAGGTTTCACTGTCTCTACACCAACTGTCCAAATAACCAACCAACTTGGACAATCCCCCATTGCCAAGTAAAGTCATGATAGACAAGCAGACTTTTTGATACGAGTACAATAGTGGCTCGTAAGTATTTGTATTTGGATATTACCTTTAATAGCTCCCCATCATTGTCAACTTAATTTCTGTACTGCCATGTCTGTTAGTTTTAACATGTTATCGACTATTATTTTCAACATGTTTTTCTTTTTCAATTTCAATTTTATAACAATTGACATGAATATGAATAAATAATGAATACAATGACGTTGACTGATAATAGCTATAGCATGCATTTAACAGACAACTAAACTAAAGGGTAAAATTATATTTAAAACTATTATACATATATGTACAGTAGGGTCGTCCTTTTGTATGGAGGAAATAATAAGGTATCAATATTACCAACTAAATTGAAAGTTTAATTGATTTTAAGATACCGTTTCTCAAAAATTTTGTCCTGCCGTCAATATTTAATGAGCTAGATCAAAGGATAAAAAGGTCCTTTTTTTCCAAAGCAATGATATGAAATTTTGGTATCATAAGAAAGGTCCTTGAGAGACACTTTCAATAGCTTATCACAAATATTTATGCAACAGCAAAAGTTATCGAAATTTTCTAATTTTTCGGGCTATTTTCAGATTTTTTGCATTTTAACACATATGAATTTAATACAATTTGTTGTAATTAACAATCTAGATCAAATTTTATTTGAATTTATCGAAGCCTATGTACGCTATCAAAATATTGCAAAATAATTTTAACAACAACATAAAAACCTTATATTTTAACTAATATTTCAGTCAAACTGAAAAATTTGACTTATAATGGAATGAATTATAAAATTATATAATTATATTAAGTACGTTACATAAATAATAGCTAGCACAATACCGGGAAGAAAATATGGTTTAAAATTTTTAAATAAAATACAAAATAAATCGAATTTCGAAAAACTGAAAAAATCCGTTTCGGTAGAATGATATGAGGTTTATAATTTCAATTAATTATATTAAATAATTCTATGTGAAAATATTAAAAACTAAAATATTTTCCGAAAAATTACGACATTTGTAATAATTTTGGAGTTGTATACAAAATTATGTTATGCCATTAAAATCGTCTCCCAAAGATACCAATTTTCATATGGTTTTTTTGCCAGAAATTTGGAAAAAGTCATAAAAACCTTAAAAAGAACCTTTTTATTCTTTGATCCTGCTTACCAAATATTGACGCCAGGACAAAAATTTTGGTAATTGGTATCTTAGAATGAACGAAATTTTCCTTTTCGGTGGGTACATCAGCAATTTCCATTTTGGGGCCACCCTAATATACATACATACTTATGTATACATATATTTAAGGGAAGAAAGCGGGAAGAGACTTTAAACAATATAATTTTGTTAAAATTTAAAAAAAAGTACAAAATCATTAGAGACCTACTTCTCATTAATTATTGTAGGTCCTTAGAGAAATGTCAAATGTTTAATATTTTTGAAGCACTTTTAACAATAGATCTCATTAAAATTATTAAAAAAAAAAGAACATACATATAAGTAATGATTCCAATTCATTTGTTGGTGTAAAAGTAATTTTAGGTATTTAGTAATGTAATTTATTGAAAATTTATTAAACAGTTTGTTGGTTCGGAAAATTAAATCATATTTTATTAATTTCTTTTAAATACATTATTTTTTACATAAATTTCATCTTCGCTGTTTGCAATTAATAAACAAATTTCCGCCCTGCTTAGTCAAGTGTTAATATAAATTTTAATACATATATACATATTACTACTATTACATACATAGATATTACTAGAGCTCCTAAAATATTACACTTTTTTGAAATCAAATGCTCTTGAATCAATTAGTTTAAAATAATTAAGATAATAATGTGACCTCTCCACAGCACTTAGCTGCTTTTGAGTGCAGTCCTAATGCACATGCATATAAGCAAGGTAAATATGTTAATATGAATATAGATTAGTATTTATTTAATAAATTAATTATAATAAATATTTTCCATTGAATAACTACAAATGTATTTGCATACAAAAAATTACCAAAAAAAAATAAAATAACGTTGTCACTTTTTAATTGAATTTTCTGGAAAGATTGTAGTCATGGGGATTTTGAATTAATTTATTACATAGTAAATTATTATATACTTGCAATGGGTAATTGATAATAAACAATTACAATAATTTATAATAATATATTTTCCAATCGCTATCGGGCTTGTTGTTGGTGGAAATCCTTTATTTACATAGCTATCTATGAAAGTAATTATCGCCCAATGTTCAGTAATTCAGTTTCATAGACTGAGTTCCTGAGAGAATATTTAGAATAAGATCGCAAAAATAACATATAATATCTCAGCAAATACTTATATTGCAAAGTAAGGGGTTAAAATGCTAAAATTTACTTAAACAACAGTATTTTAAGTTATTATTTTAACACGGGGCTGACATTGGAGGCAAGTACTTACCACGTTCGTTTACAAATAGGGAGTTAGGTAAGTACTAACTACGATCGCCTGCAAATAGGTAGCTAAGTAAGTAAGATACGCCCACTTCGTATATTATTAGTATTCACAAAAAGAATTGTATTCGTTTGTGTTAAAAACAATATGTCAAGCCTGAAAAGTAATTACTTACATACTACATTATTTGTAAGTTATTACTAGCCTCCTTCTAAGTATTGCAGACGGTATGTAGTAGTCATTGAAAAGTAATTTGTTGAGTAAGTACAAGTCATTACCATGTTTTGCTGGTTAGGGAGTTAGATAAGTACTTACTACGATCACTTGCAATGAGTTAAGTAAATAGTTTTATTTCTAAGAAAAAAATTTACTACGAGGATACGTCCACTGCATCTATTATTAGTTTTCACCAAAAAAATATTTTTTTTTGCTTGTGTTAAAAACAAAGTTCAAAAACAATATGTCAAGGCTGAAAAGTAATTACTTACATAATATATTATTTGTAAGTTATTACTAGCCTCCTGCTAAGTATTGCAGACGGTATGTTGTAGTCCTTGAAAAGTAAGTTGTTTTAAAATAATCGGAAATTGAGTAAGTACAAGTCAGTATCACGTTTTTGCTGGAATAATAACATTTGCATTTAATTTCATCATAAAAAGAAAGAGTTCCTGTATGTCACTGTCCTCTCTGCATGTTCTCCATTCGTCTTAATCTGTTCATCCAATTCAGGCATTACACAAAGTAATTAATTACAAGGTCAGTTACAATTACTTGTAATGTATAATTGAACAATAACCAATTACAATTACTTGTAATGTGTAATTGACAAATAACTAATTACAATTATTTGTAATTGAAGTTTTGCCAATTACAATTACTTGTATTTGTAATAGAAATTTTCAATTACAATTACTTGTAATTGTAATTTAGGTATTACTAATTACAAATTACATGTAATTATAAGGAACAAAATTCACAATTACAAGTAATTGTAGTTGGAATTTCTTTAATTACAATTACAAGTAACTGTAATTGGCCAAACTTCAATTACAATTACAAATAATTGTAATTGGAAAAACTTCAATTACAATTACTAATAATTGTAATTAGTTATTTATCAATTACACATTACAAGTAATTATAATTGGAAAAATTTAAATTACAATTACAAGTAATTGTAATTGGTTATTGTTCAATTACACATTACAACTAATTGTAATTGGTTATTGTTCAATTACACATTACAAGTAATTGTAATTGATTAATTACAATTAAATTAAAAATAATTGTAATTGGCAAAACTTCAATTACAATTACATGTAATTGTAATTGGTAATGCTTCAATTACAATTACTTCAAATGTAATTGTAATTGAAAATGCAGTCATTACCCCCCAAGCCTGATCCAATTTAGTGTTGTTATGCTCGAAAACTTATGTGTCCACTAAAAGTACCATCATACTAACCTCGGACTTATTCATTCTGAGGAGATTTCATGTCCTCCTTCATAATGCGTCGAACTGTTCTGTATTTGTTATTGAACTTTCCCAAGATCCCTTCCCTGAAAGATCTTAGATTTAATCTTATCAGCTGACATGGCCTTCTATTAAAATTTGATGGCTTTCGGAATATATGTTACACATTAACTTATAGAATGGATTTTCGCCCGAAAGCAATGATTGTGATTAGGAAGAGCAACAATAGATTATTGCAGCGGTTTACTTTAATATTCTTCTTGACCAACCACGATCGATCTCTGAAACCAATGTAAGTTCCTGACAGTTACTGTTTCCGGTATATAACCATCCAATATGTCCAGTAGGTATACAGTGATGACGTGCCTAGTAACCGGCCGTGCTTAACTTTCCTCGGCTGTAAGTATCTTACATGCGTCTCGAGTGTATGAATGTTCAGCAATGTTAGGCTGACATAGTGCCCATGACCCACTTACACCTAAGCAAAATGTACGTTGTACTCCCTGTATTGGTATTTTATTAAAGACTTGTGGCGTTGCAGGCGCTTGATTAGACATGTCGACTCTAAACGTAAGTACCTATGTATATATGTATGTACCTCTCAAATTTGAAAGTAATTGGTTTAGCAGTTGGGGTGTAATTGACAGATAATTAAAACTTCTACGCCACCTGTCGGACAAATTTAAAACTACAGGAGCACTTCTCACGATCCCTGAAACATATATTTGAAATATTGTGCTATTAGGCGGCGTAGTTTCTGAGTTTACCGATTACGAACAAATATTCCTCTTTTATTTATGTAGAAGATAGAAGATTATAAAAGTGACAGTTAGAATTGGTGTAGACAGTTTGTCATAGCTGGACTAAGGTCCCATTTTGGGCCCACATAGCTCCCAACGAAATGCTTTTTAGACACTGATAGTATCGATATCGTCCTGTCAAAGAAAGGCGGGTCAGTTTAGATAGGAATTTCCGTCATTCTTATGGTTATTATTTGTTTCTAATCCCAAATTTTCTTTGATAATAAATTTAACATAATTTAAAACCCATAAAAATATTATTTAACCAAAAGAAATAATAAATAAAACCAAAAGTCCCAATTTTAATTTACTCAATAAAAAAATAAACTAGAAAAAGAACCGGAAAAATAGCGTTGAACAAAGAATAAATTGAAATAAATAAAATTAAATTAAAAATTCTAAACGCATAAACGTGATTTAATTTTCCGCTTTTATGAACTTTTTTCTTTTATTTTCATTTTGGTCATAAATAAATATTAAATATTTAAACAAAAACAGCAGCAAAACTAAATTAAATGCCAAAAGAGGAACTAAAAATATTCAAAGAAAACACATAACAACAACAACAAAACATAACTAAAACCGTTAACCTTTTAACATTTAACCAAAAAAGGAAAGGGAAGAAATGGGTTTACATAAATGTAAGGCCTAAATAGGCTACTGAATGTTTAAGAATGAACAAAAGGGAATTAGTTAGCGTGAGTGTGTGTCACTATGACAGTTCATTAACCTTATCGGGTTAATTGTAGAATTTATCAAATAAAACTATATAAATATTTTTTCTTTTACTAAGAAATACAATTAAAGAAGCACGATTTTTATAAAAATTCATTTGTTACTTTTTTTTAGTTGCTGTTTTTAGTGTCTGTCATTCATCCATCTCATCTTAAATACCCGAAAAATCACAAAATTATCATCAAAATGTGCACGCACGTTTCAATTTAGTAATTTCCGTTTTGTTACTGTTTTTTTACGAGATTTATTTAAATACTACTACTTTTTTAGTAGTTTGTAATGTTTCTATTTTGTTTAATAAATGCACGTTTCGGGAGAGTTTCTTAAATTTTTTTGGAATTTTGAAAGTCAACACGTTTTAGTGTTATGTAAGAAAAAAAGTACTAAATAATTGTGTAATTTTAAGTACAAATTGCATGAGGAATTTATTGATTTTAAGCAAGACTGTATTTACTTGTTTATAACCACCTTGATCTGAGGAAATTTAAATGTTTTTTAAATTTATTATGACATTTTACAAAATTTTAAACAAAATCTGAAATAATCTTTTAAAACCATAGGGGTACTATGATAGAGTCAATGACAAAAACCTTGCTGATACATATTGAAATCAAATGGAATTAAAGGCCCAAGTTTTTTTTCAAAAAGTGCTAACTCAATTTTGGGTCAAGGTGAGTTTTTGATAGCAAATGATTTCTCAATGTATTCTCCACATCTGGTATAAATTTTGAATTAAAACATTAACGTAAGTAAATACTTTTAGGAGTTAGCACTTTTTGAATATAGGGTGTTGAACTAACATGCAATAACAAAATGAGATTTAATTTAAGTTAACAATATTCTTTTGGTAGGTGTGTTGCGTCACAAAATATTTAAAACAATTGTCATAAGATTGTGGTTTTTAAATAGTTGCTTTGTGTAGATTTTTAACTTTTGTCATTTTCTTTCAAGAACACTTTATAGATATTTTCTTTAACTTTACTTTTCAAAAAATAAGTGTCTACAAACATTTAGCATGTAGCATATCCATATCGTTAGCTAAAATACTAAGGGGAAGATAATGATATCTTCCAATATTTAATAAAAAAAAAATAACAAAATGTTTTGAAAAGTTATTGGAACGATAAAGGCAATTTTTAACCAGCAATTGCTATACAAATAGTAACCATAACGTAACAGCTTGTAGATATTTCACCCATTGAAACGTATTTAAGATATGAGTCGGCGCTTACAGTCGAACGGCTCTTTACTCTAAGCGAACTGGCCAAAAGCGGTCCAGTTGTTACACGGATGGCTCTAAATTGGGAGACAAAGTGAGCCCTGGGGTTCTAATCATAACACAAGCTTCCATTCAGAAGTGCGAACAATAACGGAATGTGTAAATTGGATTAGAATAAATATGTCGCCCACAGCCCTTAATATATTTACCGACAACCTGAAGGCAATTAGGGCGATATCAGCTGATAAAATTAAATCTAAGACCGTTTTGGATTGTAAGAAAGCTTTAACTGAATATTCTCCCTGAGGTAAGGTTTACATCATATGGGTACCAGCCCACTCAGGAGTAGCCGGCAACGAAAGGGCGATTGTAATAGCTCAATCAACTCTGAAAATACACTTTGAGGATGGTATAGGACCAATACTTTTGGCTATGAAAAATTTCCTGAAATTTACTCAAAAATAACACTTTTTCAATAATGACCTATTTCTCCTAAATTATTTCTTTAGATTTCTCTACGAATCACTGTAAGAAAAACTATTTCAGTTGACGATATAAAAACTACTGCTTATAGCATAAACCTTAAACAAATATTTTCCTCCGGTTAGGGGTTCGAGAATATTTTCATAACAAAAAAGGAGAAGCTTCTAAGTACTTGTACATACATACATATATAACAAGTCATAAAAGCTATTCATATGTACAAGTATTCATACAGTTATGCAGATGAGACTGAAAGTAAAGTCAAGTGTTTTCAATGAAAAATATACTTCAAAATTTTCCTAAAGTGAATTTTTAGCTATAAGAAAAATAAAGGGTAAAAGCTCAAACATGACAATAACCCAGGAAACATTATTTCCAACGTTTGAAGTCAAATGTAATTTCAACTTTTTTTAACAAAAAAATCTGAACAAATTATTCCGAAATATCTTAATATCAGACTTAGGGGATGCCAGTTACATTTCATTGAAATGTAATTGTAATTCAAGTTCTACTTATAACAATGAAAGTACCACCAATTACTTGTATTACAATTAATTATTTTTTAAAGTGTTTTCTGAAAATATTCTTGGTCATCAGACATGGGAGGGTAATGATTACACACGGTAATTCATTACATGGTCAATTACAATTACTTGTAATGTGCAATTGAGCAATAACCAATTACAATTACTTCTAATGTGTAATTTACTAATAACCAATTACTTGTAATTGAAATTTTCAATTAAAATTACACTAACAAGTAAGTGTAATTTAGGTGCATATTACAAATTACAATTACATGTAATTATTAGGAACAAAATTCACAATTACAAGTAATTGTAATTGGAAATTCTTCAAATACAATTACATGTAATTGTAATTGATAAAACTTAAATTTCAATTAAAAGTAATTGTAATTGTAAAAGCTTCAATTACTAGTAATTACAATTGGTGAAACTTCAACAGGCTTGGGAGTAATGACTACATTTTCAATTACAATTATATTTGAAGTAATTGTATGTGAAGATTTGTCAATTACAATTACTGGTAATTGTGAATTTTGTTCCTTATAATTACATGTCGTTTATAATTCGTAATACCTTAATTACAATTACAAGTAATTTTAATTGGAAACTTCAATTACAATTACAAGTAATTGTAATTGGTTATTGCTCAACAACAAATTACAAGTAATTGTAGTTGACCATGTAATGAATTACTTTGTGTAATCCTTACCCCCCATGCCTGTACTTCAATTACAAGTAATTGTAATTTTTAATACACATTAAAAATAATTGTAATTGCTAAAATCTAATTATAATTACTATGTGTATGTAATTTGTAATTGAAGCTTAATGATTTAGTTAAAACCTGCTTATTACACAACAAAATGAAACCAACCACCAGACAGTCTCGCAGTAATCTATGTAAAGTTAAATTGAACTTGCATTATTTGTTGGTAAATATAGTGTTTGATTGTATATTGAGGTCTTCGTTTGTTACCTCAAAGCAACTTTTAATCGTCGCTAAAAAAGTGTAACGGAAATATGCAGCCATTTGCAAAAAAATCCAGTTAATTCACACTACCAGGTGAGATGTTTAAAGACTTTGTAAGTATGACTAAAGTGACAATAGGTGTTTAACACTTAATTTAAATTCTAACTATTTTCACACCTAGCAATTTTAGTATATTTTATCAAATGGAATTTTACTCATTGTCATGTACATGTGTGTATTCATGCACATACATATTTTAATAATTTCTTTTTCTCCATTTTTATTATTTTTTTGCAAAACAATGCTTTAACTAGTTGTCAAAAGTTTGTTCTTTTATCGGTTTCTTTAAGGTTTAAAGCCAAATGAGCAACTAGAATTGGCTTAACTAAAGTTATGTTGTTTCTTTTTTTCACTTTTTGCCAATAATTCTTTTCTTTTTTTGCCGTGTTGTGTAAAGTTTGATAAACTTCTGTGCCTCTTATTTGTGCATGTTAATGATTTCATAAGAAATTTGTTCTCTCTCTTTCCCTCTCATTCTATAGGTATACAGTTATTCATATCAAAACTTAAATGAAAGCTACGTGACTTGAATTGTATAATAAATCTGCCCCTTTCGAGCAATAGGTTTTGTTATATCAAACGAATTGTTGTTGTTTAGTCTAATAGTTAAGTAAATAGATTTAATTCTACAATTGTCAGTTAAGTCTTGAAAAGGAATTCGCAAATATTTTTCTATAGATTATTTGTTTCTGGTGATTAAATTTGTTTTAAAATCTAAGATTTTTAAAAATTTTAATAGTCCAAAATTTAAACAAAATTAAACAATTACAAAGCTTACATCATATAAACAAATTTTTAATCAATTAAATAAATTATAGTTTTATATTTAGAATTGGACTAATTTATGGGTAAATTTCCAAGTGTTTTGTATTTTACAAGATGATTGAATAAATGTTTGCAATGCCCAGCAGTTTTAGAATAAGACAATATCAGGAAATTTGTCATTTGACCTATCAGATGTGATCTAAATCAAAATTATCCACTTAAGCAACGTTCTCGTCTATCAAATATTTGACGAAAAAGCATTTTGCTAATGTTTTTTTTTTTTATTTTTGATCTTACATGATTTTTGTAATAGCAAATAATGTCGAAATAAATTATCAAGACGTCTGTGAAAAAAATATACATAAGTATATCGAAAGGAAATCAATAGATGAATTTTTTAGGGGTCATGTCATTTTCGCCAAATATTTTATTGAAGAAGCAAGTGTTAAAATAACTACATAATTACTGAAATAGTTATTTGGTGGATGACAATTACATTTTCAATTACAATGACTTTGGAAGTAATTGTGATCGAAGTTTATACAATTACAAATACTTGAAATTTTGTAAGTTAAGGATGACAATTATATTGTGAATTACAATTACTTCGGAAGTAGCTGTAATTGACGTTTTAACAATTACAAATAATTTAGTAGTAATTGAAGATTTAACAATTACAAATTGTTGAATTTTTAAATTATTATAATGAAACTTTGAAAATAATCATTACATTTTTTTGTCATTTATTACCAATACTTTTCCTATACTATGTAGTAATAATTGAAATTAATTCCATTGATTCTTTAAAAATTACAAATACTTTAGAAGTAATTGAAGACTTAACAATTACAAATAGTTAAATTTTTAAATTATAATAATGTAACTTTATAAGTAATCATTAATTTTTTTTGTCATTCATTACCAATACTTTTCCTAATTGATGCAGTAATAATTGAAATTACTGCCATTACAATTACTTGTAATTATTTAATTAAAAGTAATTGAAAATACATCAATTCGAATTTTAAGTAATTGTAATAGTTTTTATTGTTATTGTAATGGACACTGTAACGATGTAATCATTACCATCAACCCACTCCCTCAAGGCTGAAGTAACATTATGAAGTAACTAGTGGAGACAGCCATCTCAGAACTACTGTATATAGTAAAAGTATGTAATATTTGTATGATTGCAAAGGAATACGGCTGACTATTTGACCAAAAACAAAAATAACATTCTTACGAAATTCCCATCATATAATGTATCTAAAATCATCATCAAATTGTTGTCTAATGATTATTTCAATCCTGTCTACAAAGATTTCTTACTTTTTTTTTATTCGCGCTGTCAGGAATGTTTTATCATCAATTTTGAGATTTTATACGATGCATAATAAAGAGCTTTTTGAGCTAAAATTGAGCCAAAATCAATGTCGTTTTTCTAACACTTCTGAGATTTAACGTTATCCTGGGAAAAGGAAAATGTCAATAATAAATTTGTTACAGAATTGAGTTAAACACATGTTTGGGAACGTTTTCGCCATAAGTTAATAAATCAATGCAAAGAAAATGTGAATAAAATTGATAAATTAAATAATATTAGGGGAATTTATATTGAATAGAAGAAATATGTAAATGTATTGATATGATATAATTTAGGGTTAAGCAATGCTAGATTAAGTAAGCAGTTTTTAAAATAAAATTTTAAATTTTTATATTTTACGTAGTTCATTTTTTAAAAGATGTTTTTTTTTTTTTTAAATTATTAATGAAATTACTCACCAAGTTGCAAAATTAAAATAAAATTCAAACAATTAATAAAAGGTGTTTGGTATTTTGTGTATAATTTTCTATGTCACACCCTGCAAAAACAAAAAAAAGTATATATAATGTTAAATGAATAAAGAAAATGAAAAAATAAAATAAAACATAAACATAAAAAATTATACATTTTAAATAAATTATAAAAGAAAATTATGAAAACCAAAAAAAAAAAACAAAAATGCAACATGAAGTGAGTATTTTTGATCTAGAAAAAATATTTGGTAAATCACAGGTTTCATCAATTTATTACTTCTTGACTAAATTTTTAAAATTCCCGGGAATAATTCAAAGTATATAACTCGTATTTTAAAACAAGGTCGTGAATCCTATAGATTTATCCCCCACTACAATGTAAGTAACAATGTATGTATGTCTATAAATAAATTCATAAAATATTGTACAAAGAAATAAAACGTAATCTGACTCATACGTTTATAATACTAATAAAAAAAATTATATTGAAAAATACCTTCATTCAATAAATTTATTTTCGTTTTTTTTTATTAAAATGATATAAATTTTTTTGTGTGTTCTATACAATTCTGTGACAAATAACAACAACAACAAAAAATAGGCCAAACCACACAGAAAATCAAAAATGGATTTGAGTCTTTCTCACACACAGAGCAGACTGCATTATATTACTTGAGTATTGATATAATGGATTTTGAAATTTACTTTTTTGTAGGCTAAAGGAACAAACAAACAAACAAAGAGTGAAACAACTTTAATACTTAAAATATGAGTGTGTAATTTTTATGGCAAGGAATGAACAATAATTTTTTTCTAACCACAATAACAGTAACAACAACAACAACAATGTGATTACACGCCTAAAAAATATGTACCGTGTAATTGAATGTAGTATGTATGTAAGTTTAATGGTTAAAATATGAGGGGATTTCACAGTTTATGTTGTAAAGAAAGATTTTGTATTGTATTAGAAAAAACAGATTAAAACAAGTAAGATAGTCGGGCATGGCCGACCATTTGATACCCTGATTATGATACACCAGTAATTATGTTACAAATTTTAATTATTTTTTTAATAATAAAGTAATGAATTTCATTTTTACCTTAATTCCGAAATATTTTAACAATTTGTTGACAAAAAAGATATTTTCTAAAAGAGGGGTTATATTGGGGACAGGGGGTTAATATGGTCCTATTTATATAGTTATTTATGTAAAATATCAACTTGATATTAGTGTTTATAAGTGAATTTAGACTAACAAGTCATTTTCTGAAGGGTACTTATTATGGGTTATAGGGACAATCGAAGTCGGATCATTACGAAAATCAGCAGTATTATTAAGACTTATCTAAAACCAAGTTTTGCCGATTTTTGTATCAAGAACATTTAACATATTCATGAGCTCAAAAGCCCTATTCGGGTGGTACGGTTATATGGAGGCTATACGAAATAATGAACCGATTTTAAAAATTTTCAATAGGCTTTGTCCTTGGATACAAAGAAGAAAAAAAAATTTTTCATCTAATTATCTTGAAAATTGTGAACTATAGAGTGGCACAAGTTTTACTTAGACACACAGACGGACTAAATCGACAAAGAAAGTGATTCTGAGCCGATTGGTATACTTTAAGGTGGGTATAGGACAAACAACAGCACAAACGCATAACAACCTTCTCAATATAGTGTTGTAGGTAGGGATGCCAAACGGGACTGGCTTTTACAAATCCCGGGATTCGGGATTTTGAAAATTGCAATCCCGGGATCCCGGGATATTTCGGGATCCCGGGATTTTTCGGGATCCCGGGATTTTTCGGTATTTCGGGATTTTACGGGATTTCGGGATTACATGAATTTAATTATTTTATATATGAAAATCTTTAAATCATCATATTTGTAAAGAAAATTGTTTAATTTTGTGGAAATTTAACAGACAGAAGATATATTTAAATTAAAACAATCCAATTAATTCCAATTTTTAAATAAAAACTTTCAGAATTGAATAATTTCTGAAACTTTTTAAATACATACTTACTTCCTAAATAAAAATAAATATCAAGTTCCGAAATTAGACATAAGCACTTTTTAAAACCTCATACTGTTCCATGTGAACTAATAATTATAACAGATACCAATTCAATTATTCGAACATCAATTTAGAACCTATTCTTTGAAAAATATTTGGAATTTTACTCAAAATACATATTAGTTTTGGAACATATTATTATATTCGTAGTATTAATTTAAAATTTTAGGTGCATTCAGAACAAGGTAATTTACCTTTACCGGTATCATTCAGATTTGTAGAAAGTTAGAAATGTAAAATCCTCTAGTATTGAAAAATAAAGTTTGTATTCGACTGTGCCGAAATTAAATACCCACCATCAAAATATTGTAATGTATTGATATTAATATCAGCATCAATGTGATTTTCAGAGGAGGTCCAATTAGGTTTTTTTGTGTCAATTTTGTTCCAAATTTGCAGCCCAAATAGAATGAGTCTTCTAACTCGTGTTTTCAGCTTACAGACACAGAATGTGTATACTTTTTGGGTCGGTCTACGACCAACATTGCAATGTGCTAACAAGTAAAAAGTTATAGTTGGGCGAAGCCTACCATACCCTACACCAGTTATAAAAATAAAATGTGATTTATTGTTCATAATAAAGCATCTAAGTTGAATTGTACCTTGCCTCAGATATAATTTAGCTATTTTTTGTTGAATAAAATTGTGTACATTTAAGTCATATTTCGAAGGGGGCTTTGCATAGGGGCTAGGGTCAAATGAGGCCGCATCATCAAAAAATACATCAGGGTCATGAAGGCTAGTATAGAACTTGGTTTTGCAGCTTTTTGTCGAGTTACGAGTATATTGAACATAATTATGAACTTAAAAACCCTATTTGGGGGGTTCAGTTGTATGGAGGCTAGGTCAAATATTGGACCGATGTTATCCATTTTCAATAGGATCCGTCTCTAGTACAATAGAAGATCATGCAAAATTTCATTGAATTATCTTCAAAATTGCTGTAGTTTGATTACAAGGTTTACACGGACGGACGGACAGACGGACGGACATAGCTAAATCGACTCAGAAAATGATTCTGAGCCGATTGGTATACTTTAAGGTATAGGACCAATATTATTGTGTGTAACAAACATCAGCACAAACCCAATATACCCTCCCCACTAAAGTGGTGTAAGGTATAAAAACGAAGTGAATAAATAAATTTATATGTGCTATGTGTATGGACTCATACCACTTTAAAAAATAAAAGGTTCAAATATGTATAAAATTAGCTCTGCGGAATTTAGTTTTGCATGAGTCAAAAATAAAATAAGATCGTAATTTTCAAATTAATGAAAATTATGGCTCAAAAAAAGAAAATAAAAACAGTTTTTTGAAACAAATCCTAATCCCGAAAAAATCCCGGGATTTATTTTCCAAATCCCGGGATTCGGGATTTGCCAATCCCGAAAAATCCCGGGATTTTCGGGATCGGGATTTCGGGATTGGCATCCCTAGTTGTAGGGTATAACTAGTAAGAAATCATAGTCGGGCTTGGTCAATATTACACCAGTGATCACAGCGATTTTCGGAAACTTAACAGAACTTTACAAAAATTTTATAAAAACTAAGGAATTATCAAAAATTTATTACTTAAGAGATTTATTCACTACAAAACAATTTTATACACAGGACTTTTTATTAAGGTTAGGGAGAAATGTGGACGAATTATTTCTTATAAAATTTGGCAGAGGGATTTAGGTTTATATTAAATGTCTTCGTTTAATATAAATTTTCGATAGTTATCCTCCAAAAGATCTGCAAAACTTTGTATATGGATATATGGATTTTGTGATTACGTTTATGACATATCATAGACAAAAGTATATTTATTCTGTGGCCTTATTAGATTTCATACGATAAAACCAGGTCCGTCCATCCCTCTGTTTGTTCAAAACGCGAGAGAGCCTAAACGGAAAGAGCTAGATAGAATTTGTCCACAAATATTTGCAGTTTGCTTGGTATCGAAAACATGCAGAATCGGTTCCCATTAGACCCACTCCGTTATAAGGTTACCTGCAGAAAAGAACTTTAACGTTTACAATGAATATGATGAAATAAAATCACTCTACCAAATTTCATAAGGATCAATTTGATCCCACTCTTATAAAATCTCTGTTAGTGCCAAACAATGTATCTTGATAATAAATCGTATTAAGAGAAATTCGACTAAAATGATTTCTTATTAGTTATTAAGCTCTATTTCAAATTCTGAAAATATCGATACGCAATTGACCTAGAACAGTCACGAGCAAAACTGAAATTCTAATGCACGCGTGCATAGGCCAAGAAATTCTGCTGACGCTTTGTTGACACACCTACGCTATAAGCTTGTGTGTATTAGTGTGTCTATGTTTTACTAAAATGACCACTTGTTTGTTGCTTTGTTACGATCTCAGAGATCAAAATCAAATCAGTTGCTGTTCAGCTTTTGTAGAAGCAAGATCACGTTGCGGATTTTTTTATGCTTATGATTTTTTCTCTTTTATTACACCTAGCAAAATGTTTGATATAAATTGGGAAAATGATTTCTTTTTTATAGAAAACATGGACGGTGAGGCACAACGCGTCGTATGTTATAAAATTATATGTAGAAAAGCTTTATTTTTTTTGAAAAGGCATTATGAAACTTGCCATGGACCCTTAAATGACCTTAGGGGACATGACAGAAAAGTAAAGTTGTTGCAATTAAAAGGTTAACCGATCAACACATTGGTGACTTATTGCGTATTAAGGAATATAAAGGAAACATTGATTTGGATAGATTAGTTGAACTTTAAATTAAGTTCAGTTAATATCTCGGTAATATCCCTTAAATGTTCGAAATCGAATAGAAAGTCGTGATTTTCTTAATGATATTTCAGTAGTTTTATTTAATACTACTTTTTAAAAATACTACTACTTTTCTTAAATGAAAAACTCTTTCCCTTTATTCCATTTTTGTTTAAAATGCCCAAAAGTTCATGAGTTTTTCTCGTCGTAAAAAGTATTTGCAATAGAAAACAAATTTCAAAACTTTTCTCAGTGTACCACCATTTTGTTATAACGTGCAGTCATCTCTCTGCTGCTTAACGCACACAAATATACACATGGTGGTATGTGTTTGCCCATGACTGACCTAGAATAACCATGTGGCTCTTTGTAGTATCGATATATCACTCAGTTTCTCTGTAAAGATTTGTTGAGTAAATATAACTTACACTCTTAAGGTTATTATTGCCTCCTTACAGTAGGGACGCTACACTACAGAGTACTGTTCTTTTAACTTATCAATTCTTTAATAGAGCTGAATATAGAGCAGAAAATAATAAACTGTGATTACCCTAAATATTAAAGTGTTTGTTTGTGTTCGTGTAATTTGTTGCATGCATGTACTTAACCAACCTCATACTAACATTACAAACATGCTGACAAAGAACTATGTAATGTGTTTTTTACAAAGATGTAGGTGATTGTAATGTCTTTTCTATATACGTTTTTTTTTGTTGTTTTTCAACATGCATATGTACATACATACGTTGTATGTATAGTACTCGTGTATATAATGTGCGTGAGCTTTAAATATACATTAGTATATAATGACATGTAAGTAGTTTTGGTATGTAGAAAAAAAAAGCGAAACGCCTATACATTCATTTACTCAGTCATTGCATGTGTATGCATTCCCATTAACTGGCTATATAAACACAGATTGTAAATATTATTATTTCTGCCCAGACAAAAGATACTTTTGTTAACATTATTATCATTATTTCATTCCATGGACAGGGCTTTTTAATGATTGTAGGTAAGAGTGTAAAAAAGAAAATTAATTAATTTAAATGCTGTAAAAACTGCAAAAAGCAGCTGTAAAGTATTGTGGTTGATATTAACTTTCATATTGTGCTTCTAGGTTCAATAGGCAAAGGATTTTGATTACCTGCTTCAACAAGTAAATAATGGCGAGGATATTATTTGTTTGTGCTTATGTTTGTAATGTAGAAAAATATTGGTCCTATACCGATCGACTTAGAATCATTTTCTGATTCGATTAAGACATTTTCGTCCGTCCGGCTGGCTGGTTAGATGTCTATGTAACCCCTTGGCGTATGGTCATCGTAACCCTGCTCGGTAAATTAGGTTAGAATATCATTTGTAATTGTATTGTAACGGACCTAAGATATTTTTTGAAAATTAAAAGAAGAAATTTTCTTCATTCACTTTTCTTAAAATTTGACATTAGCAAATAACTTAATTGATTCACTGTATATAATTTAAATATTAATATTTGTTAAACTTGATACAAAAATGCTTGAGAAAATATTTTTTTATATTATTAAAATATTGCTGATTATAAATAATTACTCTTTTTTTACTTAACTGCACAAAATCTAGTGATTATACAAAAAAAGTTTTATAAAGATCGTCTTAATTATAGAGAACATTGTAGTAAAAATAATTATATTCATATTTATGCATTTGTACATAAATACATTTATGAACAAAACTTGATGTATTGAGATCATCATACCCATGAAATCGGTCAATAATTATTGAATTAAAAATATTCTGACATAAAAACATATAAATGTACAAATTATTATTAGTATTGCATGTGTTTGATATAACTGATGACTTGTTTCTAAAATTGATTTGAAAATATTTTACGTGATACTATTGAAAATTTACTTGATATTATTCAAATCGTTGGAAAATTTGCTTATTCGTAAAACTACTTTAACAGATTTATAATTGCAAGTTAGTAATTGACATCAGCTGATAATATTGTTCTTATAACAGTTTCAATTAAAACACGTTTAGAACGAAAGAAATCTGATGTGGATAATGGTCGAACAGGTCAAAACTGAAATTGCTTTAGACATAATATAGACTTGTAGCCGTGCTTAAAATTCGAACTGGCCTGGTCCAATACTATACAATATATGTATTAGCACCGGTTTCTTCGCATAACTTTCTATGGAATCTGGATAAAGTATTATTAACATTTTTGTTGAGGACCAAACCTAAAACAAACGCAAAGAATTAGGATTTTGGGATAAAAATATTTATTGGACCGAGAATATTACCATAGGATTTGGATGCTAGGAAAATAAGAACGAAAAATTATAAAGACGAAAATATATTTACGGGTTAATTTCGAATTTTTCGATGTCGGGTATATACGGGTCTTCATTATATATTTTTCCTAAGTTGAACTCCTCTAGACAATTTTTGCTAGGACCAATAGGTGAAAAGTTGCACTCATTTGAATAAAACCCTGTATGACCAAAATGTCCAACTTTGACCCTATCTGACTCCGGCAGTTCTTGACCTTTAGAGCTGAAAATTTGTGTCTGGCCTACTATCCAATAGTACTAACCTTGGTGCAAATTTCATCCAAATCGGAGAACACTGATTATTAAAGTTGGGTCACTTGACACGAGATTCCCCATATATTTCCAAAATTTATATAATTTTTTATATCATAAAGACATATACAGTGAACTCGCGGTAATGTAAACATCCAATATAATGAACTATCCACTAATGTGAACACTAGTTTTTTATATGCTCGCTCTAAATAGTGAACGAAGCTCTAAATAATGAACATTTTTTTTTTAATTTTTGGGGATTTTTTAATTTGTAGAAGCATTTATTTTTAATGTTGGGAATCCCCGAATTAATAAATAACATAGTATGCCATTATTTTAAAGGTATTTAATGCTAGTAGCTTTATGTAACTTGTTGCGGTATTTTCGTGCATTTATTTTTTAAATTAGTGATGTCTAAAAACAGTCGAAAGTTCTTATCCTTAAATGAAAAATGCGAAATTTTGGAATATTTAAAAAAGGTTCTAGTGTTACAGTGTTAAGTAAAAAGTATAAAGTAGAAAAATCAACTATATGTACAATAAAAAATAAAAAAGACAATATTTTAAAATGTGTGAACAATACGTTTTATGGACCCGGAAAACGCAAAACATTACGATCTTCAGAGCTACCAAAAATGGAAAAATTGCTCTATAAGTGGTTTATTTGTATGCGGAATAAAAACCTCCCTGTAAGTGGGTTGATGTTGAAAAAGAAAGCCAAACAAATTAACAAACATAAGTGAAAACAGAAATCACTTTAATGCTAGCGATTTAAAAAGGGATACGGAATTCGGCTCCTTCAGATAAGCGGTGAAAGACTTTCTGCGCAATCTCAGTTCGTAAATCCTTTTAAAATTAAATTGAATGCAAAGATTGAAGATTTGGTTTTATCCAATGATCAGTTGTATAATGCCGATGAGTCTGGTCTATATTGGAAACTTCTCCCACAAAAAACATATGTAACGTCATTGGAGAAAAGCGCTCCAGGTTCAAAAATGGAAAAGCAAAGGATAACATTTTTATGCTGTGCAAATGCGTCAGGATCTCATAAAATAAAACTTTTAGTAATAGGAAAATCGAAAAATCCTAGTAGTTTTAAAAATTTTATCTGTCCCGTAAACTACAGAAATTCAAAGTCTGCTGGGATGACTTCTTCCATTTTTAAAGAATGGTTTCACAACTGTTTCGTGTCAGAGGTAAGTAAACATGTAAAAATAGTTCAATTGGGATGTCTTCAAATGTAACGGCTCTGATCCAGCCAATGGATCAAAATGCAATTTTAATCACCAAACTTCATTATAGGAACGGTATTCTGGCAACAATTATTACAAAAGAGGGGGATTTGCTTGAATCGATGAAAAAAATCACACTTAAAGTAGGAGTTTCTATTCTAGAGGCATCCTGGAACCGAGTTAGTAAAGAAACTTTATCTAACTATTGGAAAAATATTTTGAATACGGTAAATGATGAAGATGATCCTGAATTAAATGTTCTTTTGTGCGTTTTAAAAGAAAAGTGGCAATCAGAGATTAGATCTTTAAAAAATACTGCTGCAGATCTTCTACACAGAAAAAAATAATTCATATTTGGAATGAATTTTGAAATAAATTGAATGAATCGAACATGATTTTTTTTTCCCAAACCATTTTCATTTAGAATATTAAAAGTTCATAAAATGTATGAATTTGTACATGAAAGATTTTTTTGTTTTTTTGTTCATTTTCTTTGATTTTCATCAAAAATGCAATAAATAAATAACCGTTACCTATTAATATCTTCCATTTTTTAGAAAATAATCACATATTAGCGTATTTTTATGATAAATAAATAAAAATGCTGGAAAACAAAATATGAAATAAAAAAACTAGCATATAGCTAAACATCCATTCTTCAGAAAATGCTGCATGTTACGCGCATATTTCATTGTTTTCAATCTAAAAATCATAAAGAAATAAAAAATTTTCTAAAGAAAATTTCAAACATTTTTTAACAAACAGAAAAATATAAAGAAAATTTTTAATATTTTAAGTCAAGGCTTCTAGATTATGTTTAAAAATATAAAAATGAAAAAATTCATACAATTTAGGAACTTATTCTTAAATATTATTAACTTTAGTCAATGAAAGCAGTTCATAATATTTATGCTGAAACTTTTTTCTGTGTACAGACATTTTGCCCTCAGGAAGTATTTACTGCTGTAAACATTAGAGATTGGATCAATAATCCTTGTGAGGACGTCAATTGAAGAGTCCGACGATGATGACGACTGTTTTATTGAAGCGCCTGAAAACAACATTAAAGCCAAAGAAATTTTTAACAAGGCTGTCCAATGGGCTGAATTTCAAATGGTCGATCAAACTGACATTAAAGTATTGAAAAGAAATTTTCATTGTAAATTTTATTTATTTTTTGTCGTAATATTTTGTTTGTTTTTTATGTACATACTACATATGTACTCTTTACAAAATGGATTTTTAAAAACTTTTTTTTGTTCCAAATAATATACAAAAAAAATTTTAGTAATCTTTGCATTTTCGTTCCTTGCAGAAATGATTTTTAGAAAGAATAACTTAGTAATATATATAAAAAAATCACAATCGAAAATGTTAACAAATTCGAAAATATGAACAACCCCGACATTAATTGGTTCACATTATCGAGAGTTCACTGTACATATATTTCTAAAATTCATATTATATATTTCCATAAATTTCTGGCAACATTTGTAAAAACTTTTAAACCTAACTACTTTTTATTGGAATTTTTGTTTTATACCATTTCCTCTTAATCATCAACTGACAGCTACTAAAAAATTCTAAAACAGTAATTACAAAATGAGTGGTTATTATTTTTTACACCCTACACCTGCTGAAATAATAAACAACACCTAATAAGAATTTAAAAGGAATTTTTGTTACATTTAAAAATTTTCTTGTTATAACTTTAATACCTGAGAAGACCAGAAATTTTTTAGGAATTCTAAATAAAATTTTAAACTCTTAAGAAAACAATCTTAGGAGTTTTTTGGCATAAATAGAACAATTTCTATAAATTCTTCAACTGAACGAAATGTTTAATAAATGGAATTGAAAACAGTTTATGGTTTAATAGTTTGAATAATTTTTTCTGTTTACCCAAGAACTTATTAAAATTTATAGAGTATTTGTAAGTCATTATTTACTTAAAAGTTGCTATTTGCAGCGTAGTGAACATATTAATGAATGAATTGAACACTTGCAGTGGAAATATTTATAAGCTTTAATATAAAATATTTTTTACTTACTACTAGTTTTTTTTTCAATTATTTATAGAACCTAATACAACCGGTATGTATTTCCTTTGTGTTTTTTTTTTTTTTTTTCAACTGCTAATCTTTTTGCATAAATTTTGCTCAAAAAAACTTTAGAACTTTTATAAACATTTATACTACATATACATATGTATAATGCGTGGGCTTAAAAAATTCTTTATTATTTTTGTTGTTTTTTTAGTTCTTTCCATTATTTTATCATTACGTGCTCCATAATTATGGATTTGGGACAATTATAAAAACATATATGAAACAACAACAAGACAAATTAATAAAAATACATATTTATACATGAAACCCCTTAAATAAATACTCGCAGTCAGTCAGTCAGTACACGTAATGTATTTTGTTATTAAACAATTTTAATTATAATTTTATTTTAAAGTGAATTTATTTGCAAATATTATTTAAATATTAAATTTTTGCTAAATGATTTATTTAAAATATAAAATTTTTTAATATGAATAAATTGTTATAAAACAATGGGAGATTATTTTGTATTGAAAATTAGAGACATATATATTTGAATAAGTACTTATTTATAAATAAATATTTAAAAATTTTAAAATTTAGTTTTTTTTTAACACAGAAATAAATAAATTCTGTTGAAAATTAAGTAAGAAGTTAGATAGATACCCTACAACCGTTAGGATTATACAAAATGTAATGTTTTATACACTACACAATCATAGAAAGGCATTATAAGTGTTGGTTGGTAATTTTTAACACCTTATTTGTCATGACTAATTAATGTAATTATTTGTAAGCGATGGTGTTAAGTACTTTTAATACGGGCCTGATGGTATACCAAGTTGTGTTCTCCTAAACTATATATATATATATATATATATATATATATATATATATATATATATATATATATATATATATATATATATATATATATATCCTCTTATTTCGCCATTAATTTATATTTTTAACACATCTCTTTTCAATTAATATTTTCCTGATTTTTTGAAAACAAATATATATTATTCCTTTGTTCAAATTCGGAAGCAGATCCAATGTATCAAATTACAGAGGTATTACCAAATTAAGTGATATTCCTAAACTTGTTGAGCAGATAGTCACAGAAACACTATCTCACCAAACTTGAACACTTCTCCATGGTTTTAGAAAAGGACGTTCAACTATCACTAATAATTATATGAAAGCCGTTAAGCGCTCATTAAACTCCCTTCCCTACAAAGTAGGAGAATATACATGAACATATCATTTATAATTAATATAATAAATGATGTGGTTAACTCAGAAATCCTACTTCGCAAATCGAGTTCATAGTTCCAAATCGTCCAACAAGAAACTATATTCCTCTTAGACTTTTGTAGGGATATAGTATATTTGGCATAATTATGAGCTGCAAATCCCAATTTAGGGATTATATGGGGCCAGGTAAAAAATTGGACCGATATCAACCAAAATCAATAAGGTTCGTCCTTGGTTCAAAAGTAATGCGTGTACCAAATTTCATCCAATTATCTTCAAAATTGCGACCTGTAGTTTGATTACAGACGGGCGGACATGGCTTAATCGACCCAGAAAATGATTCGATTGGTATACTTAAAGGTAGGCACAGGACCAAAATACCCTCCCCATTAAGGTGGTGTGGGGTATACAAATAGCCTTTTAAATCATTACTTGTCATTTTAAGTTTTTGCTGGGTACCTTTGAAAATCATTACTATATACTTTATGTATGTGTAGTACCTAAGCATGTTTTCTTAAAATTTTTGGAAATTACTGGAATAAATGTTTTACATTTCTTTATAAATTTTTAAATGTAATTTAGATTAAAACTTTAACAACAACTAAACAAAATAATATTTTCTTTAAATCTAATAACAACAAGTATTTTGTTGTACAATTTCAAATACTAAAATACCAGGATTTACTTAAAACAATAAACTTTAAGTACTTTTTGTTCTCAGCTTTTCTAATATCAATGATTTATATAAATTTATAGCAAAATATTTGCAAAAAGTTTTTTAAGATCTTTTAAAACGAACTTATAAAAATGTTTTATATACAAAACTACCAATATGATAACATATATTAACATACACACACACATACATAAAAACAAATCAACATCCTTCACACACACTTATACTAATACAAATTAATCCTGCTAAAAATTTTAAAAATTAAAGACAAAGAAAACCCCCTTTAGAAAATAAGTTTAGAACTTTAGAGAATATAAAATAAAGAGACAACAAAAAAACTAAATGAAAAATTATAATTAAAATATTAAAAGCAACAAAATATGTTGACTGCTTAATCTACTTCCCCCCAACCCTAACACCCACTCTCTCTCTTCTTTATAACAGAAGAAAAGTTTAAGTTTTGTCACTTTTTTTGTTTGGTTTCACTTGCTACCAAAGAAACCTAAAAGCGTTAAGTTAAGAAGTTTTTTTTTTTTGGTTTTTGTGGTTTTCATACTCATTTGATTCGATGATAGTAAAGTGGAATTTTCCAACAAAGAAGAAGTCGTTTTGATGAAGTTTCAGTTTTAAATTAAAGGGGGTCCGAAGACATCAACCCTAAATGTTTATTAAAGTTTAGCAATGTACGAGCAAAAAAAATCTTAATTGTTGAAAAGTGTTATGTGTGAATTATTTATTATAAAGTGGTGTGTATAACTTTGCAAGTGATGGCTGAGACGAACTTAATGTACCATACAACATTAAAAGTGTGTTAATGATCAAATTGTTGCAGACAAAAGCTTTTATCATAAAAAATTCTGGGATTTTTTAAAGTAAAAATTGTGACAAACATATAAAAGTTTAGAAGAAAAAGAATTATACAAAAAACAAGCGAAAGTATTATAGTGGGCTATGCCGAACGTAAATATCCTCCATCAACACAAGTGTTATAAATTGTAAAAAAAATTCCAGAAAGGGGTCCTATATGAATCGACCATTATTACCATGTTTTAAATTGAATATATATTGAACACATATTGGTGCATATAAGCATTAAGGTAATTTTCAGAAGATGGCCTCATAGGGGGGAGGGCTTCAGTTATGAACTGATTTGTACAGATTTTGAGAGAGCCAATATTTTCTTAAAATCGGATCTATTTAAATAGAAAAATACTGGCGACAAAACCTTATATAGTGATCTATAAATGTATTGTTGTTCGATGGACTTCAGTTTATTGGACGTACTTCCTAAGAGCTTCCCAAGATGCCTGGCAATGACAAAGAAAGTATTCCTATGTTTCACTTCCTCTCGACATGCTCTTAAGATTAATGTAAATCCGGTTGTTCAATTTTGTTAGTGTTTTCACTTAGAATAGGTACATACGTACTTGTTCATTATGAGGAAGCTTTTCGTCCTCTTTTCTTTAAGGTTATCGCATAGAATTTTTGTGGTTCTACCCATAATTCCAAGCAGCCTTCGAGGTTTTCTCTAGTCAATATTATTAAGTAATTCCCTCGTTGCGTGGAACGATTTTTGCATTAATCTTTTTAACTTTATCGTGTTATCTTCTCTTTAAAGACTGGTATCCACCCATATGATGCAAAGCTTATATTTGGAAGAGTATTTGGTTAATGTAATCTAATCGTCTTAATTGCCATGTGGATGTAGAAAAATATGTTTACCCCTGTGGAGCCATGTTATTGCACAGATTTCTATCTGAAGTTAGTATTGTGATAAGATTGACGGTAGTATATTTCTGTTTCTAGGCTAATTTCGCCCCCCTAGTTTAGAACCATCCATGTAGCAATGGTGCGCTAATAATCCGCTTGAGGGTGCCAAATATGGGGACCGATCTCTGACATTCTAAAGTTGGTTACATATGAGGTTTTAGACAAGTCAAATAGACTGACTATATACTTGAGTCCCTAATATAAATATTTGAAGTTATAGAAATGCACTACAGTTTCAAACTTTTAGCTTTTTTGTTAAGCAAATTTTAAAATTTTAAGAAAATTTTCATGTCAGTTATGATCAATGAAGAAGAAAATAAAATAGTAAAGAAATTAGATAGATATCTCTCATATATTAGCGGTACCTGTGATTTGAATTTTGAGGATTTCGAAGTGAACAATTTTTTGTTAAAGTTTTTGAAAAACAATATTTTATAAATTTTATATAAAACATTTGGAGAATGTACAATTCAAGAAAATGGGAAACATACATCTGAAGTTTTAGTAAAATCAAATAATGTTAACCCATAAACTGTGATGGTCAAACTCAAGCTTTGCAATATTGGGAAATTTTCTTGTAACAATAGTGAAACATTATTTAGTTTGCAACCGATTTAAATGAAACTTATGTAAAATATACAATGAAGACCCGGCTTCAGCTGCTTAAAATACATTAAAATCAATGTTTTCAAAAGTTTTCACAAATCTTCATTTCGTTGGCCTGTGTAATTTTTAAATCAACTACATTTAATTGAAGAAGATTCAAAATTGTTACAGAACATCTCCCCTATGAGCATTATAAATAAAATACACGTATACCAATAAATAAATTAATAAAATTATTATTTTATTTATTTTTGCCAAGGTAATAAAGTCCCTAACGATATAACCTGAATATAACAATATACAACTGCATACATATAACCTGACACAAATAACCAAAGGCAAACAGAGTAAAAAATTTAATTTTAAAAATTTCAAGTAAATAACAAATATGTATAGAAGTTTCAAATAATATCAATCAAATTTCTCTGGTCAATATACAAAAACACCAATAATAATAAGAAAATAATTCTTATGTTCGAAATTTTATAAAAAATTTTAAGCAAATCTCTGTAGAATATGCACAGGTTTCAAATTGTTTTTGTCCCCCAGTCTTATTGTATCTTTTTTCACTCACACAAATTTATAGAATTGACTATATATATAAAATAACTAGATTTACTAGAAGATGAATAAGAAGGAGATACTACACATGCAACAGAAAAAACACAAATAATTTGTTGCACTTTTATTTGTTGCTCTTAATGCTAGAAAAGTTTTTTCATGTTTGTAGTTAGTTTAAATATACATTGAAATATAAGTAGATTTTCCAAAGAGTTGATTTTCTAATGGTTATAACAGCATGTATGCGTTCGTACATATCCATATAAACATACATATTTGCATATGTATGTTTGTATATGAAACTGGATGTCTGGTTGTATGTTTGAGTTAAGGTAAGAATATTGTAGTAAGTTTGAAATATTTTTCTAAGTACACAAGTAAAAAGTTAGTGTTATAGTCATCATATAAAAACATAAAAGTAGATGATCTTACAGGGTGAGTCCGACTTAAAAAGTCAGAGTCATTTGATTGCATTAGCCGTGGTTACTTACAAATTAAGACAGCATATTGATCGAACCCAGAAATTTTCTATGCTCTGATTGGATCATTTTAATTTTGCTATAATTAGGAGATTAATTGTTTTTCTAGAGGAGGTCTTATAAAAGAACTTGGGTCAATTCTGGATTCACCATATACAATTTTGCAGAAGAATTAAGGTTTTTATAAATTTTGTCATGTGATTATTACAATTTTAGCTTTTGGGCCAAAAAGCATTTTCTGCCACCAATAGCTTGATGGTAATACTAAAGGAAGAATATAGACTGGTCTGTAGTCTCGACTATAGACTGGTATATAGTCTTGAATATGGACTAAACTATAACCACGCGTTGACCTTCGACTATAGACTGGTCTGTTGTCTCAACTATAGTCTGTATTTTCGACTATAGACTGGCCTGTAGTCTCGACTATAGACTGGTTTGTATGCTCGACCATTGACTAGCCTGTAGTCTGGACTATAGACTGGCCTGTAGTGTAGACTATAGACTATAGGTCTGTAGTTTCTACTATAGACTGACCAGACTACTAGAACAGGGAGTCAATGTAATTGAGAATACATTTCAACGTTTTCTAGTTCGAGAAGAGTTTCTTGAAAGATGCAAGAATGTCTACGTAGATGATAATGGTCGATGTCTTGAGATGATATATGAAAAAAATTTCAATCTTACCACATTTAAGGAGAGGGCCTAGAGAGAAACTATAGACTGGTATATAGTCTTGAACATGGGCTAAAGTATAACCTCGCGTTGACCCTCGACTATAGACTGGTCTGTTGTCTCAACTATAGTCTGTATTTTCGACTATAGACTGGTCTGTGGCTCGACTATTGACTAGCCTGTAGTCTCGACTATAGACTGGCCTGTGGTGTTGACTATAGACTATAGGTCTGTAGTCTCTATCTGTCGTCCATTGTTCAGAATCTCAGTTTCCTGGTTGTAATTTCTAAGAGTTTCCCAAGATATTTGTATCCAATTTCAATGAAAGCCTGGCAATGACAAATAAAGTATTCCAGTGTTTCACTGAAAATACTCAACATTAAGCTGAATCCGGTTGTCCAATTTGGTATAGTTATGCCCGTAATCCAGTGTTTCCACTTGGAATCCTTGAAAGATGCATAAATGTCTACGATGATTATAATGGTCGATGTATCCTATCTTATCACATTTAAGGTGGGAGTAAAGGTTGATATCTCGAGATTTAGTTCTATAATGTTTTCGTATCACACTGAAAAACAGTTCAGGCATTAGACAATATAATGAAGACTAAGAGACCAAGCTTATCGAAGAACATTCCAAACCCATATTTGTTGAACTGTCAATGAGAGAATATAAGAAACATAGGGTTTTATTTATTCGAATCTCATCATTGGCATTCTTCGAATCCACTATCAAGACAAGAAGTCGAATTGACCCCTGGATTGTTCTTCTTGGCCCATAATAATTGTTGGCGAAGAGCTGATTCCACGAGATCAAAATTTGTCTTTACTTATTTGGTAAAACCTTTTATTATTGAACATTTTATTGAAATATATTTCATTTGGTCACTTGCTGTAAGTAAACTAGCAGTACAACTAAGTGCAATAACTATTTGCAACAGTAATACTTATCATGTACAGTTGTATGTTGTATACATACATACATGAGTAAGTATAAGTATAGCTGTATTTCATATTACGTGGTCTCAAAGTAAATTCATTTATTTATCCATGAGTGAGTCTCTGGTTTGTTGGAAGCCCTCAGAAACTAGGAAAAATACAACACAACATACTACAAGAACAACAAATTTAACACACCGTATGTAAATGATGCATCTTAAATGTTTGAGATGAATTGGCTCGTATACATTAAAGTGGATGAATGAATGGATGGATGAATATATGCAGATACATACATATGTATACTCTTACCAATATTTAGACAATATTGTGAGGCAAGAAGTAGTTTGCTGAAGCATCAGTTGCAATACAAACATATAAGACATGAATGGTGTTGCTGATACTATGTATTGTAATGTTGGTTGATTAAGTTGACTGGTTAGTTGGGTTTGGTTTTAGTTTCAAAACTGTGATTGTTACACATTTAAAACTGGAGTATAGGATGGAAAGCATATCTCTGCTCTACTAGAAATTGTTTACCCCAAAACCAACATCATTGCATGAATATGTATTCATGTAGGTGTCTATGTATACCAGTCTAGTTGACTGCCTTGGTTATTTTTTGAAGAATTCTTTTCCTGCACTCTTAGGATGAGCATAAAATTGGCTGGAAATATACAGTTTGCTTATTTTGTAGGATAATTTTAAATCTTGTTTTCTAACATCTTAGATATACACTGGCTCCTGTATGCCGATACATATTTTTGTTTCTATACTTCTGTTTGTTGTGGTCATGTTTGTGAATTGGTTTCCATTAGGTTTCATGCAAAGTTTATGTTGATTACTAATGATGAGTTGTTAATTTTTAGATTTAAGATAAAAATTAAAGAAAATAAAACTGAAACCTACAAGCACAACACATTGGCATTATTAATTATTATTTTAGCTTTGCTGGGTTCTTATTTGTTAAAGAAAAATGTGTTTCTTTAAGATTTAATATTAATGAATAAACCAGGCCATTGTGAATAGTTATAGATGATGGATTAAATTAAAAAAAAAATATTTTGGTTTTTCTTTTAATTACAAATTTATAAAAAGATAATTATTTATTTTGCCAGTTGTTTCTCATTTCTTTTTAATTTTCAAACCATAATTGATGAAATCTGTCTGTAATTTATTGGCAGGCAATGAAAAAAATGAAAAGTAAAACTTTTTAATTAAAAAGGTAAGTCATTTCAATTATCCCTTTCAACAATGTATAATATAATTGATTGATTACTGGCTAATGTCCATCCGTTGGAAATTATAATTTCTTTCAGGTCTTTATATTTGTTATTATTTGTTATAAGATTGAACCATGATTTAAAGACTTTAAAATCTTTTAAATATTTTCTTTAATTATTTTCATTCACACAATTTAGAAAATACACATTTCCAAGACTTAAGTGGTAAATGTTTTCTTTGTTTAAATTTCTACACTTTCTAAATCTCAGTGTATTAATTTAAATTATTTTTTCAAGTCGCTTACATTGATGTTTTGAAAGTGCGTTGATTTATAGCAATTTATTATTTTTTATTTTTCATTTAATGTGTCTTGCATTTAGTATTAAAATGCGTTAATTTGTGTAATGAAAACATTTACTTAAGTGAATTTTCATTTTGTAAGGGGAAGTATTCCTTAGTAAAATAATTCATTAAAGTAAATAAGAAAGTAGTGTCAGACCATATGAAAAGCTTAACTAGCTAACATTCCCACGACAATTGAATCTTCGCGTCAGCCAAATATTATCAACCCAGCGACAGCTGTATCAAACGAATGATTTTCCCTAGGAAAGAACATACATACATATGTATGTATGTATGTATGTATGTATGTATGTATGTATGTATGTATGTATGTATGTATGTATGTATGTATGTATGTATGTATGTATGTATGTATGTATGTATGTATGTATGTATGTATATTATTGAAATGGATGCTCTATATAGTAAACCGATAACTGTTGGACTTAAAAGGAGAGTACTTCGACGCTCGCTTACAAATAAGTTGTTAAGTAGTTTTGTTTTTTAATTATAACAATCAAGAGTGCTATATTCTTATATAACCACCATCAAATCCTGTTTCTTAAATTTCAGGTGAATTTCGGAAAGTGGACATATACTATGTCAATTGTGGACCAATCCTCCTAAGATTTTACAAGATTCTGGTTTCAATAAAATTTGTTATGTCGAATATCAATGCTTTTCAAGCCTTATATGAAGGCTTTTAATCCAATATGGCCCGATGCTCATAAAATTTGACAAAAAGATTTTAAATCCCATAAAACTTGTTCATGACGAATTTTATCGCTATGCTGGTATTTTTAAGTTATGGCCGTAATTGTCATTCTATGGTAGGGGATATGGTCAATTACGGACCGATCCTTAAAAAATTTGACAGTTAGAATTATGTTCCTATAAAACTTGTTTATGTCGAATTTAATTGTTTTACTATCATTTTCTTTAATGTTGCAGCAAGTTATTGTTATGAGCGTTAAAGCCATTTTATGAGGGGGACCTTGTATGGTGTTAGGGTCAATTATGTGCCGATCTCCATAAAATATGGGAGAGATATTTTAGTTCCCCTAAAACTTGTTTACGTCGAATTTCGTTGCTTTACTATCATTTTGAAGCGAGTTATAAGCGTTATAGTCACTTTTTGAAGGGGACCTTATATAGTTGGTAGGGTCAATAGAGAGATTTATGTTCCGATAATATTTGTTTATGTTGACTTTCGTTGATTTACTGAACATTTGAAGCAAATTAAGAGCTTTAAAGTAATTTTCTGAGAGGAACCTTATATGCGGTTTAGGGTCAATTATGGACCGATTTAAATAATATTTGGCAGAGAGATTTTAGTTCTCCAAAACATGTTTCTGTCGAACTTCATTATAGCCATTTTCTAAGAGGGACCTTATAGAAGGGATAGGGTCAATTATGGACCGATAAAATTTGGTGGGTAGATTTTGGTTCATATAGAACTTGTTTATGTGAAATTTTATTGACTGATGTTTTTTTTTACTGATGTTTTTAAACCAGCTATGACTGTTTACACTGTTTTTCGGGGGGCCACTTGTATGGGGGCTATGCGAAAACATGGACCGATTTTGACCATTTTCAACACCAAACAAACCTTTATAGAATATTTGTGCTTAACCTTCTTGCTGTTTCTGTTCGGAATCTATCGTGTTTTCAACAGACAGTCGGACGGACATGGCTATATCGTCTTAGAATTTACTAAGGACCTAGAATATATATATTTTTCTGATTCTATGACCAATATTTCGATGTGTTACAAACGGAATGACAAAAACAATATACCCCCCATCTTTTTTGATGGTGGAGAATACGAACCAGGAACTTCGGTTTGTTAGTGAAATGTTCTACTCACTGCACAACTGCTTAGCTACTTTATGGTTTTCACAGACAAATTGAAAATTATTTTCTTTTTTGTAAAACACAATTCTTAACACACAATTAAATAAAATGACGAAAATAAAGTACTTCTATATCAGATTAAAAGAAAGTCATTACTAGAGTATTTCTAAGTAAGTAGTAGTCATTAAAAAGTAAATGGTTATGAAAGTAAAACCCATTACCGAGTTTTGTAAATAAAATGTGCAAACAAAATGATAAAGACAAAACATAAAGTACTTTGATATCTGATTAAAAGAAAGACCTTACTAGAGTACTTCTAAGTAATGCAGACGGTAAGTAGTTGCAATAGAAACGTATGTTGTTGAGTAAGTACAAGTCATTACCAGATTTTTGCTGGAAATGGCATGCGATAAAAATTTTTAGATTTAGGTACCCTACCCTAGTTATAACGCCTACCCTAGTTATGGAGCCTTTGTGGGGTCCATTTTTAAAATCTATATCGAATACTACCTTGCTACATCCATATCAATTTTGGTCCAGACCGGACTGATTATGGCCTCTCAGGTAGATGTGCTCTATGACACATATTTTAAAAAACATTTTGAAATTTCAGGATTTTTATTAATAAATTTCATATTTAAAATTTTATTTTTGTAAATTCCTTAGAGCAACAAACAAGGCTGTTAAATTTGTTATGTATGAAAACAATACTTTCCCATTATTATAACCGCTATAACTTAAAAAAATAACAAATATTCCCATAAAATATGCAACAATCTTGCTAAATTATTACTCCAGTGATGGCTTGTCTCTTTTCTTTATTTCCACAAAAAAAAAAAAAAAACAACAAAACAACAATCATCATAAACAATCCTTAAAATTTTTAATATTTTTCCTTTTTTCATTATTATCTTTGGAAAATAAAAATATTTATTACAATCACTTTTTTACATTTTTTTAGGAAAAAAAATGTAATTTTTGTCTTGATATTTGCAGTACACTTGTCGTTGTTGTCAATATTGTTGATATTTCTTTTTGTTGTTTAAATTTACTTTCATGTCGCTTAAAAACAAAAAAGATTGATGATTTGTGTATAAAATTGATGTAATAATTTGAAATCATGTTTCTCTTAAACAATTTAGCAATTGAATGTTTTTTCGTGTTTTTCCCTAATAAAAATAAAACGATGTTTTTAACGCCATTTTACCCTCCTCTTACAATAACTATTTATTTTATATATTAAATGTGTTCAAACAAATTGAAAAGTATATTCAGACCCCTTGTCGTACAGCTAATGCTAAGAAAACAACAGGTGTTGATGACTGCAAATAAAAATAAAAACAGCAACAGAAATTATCATAAAAAACACTGCGTGTTTTGTTTTATTAATCGATCACTTTCATTTGAAAAAATCATTTATTGATTATTCCATCTGTGTGTCAGAGTGTTTGAGTAGTTAATTTATTTATTTTAGTATTACCACCTAATGATATTTAATTATATTCAGTAGTTATCTAGACATTTTCATCAACATCATCAAAATCAGCAGTAATTTAACAGAGTAATTTAATTCTTTTTTCTTAACCAAATTATTGGATAAGGGAAACACACTTAATTGCAAGAAATTTAATTAAGTATTAAACTTAATTAACTAAATATGTATTACATTGCCTTTACTCTATAAATTAAGGTGTTTGTATGCTAGAGTGCCCCGAATAACAGCCTTTTTAGGAATCTCCAGTGGGAATACCTCTCAATCGATGCACATTAATGTACTCTTAATACGAGAAAAATAAAATGATTGTCCTGAGTTCCACATCAGCGATTAAAAATCATGACCTCACTACAAAGAGAAACAAGTAAGAAAGTATAGTCGAACATGGCCGACTATATGATACCCCACACCATGGATATATTTTAAAAATTATTTATTTTTCATAAAGAAAGTTTTATGTTGAATTTTACCTTATTTCCGATGTATTTAAGCAATTTATTGATGAAAAACGAAATGTCTAAAAAAGCTTTATATGGGCCGGTCCTCAACACACTGGGAAGAGGGATGTATTTTTTCATCGCGATGCTAATGGTTATAAGAAAATTTTTGGACGTTTAAGAAATTTTTTAAAAGGGGTGTTTGTATGGGGGCTAGGGTCAAACGACGGCTGGTCATGAAGATTGGCATGGACATTCATGCCTATATAAAACTTAGTTGTGCCAATTTTTGGTGAGATAGTAGTATATTTGACGCAGTTATGAGTTAAAAACCCAAAATCGGAAGATCAGATTGTATGGGGGATAGGTGAAATAATGGAACGATTTCAACCATTTAGGTAACGTCCTTGTGCCGAAAATCTCGTAGGTCCAAATTTTATCAAAATATTTTGTAAATTGTAGCCTGTAGCTTGCACATAAGGTTTACATGGACAGATAGTGATTCTGAGTCGATCGGTATGCTTTAAGGTGGGTGTAGGACCATTATTTTTATGCGTTACAAACATCAGCACAAACGTATATTACCCTCCCCACTATAGTGGTGTAGTGTAAAAAAAAAATCGTTAGACACCAACCAGATGATATATCATGATGTATGTATGTATGGAGAAAAACTGCGTTTTTAGTTTTTCATTTAGAGATCCTGTGTCCTTTTTAAAGAACTTCAAAGTTTTAAAAAGTACATTTTTCAAAAAATATTTTAAAATACTTCTGATCAAACAATGTCAAATTTGATGTAAAGTGTCAAGTGAAAAGTGTACATAGAGAGATCAAGATTTTCAATAGCTGATACGGAACTGAGGTCCTTTTCAAGAAAAATATTTGTATATGGTATTTAATACATTAACACGCATGCTAAATTGTATTGTCATGCTTATGAGCAGAAAGGTGATATATGGTACGGGATCTATCATGGGGACTTGGGTTAATTATCGACCAATTAGAGCAATTCATTTCTAAAAATAAATACATTTTATTTTAAAAATATTTATATTTTCTATAAGAGAAGTATGGACTGATCCTCATGTAACGAAGTGGATAAATTTTGGTTTTTATAGAACTTGTTTATATCGAATTTAGCATAGCTATTCTGGTTATTTTAAGATAAATATAGGCAGCCCAAACATTAAACTAGACTTTAAGGTAAACTATAGTCTGAACAATAGTACAATCTATCATATAAACTATATACTAGACCATACTATAGACTAGACTACGGTCTAAACTATAGCCTTAACATTGGTTTGAACTTTATTCTGAATAGTAGTCTTATCCTATAATGTAAGCTATAGAATAGACGATATCCCATACTATAGACTAGATATGGATCAAAACTATAGTCTTAACATTGGTCTAAACTTTTCATAGCCTATACTATGTATTATTTAAAGAGAATACAAACAAATATAATATTTAGACACAAAATCCATTTGATTTTTTTCATTAGATATGTTGACGATTAAAGATAGCCAAATAAATACATATACGCCCATTTTTCGGTAGTAGGTATAAAATATAAAAAAAATCTTTCAAAATATTGTGAAACTTGTATGGCAAGTTTGTATTTTTATTCCTTAGCAGGGGAAAAATTCTATAATTAAACTACTTTTTTTTAAGTTCCCTTACTGTCTAAAGTTGTTTACGGGCATAAAAAGTTTTTAACAAATCCTATGTTATTTATATATACTTATACTTAACCTAGTACGTAGGAGCAATTTTACGTTTAAAAATTTATTTATTTATTTAAATATTTATAATTACTTTAATGTACGTAAATTTAAGGCTTATTAAAAGCTAGAATATAAATAACTACACAAAAGTTAAAAGTTAAATCAATATTCCATAATTTATATAAAAAATATTTTAAAGCAAATGATAATCAGGACAATTAGCTAAAGAAATGTTTTAAAACATTTTACTTTTAATTTTAAAATCCATAATTGTTTAATGAAATCTTAATGAGCTTTTTAAAAAAAAAGTTAATTTTTTAAAGCATATAAATTATTAATTAAAAACATTTTTATAAAACAAAGAAATACTTAAATGTGCACATTAAAACTTTTAATAATAGAAATAATTACCTAAAAAGAGATTTATTGGTCAGACAGTAGTATTATTTAATTTTTAACTTAATTATGATGTAAATAATGATCTTTATATTTTTATATAACCATTTTAGTATTATTATTTTTTTTATTATTTTAATAGTTAATAAAAATATTGAATTATTTAAAATTTGAATATTTTATTTGTGTTATTTGAGGTATAAATAAATCATCATCATAACACGTATTTACATAAATGTATTTAAATCTATAAAATAGTTTATTATGAAAAAAGTCAAATATATTTATTTAATTAAAAAATGTACATCTAAAAGTATGTTTTATTTGGTATTGTATTGTTAACATATGTAATTGTATGTTTTATAGTTATTCAATGGAAATAGCACGATACCATTTACATGAGAAAGGGTATATTATAAAACCAAAAACATATAATTGAGAATTAAGTTTTATAATATAGAACGCAACAAAATTCCTAAAAATTTCCCACAAAATTTCTTGAGGTTTAAAAAAAAATTGTTTAGAGTTTCTGGTTTGATTTCCTATAAGTTATTAGCTTTTTTGAAGTCCTTTTTCTGAATAATTCTGGCTAAAAACTGCTAATCGGATTTATACTGGGAATGATTAAATACACAGGACATAACATTGAAGAAATGATTGATGATAAGGATTGGACTTGCGCTGAATCTGAATCGAAGAGTAAAGTTACACTGACACCGAATCCGATTATCTTCATCATATCAGGTTTTCAAGATATCATGTCTTATGTTTAAGACGTTATAATCTTATTATGTTATCCCAAAGTCCAAAAAAGTCTCGAAAACCTGATATGTAGAAGTTCTGAGAGCAGATTCGGACTCAACGTTGCTCATGGTATCTGTTTAAAAAATCTGATATGTAGAAATTCTGATAGCAGATTCGGACTCTACGTAGCTCATGGTATCAGGCTAAAAAAATTGTTGGCCTGTATTATTATACCCTCCATCAAGTTTGTCATTCCGTGTGTAACACCAAGAAATATTCATCTGAGACCCAATAAAGTATATACATTCCTGGTCCTTATCAAATTCTGTGTCGATTTAGCTATGCCCGTCTGTCTGTGTAAAACACGCTCACGTTAAAACTAAGCAAAGGAAATCAACCAAGTTCTCCGAAAATATTAATTATTGACCTGAGCAGTTTGGTATTAAAAATCAGGAAAATCGGTTCATAACGTAAAAACTTATGAGTAAAAATTTCAGACTACCTCGAAAAAAATAACGTTTTTTTCCTAATTCTCGAGTAGTTTTCTCAGAAATTACCGAAGATTATTCAATGAATTCTATCACACGTTATTTATTTTGCGCAGGGATCAAACTCAAAACAATCGGTCCAAAATTTCCCACAGCCCCCATACAAAGGTACATATTCTCGAAAAAATACGAAATTTTGCACAAATGTATATAATATGTACTGAAATCATATTACCAACGTAAATCTGTATCGGTCTATAAATGGTCCCATATAAGGTCCACTTCCGAAAATCACTTAAATGCACATAACTTATTAAGAAAAAAAGAAATAGGAATAATTCGACATAAATATTTTTTATGTACATTTATGTAAGATAGTGGAATAATATTCGACATAAATATGTTTTGCGTATACGTATATCACTCTGAAAAATATTTGTTGGATCATATTTTTTTGGTTCATAATTGGGTATATATAGCTCCCATGTAAGAACTATTGCCGATAACCACGTTAACGTAATGTAATTTAATTTAAAACATATCTGTCAAAAATGTATATTTTTCTCTTATGTATTTTAATACCCGCCGTCGAAAAACAAGCGGGTTATATTGATTTTGTCATTCTATTTGTAACAGATTAAATATTGGTCAGACACCTACAAAAGTATATATGTATATGTATTTTGGTCCCTTATAAGATCCTATGGCATCAAATTTCTCAAAAATATTTGTTGCAGATATATTTTGTTGTTATTGAAAATGGGTATTATAGGTCCATAATTTAAAATCATGAATATGTATCTGGATTATGTTGCAATTGCAATAAAATTGTACAAAAACTAGTTCTTAAAAAAATCTTTATGAATTTAATTTAACAATAAATTAATGCAATTTGTATTTGTTTAGTGTCCATCACACAGAATTTGCATTCATTAATTGGTTCATGCAAATTTGTTAAACATCTACATTTAATAATTATTTACATCCTGTGGTGAATCATTCTCCATCAGATCGTTGTTCTACAAGTAATTTATGTCATGGAATTAAAAATACAATCAACATATTGTTGAATATAGAATTTAATTAAATTATACAATACGGCTAAATATTACTGAATAATTTAAAGGTTGTAATATATTGTAAAAATGTTAGAATATTAAAATGTTACAGATAAACTTTTCGATTTTTCTATATGTATTGCATTTTTAAAATACTCTTCATAACAAAATTTTATTAGTTTTATAAATTTGTTAAAATATTTTGTTGATAATTTGCATTATTAAGTTTTACATAAACATTTTACAATTAATTATTTATGAGTATTATAAAAAAACCTTAAATAGTTAGCCATAGAATTTGTCTTAATATGACCTATGGGATTAATTTATCTTTCCATTTCATGGCTGACAGTTCATTTTAATAAAATCGATCATGTGACATCATTCATGTGAACAATAGATTGACAATGTTGCAATAATGTATTTTTCTTGCAATGTTAAATGTGTGGCTTGTTGTTGTTATTCATCTCTAACCACAATCTCAATTACAAATGTTTCTAGCTGGTAAAATATTTCACACATTGTTTTTGTTTGTCGGTTTCTGGTCATTATTTCCGTTTAGAAAAAGGGCTTAGTTGTTGTTGTTTTTGTAATTAGTTAATAGGCCGTAATAACTTGCTATTTCTTACTAAATATATAAAATGTTTTTTGTTTGAAATGAAATTGTTTGCGGTTGAAAATGTTTTTTGTGGGTTTTCTTTTTTTTTCCAATGCTAATTGAAAAGTTTGTTAAACACGAGAAACCCCTTTGTTATAGAGATTTCTCTTGAATAATGGGTGTTTATTAGAATATGAATTGTGGTTATATCGGTGCGGAATTTTGGTACTATAGATTATTCTATAGTCTCGACTATAGATTGTTCCATAATCTTAACTATAGATTGTGCGATGGTCTTGACTATAGACCAATCTGTAATAAACTTTTCACACTGGTCTAATGCAAAATCTTGTATATAGTCAAGGCTATTGACTAATCTATCAAGACTATAGACAGGTCTATAGTCTTGACTATAGACAGCTCTATAGTCAATATTATAGACAGCTCTATAGCCAATACTATAGACAGCTCTATAGCCAATACTATAGACAGCTCCATAGTGAAGACTATAGAGAGCTCTATAGTCAAGACTATAAAGAGCTCTATAGTCAAGACTATGGAGAGCTCTATAGTCAAGACTATGGAGAGCTCTATATTCAAGACTATAGACTGGTCTATAGTCAAGACTATAGACATCTCTATAGTCAAGAATATAGACAGCTCTATAGTCAAGACTGTGGAGAGCTCTATATTCAAGACTATAGACAGATCTATAGTCAAGACTATAGGCAGGTCTATAGTCAAGATTATAGACAGGTCTATAGTCCAGACTATATATGTATAGACAGGTCTATAGTCTTGACTATAGACCAGACTATAGACAGGTCTATAGTCAAGACTATATATAGACAGGTCTATAATCAAGACTATATATAGACAGGTCTATAGTAAAGATTATATATAGACAGGTCTATAGTCAAGACTATAGACAGCTCTATAGTCAAGACTACAGACAGGTCTATAGTCAAGATTATACACAGGACCAGACTATAGACAGGTCTATAGTCAAGACTATATATAGACAGGTCTATAGTCAAGACTATATAGACAGGTCTATAGTAAAGACTATATATAGACAGGTCTATAGTAAAGACTATAGACCAGACTATAGACAGGTCTATAGTCAAGACTATATATAGACAGGTCTGTAGTCAAGACTATATATAGACAGGTCTATAGTAAAGATTATATATAGACAGGTCTATAGTCAAGACTATAGACAGATCTATAGTATATAGATCTATAGTCAAGACTATAGACAACTCTATAGTCAAGACTATAGACATCTCTATAGTCAAGACTATATACAGCTCTATAGTCAAGTCAACAGACAGGTCTATAGTCAAGACTATAGACAGGTCCATAGTCAAGATTATAGACAGGTCAATAGTCAAGATTACAGACAGGTCTATAGTCAAGACTATATATAGACAGGTCTATAGTCAAGACTATATATAGACAGGTCTATAGTCTTGACTATAGACCAGAATATAGACACGTCTATAGTCAAGACTATATATAGGTCTATAGTCAAGACTATATATAGACAGGTCTATAGTAAAGATTATATATAGACAGGTCTATAGTCAAGACTATAGACAGATCTATAGTCAAGACTATAAACAGATCTATAGTCAAGACCATAGACAGATATATAGTCTAGACCATAGACAGATATATAGTCAAGATACTATTTTAGACTGGTCGATAGTCTTGACTTAACATTAGTCTATAATCATAACTGCAGACTGATCTATATCCAAGATCATAGAATTGTATAGTCAAAGCTTGTTTTATATTTATTTCATTTGATCAACATAACTTCTTTAAACCTTAAATATAAATCATATTCTAACACACTTTAAATTATATTGTGATAAACAAAAATTATAATTTTCCAAAAGTCAAATCTTGGGAATAAATTACTCAAGCTTAAACTTGCAGTGCATTGGGAATTTTCTTCAATCAAATAATTCATTAAAAACCAACATGCAATAACAAAAAACTTTTTGGAATCTACAATAGACTTGAGGCATAACGAAATGAAAACGACAAAAAATAAAACAATGGGTGATTAGAATTTGTTAAGAAGGTCGTCAGGAGAATTTATGCTATTGGCTGATATATATACATATATATACATAAAGCAAAATTCTGAAAACAAAAATTCTCATGCACTTTATTCTTAAACAAATTGTTTTAAAATTAGCGAATTCTATATAAAACAAGATTAATTACACCCGTTTTATATATTTCGTACATCTTATTAGAACGCTATTAAAATGTCAAAATGATTTACATTTTCTTTTTTTTTTTTTTTTTTGCTGTATTTTACCAAGATTTGACGTCAAATCACTGTCATGGTTTGTCTGACACAACTGACCAACCCCAACATAGTTCTACACACCGTAATAACACCCAGTACACGTTGTAAAACATGCCAACAAATGAAGGTCATAAAAAATATATATTTTTATGGCTGGTATAGGTATACATATAAAGTTTTCTTATCGAAAAACTATGTATTTACATACATACATACATACATAGATGTATGTATATAAACGAACGTTCTGCTCTGGTTTACCTCGAATATACAGGCCAAGAATATAAATGCATAAAATCATTTCTCCAAAGATACATTTTGATTAAAGTGGCCTTTTTAGTTTACTTTGGCTCTTATATATGTATATGTACATATCTATATAGTTAGTCATTTTTTGGAGAGTCAGCTATATGTACATATATATGCAAAAAAAAACAAAGAAAAAACGTAAAGTTGAACATGTCAACAACCCACATCGACAAAATATATCAACAATTAAGGAGCCACTTTAAACTGCAGTAGTAACACGCTCATATGTCTGTTAAAACTTGTAGATAGTTGGACTCATACATTCTCATATAACTTCAAACTGTTAAAAAATACATACATACATATAAATTATTCCATTAAAGATTAGCGGTAGGCAAGTAACCAGTTTTCATGGTAAAAATTTTACTGCCGCATGCATGTTTGCAGAAAAACATGCAGAAAAGCTGAAAGAACCGTAAAAGAGCAAAAAGATCTACTAATCATGATAATAATAATTTTGCTAAGTGCAGAAACTGGTAATTTAGTTGGTGTTGCCCGTTTTAGTACTTGGAACTTGAACGGATACAACTTAAATTAAAATCGGTTAATATTAAAGCTTTTCATCAGTAGGAGTGGTTTAAATAATAATAATTGATAATTCATTGGAAAGATTCAATGTAGGGAATAGGATAAAATATCCCGATTTCAATAATGATTTATATACCAATTCCATTTGTATTTCCGAACTTTCCAATTGAATTTCCGAAACTTCTAATAACATACATATATGTACTATATCAGATTTACTTTATTTATTACTATTATTTATCAGACATTGTATTTCTGGCATTTTCAATTATATTTTTGAAAATTCAATAATATTTCAGAAATATCTATCTAAATTAAAATATATATAAAATATATATTAATCCCAATAATATTTCAGAAATTCCTTTTTGTATGTATTTCAGATTTTTAAATAGAAAATTTCTGAAATTCAAATGGATATTTCTGAAATAAAGTCAGTAATTTCTGAAATATAACTAGAAATTTCTGAAATACAATTGGAATTTTTATTTAAATTTTCTTAAATACAATTGGAATCTGAAATACAAATGTAAGAATCTGAAATATACTTAAAAATTTCTGAAATATAATCAGAAATTTCTGATATACATATAGTTGAAAAGTTCTGAAATATAATAAGAAGTTTCTGAAATATAATTCAAAATTTATGAAATATTATTAGAAATTTCTGAAATATAATTGGATATTTCTGAATTAGAAATTGAAATTATATATAGTCTGATGTTCAGAAACATAGTTTTCTGCACGTTATTCCCAAGAATTTTCCAGTAAGTATTCGTGAGGTATGTTCTAACCAGATCAATATCGCTCTTAAGTCCTCCCCACATTCCCTACATTCATCTGAATCCGCCCCTAAAAATGTGTACCATCATACTAACATCGGACTGGCTCATTCTGAGGATGTTTTTCGCCCTCTTCTCCTTAGGGAAATCTTTGTGGTTCTACCTTCCGTTTTATTATTCTAAAGGGCCCTATAGAATGCTCTCGTTCATATTTCTAATTCAGGTTAACTCTCTCGTGTTCTATTCGCTTCAAATCAAGTACATTATACTTTCGTTGTCGATTACTTCCAAGTGGTCAGGTATCCATATGATACAAAGCATACATTTAGAAAAGTACTCTGTTAATGCCTTCTTACGGTCCAATATAGTCTTAGATTTAACATTATCAGATCTAAATTAAGGTGAATTTTATTACGATTGTTGCATAACCAAAAGACTTAGAATCGTTCAAGTGCAATTTTGAGAGGACTTGTAAAATTTAAGTTATTTTTAAAATTTAAAGTTGCAGCCTAAACTTTGAACTCAAAGTTTTCATGGACACATATACATACAAATTTAACGACATTGTTAAGACGATATTTTAAACATGTTTAAAGATTAAAATCTGTAAATATTTTCTCTATATGTATAATTTCGAAGCAGTCTAATGCGATATTTTTTAAAAGAACAATTATCGCTCTTTCTCTTTACAATAAAATTTTATTAAAACCAAATGTATGCGTGTCTGAAAAAACCAGTTTAAAAGAAATGAAAAAGTGCATTATTTTGAAGTAGGAAAAAAAAGACAACAATTTCTTCAAATAACAACAATAATACCTATACAAAATCGTTAATATTCATATCGACACTGACGTGAGTAACTAACTGAATGACTGAGTGAGTGAGTGAGGGAATGCAATCGTACTGATACAGTGTACAACACAAGTGAATATATAAACTTCTGAATAAAATATGTTTGTTTGGTTAACTAAAATATTTTTTACTACGAATGAAAACTGAATAAATTCTACTTAAAAATTAAAACAACAAAAACTTGTTATTGAAAGAGTTTTTTTGTGGTTGTTGTTATTATACTTTTCATTGCATTTGATTTATGAATTATAAAATGGAAAATGTCTCATGAAATCCAATGATTCTGATTTCTTGAATTCCCTTAAAGCTGTAATTATACCCTACACCACTTTAGTGGGGAGGGTATATTGGGTTTGTGCTGATGTTTGTAACGCACAATAACATTGGTCCTATAGCCATCTTAAAGTATACCAATCGGCTTAGGATCATTTCCTGAGTCGATTTAGCTATGTCCGTCCGTCCATGTAAACCTTGTAATCAAACTACAGGTTGCAATTTTGAAGAAAATTCAATGAAATTTGGTACACGATCTTCTATTGTCCCATGGACGAAGCCTATTGAAAATGGTTAACATCGGTCCATTATTTCACCTAGCCCCCATATAATTGAATATAGCTTGTAAACCTTGTAATCAAACTACAGGTCGCAATTTTGATTATATTTCAATGAAATTTGGCACATGATATGGTACCGGACACGAAGCCTATTGAAAATGGTTAACATCGGTCATGATTTCAAATAGCCCCCATACAACTGAACCTGACGAATAGGATTTTCAAGTTCATAATTATGTTTAATGTAATCGTGTCTCGACAAAAAGCTGCAAAACCAAGTTCTAGCCATTATGACTCTCATAAATTTTATAATTATAGAGTCTCATTTGACCATAGCTCCTATACAAAGCCCCCTTCAAAATTTGACTTAAATGTCCACAATTTTATACAACAATAAATGGCTTAATGCTTTATTATGAAAACTAAATCACATTTTTTTGTAACAGGTGTAGGGTATTATATGGTCGGCCTCGCCCGACTATAATTTCATACTTGTTTTTTATAATATTTATTATTTGTAGTTTTTGCACTAGATTTGTTTTGTTTAAAGATCAACAGAACTTTTAAATAACTATTTCTTTTAAATTCTGATTAAATAAAGTTTTTAATTATATTTAAATTGCAAACAAAAATAAACAAGAAATTCCTCCTTTAGTAACGGCCTACAACTAAAAAGTAAACAGAGAATGTAATCTGAAGTCTATTTAAGTCTATAAAATCCAACGCTTCTTTATTTATTTCTGTTCATCTTGAGGTAATTTTGTTTTATATTTCTCTAGACTAAAGTAACAATATTTGGCCTACAAGTTTTATAAAACTTTTTGTTGGCGGCAATTTTGTTTTATTTTTATTGTTGGGATTTTTTGCTTTGTTTTTACTCTTAGTATCTATCTGTCTGTCTTACCTTTAAGTTCAACTTTATTTTTTAAGTCAATTTTTATGATTTTGTCGGTTGTGTTGGGTATTTAAGGTCGATTTTATTGTTTCTTTTTCTTTATTTACTGTGAATTACTTGATTGTTATACTAAAGTAATATGTATTACAGCAGTTGTGGGTGTTTTTGTGAATTCTAGATACACGTGTATTTGACAGAAATTACTACATGAGGTTTAATTTTACTGCTACTTACGTAGGTCTTTTTGTCCTTTTCACAACCATAAATTGTTATTTTTTCAATAATTGCTGAACTAGGACCCAAACATATGTTTAAATAATTCTTGTTTAATTCACTTTACACCCACGTTAAAATTTAATAGTATGTATTACACCCATCACTGATCTACAGACACAATTACTGCAATTGTTTTTCGTATTATTTTTGTATGAGATTTTGTGAAATGTTGCTGCTGACGGCCAAAATTTGCCAATTTTGTTTTACTTTTTTGTCATCTTAGCTATTTTTTTATTGTTGTTTTTGTCAACAACAGATTGTATAAATTGGTTGACAAATAAAAAGGGTTAGCAACTTTTAATTTACAAATAAATTTAGTTATTTGAGTATTACAATGGGATTTAGGTAATGAATTTGATAAAAAAAAGTGTAAATAGAATAAAATCTACAAAATTATTGTAAAAGTTATTATATTAATATTGAAATTATTTAAGAGATTTAAGTCAAGAATCAAGATAAGTCTTTAGAGCGAAATTTTGTCAAACGAAGTTTTGAGACCCAGGTTGAGGGTTAATAAATTTATACAAAACTATCGGTGGAAACTGCTTTAAACGAAGTTGTTCACTACACAGGTGAATCCTTCGATAGCAAACTGTATACACTGGCGGTATGCATTGACATCGAAGGCACAACGTGCACACTGATACTCTTATCCAATCCCTAGACCAGTTTTATGTTGACCGGATTCTCCGTAACTGGATCAACTACATGCTAAGGAACAGATGGATAAGCTGCGAGATGTACGAATGACGAAGTGCTTTACGTGAGTAACTGCATATCTCACGGTGATCTTTTTCATCTACTGGGTGAGCAAAAATATAACGACTCACCACCGCCCCTTTGTGCATCTTACACGCAGGTTGCAATTTATGTAATGCGAAATGTAGGAGAACTATAGGCATGAAATGGGATCTCAGTCCTACTATGACAAATTGACTTTATATAAGTGTAATTAGAACAATTCAAGTTTATGCTTAAATAATCTGATGGACTGCTTTAGACTAAAAGTGTAATATCGAACTACTACAGGGAGTTCAGCGTACATGCTGCTTGGGTATAAGTGGTGCCATGTGTACTACTTCTGGAAATGTTGCTAGATATTTCACCCAATCAAACATATTTAAGATATGAGGCGGTGCTTACAGCCGAACGCCTTTTTACTTTAGGCGAACTGTCCAAAAGCGGTTATAGGACACGTCATAAATGTATATTGGACATATCGTCGGATGTGCCTGATCACATACTAAACACAGAATATGTCGCAAACTTTGAAACGCTGATCCCAGATAGAATGTCTTGGTCAAGCGGAACACTAGAGCAAATACCGGTAGGAATTCGTTGTTACACGGATGGCTCTAAATTGGGAGACAAAGTGGGCCTAGGGTTCTGTATTGGAGACCCAGAAACAGAGCAATAACGGAATGTGTAAATTGGATTGGAATAAATATTGCGCCCACAACCCTTAATATATTTACCGACAGCCAGAAGGCAATTAGGGCGATATTAGGTGATAGAATTTAAATCTAAGACCATATTTAATTGTAAGAAAGCTTTAACTGAATACTCTCCCAGAGGTAAAGTTTACATCATATGGGTGCCAGGCCACTCAGAAGAGCTTTAAAGGGATGGGAGCTCGGGATAGTTAACCTAACAAACGCAAAACCATTCGACGCAACAAAAGCTGAATTAAAAATATGGGTGAAATAATCCCATAAGGCCTCTTGGAATAATGAAACATGTGGAGAGGACAGTGAAACTCTGGAGCCCTTTCTTTGCCACTGTCAGGCATCCGTCGAAGTTAGAAGTATCTTGGAAGTGATGTAATTCCGAAAATAACATTCCTGACTAACACTAATTAGAAAATTCTTAGGAATTACGTCCAGGAAACTGAGTTTCTGAACATTGAGAAATAATACATTCAGTGAACAATTTTTTTATGAAAAGGAGCGCACAACAGGCACTATAGTGGCCTAGGTGTATTTCTTCGGATTTAATATATTATACATCCTCCTATCAACCTAACCTAACTACATATCTACATTCTTGTTTACATAGAAGTACTTTAATAACACCTTATTAATAATGTGTTATATAAATATTTTCTAATTCAATAGTCAGCTTCTGCGTGAAGGTATGGAAGCTGTATACGGTTTTTCATACGATTTACATTAACTGATTTTTCTAATTACTTGTAAGCAATTGTGGTAAGTACTTGCTTCAATGACACCACCATTTTAAAATAATGAATTAGAATGCTATTGTGTAAGTAAATATTAGCATTTTAACCTCTTACTTGGTAATTCAAGTTTTTACTGGATACATACTGTTTCCACTATATATTGAAATTGTTACACATTTCAAAATACTTAAATATCTATATTCTAAAACAAACAGACAACTTCAAAGTTGAAATAACGCAATTTAATTTCAATAATCATTTTGTCTATTGCAATTTTCATTCCATCTGATTAGAATCTACTTAAATGGCATGTGGTAGTTAATTCATTCATATTACAAAATACAAATAAGTTGAATATATTAAAAAAAGCAATATTGGCGGTAAATTGTTTATTTATCTTTATCTCAATTGTAATGTTCTACATTTTCGTTTTTGACCAGATGTTGTATATGGTTTTTGGTTTGTCAAAACTTTTAACATCTAAATAACAAGTAATTAACAAATTATTTTCATTTATTTTTAATATGGCAACACAAAGCTGCAAAATGTACATTTCAAACAATTATATTCAATTTGGTAATAAAATAATGGACGACAAGTATGGTTGATGTGGTGGTATTTTGAGTAAAGATAATAGAATATTGTTTAGAAATTTAACTACAAAAGCTTTTAGGAAGATGATCATTTTGAAAAGATCATGGATCGCTGAATTAAGACAAGTTTAATAAATTGAAATATGTATTTGTTATTTTGTGTAAAGAAAGAATGAGAAAAACAATATTGTGTTTGTGGAAAGATAATACTGATCTCTACTGATATCTCTCTCCCTTTTGTATTCAACTATATAAAGAGAAGGAGCTTTTTGTGGAAACAGCATTAGTCATACGTTGTTGTTGTACATATGTATATCCACTTGTAAATTCTGATTCCCTTAACAACTGCTCAATTTACAACATTCTCACTTGGATTCGGTATAAGCCAACATTTACCTTAATATTTTATTCATATTTATTCTTTTGTGAAACTTTCAACAAACTTACAACTTGAATTATAGAGAATTTTTTATTAAAACCTGTTGAAAGGGAATAATTTCATACATTCATACGTTCTTATTTGTAAAAACTCAAGTTTCTCCTGATGCTAAATTCAAGGTCTTTAACGCATTAATAACTTCAGAGATTCTCAAATCATGCAACAACAACTAAAGGATTCTTTGTAATAGGTACATAATCTGTAGTACATATTATTAGGAAATACATAATTTAAGAAATTTAATGCAAACATTTCCTTGAAATAGTCCCTGTGGCCAGATTAAACTTTTGTATGCTTCGGTTATATTCCTGCGACAGAATACTTTGAGAATCCCCGCTTAATATTATAGATGTGCTTGTCTGCTGGTATATTTTGCCCTTTTTTGTACTGAAGCCTTTTGAAAACTGTCGTCTTATTATTTTGTTTCAAGAAAAACTATTTGTAACGAAACTGTTGTTATTTTTGATAATAAAATGTTTAAATTGCCAAATAGATTAAATCATTAAGGCATAACATTTGATTCTTAAAATTTTTCAATTAATTTGTCTAGAAAACAGTGGAAGCTTAACATTGAAAATAAAACTAATACAATTATCTTGTCCGCAAAAGGCATTATCTGCAGATTCCAGAATTTCTAATTCCTTAATAATTCTACAGATTACGTAGATATTATTACAAAGAATGTTTTAGTTTTTAGTTTAGCATATATGATGAGGGATGATTGGACCGCGAACACTGTCCTAAGGGACGACGTGATATCAATCTATAATGATGGCAAAAAGACAGAAAGGGGTACGGGAATCCTCTCCGAAATACTGAGTCTTCTACTGTCTTTTCGACTACCTGATACCTGCACGGTTCTTCAATCATACATATAAATGTACTTGGACTGCCTTCCATAAATCAAGGCTCGTAACTCCAATTGTATTAAGTCGAAATGTCTTCTCAATTGTATTCGATCATTGGCACAAATGACGCTACATCACGTTGAGTTGATATGGGTTCCAGGACATGAGGGCATCCGGAGAAATGAAATATCTGATGAATGCGCAACCAAAGGGTCCCACTTAGACTTAACCCTTGCGCAAAGGGATATTCACACTACCCTGGCGACCCTATCAAAAATTATGAACGTATGTGCTTAGCCATATTATAACTACTGCAGAAGCTGTTTGGACGAAGAAGAAGTGCAATCGGTACAACACCTTTTATGTGACTGCCCAGCCTTACAAGAGCATAGAGTTGGTAGAGCTCTTTTCCATAATCTGGACCGTCTCAGAAATGCGTCACAAGTAAACATGATCGGTTTTATTAAGAATACCGACAAGAACCAAATAGTCAACGAAATTAGGGAGGGAAACCATTCTCTCAACATAAGAGAATGACAATTCTACCGGGTATCACAATGGGCCACAAGACCTTCGAGCTTAGCATCTAAACTTTAGATTTATAAAATTAAAAAGTGCAGTTAATACATTTGACACATGAAGCCTTCTTTTAGGTATTCTACTGTAGAGCTTTCGCCTTTTTAGTTTTGAAATGCAATAAACAACTTGTTGTGTATCGAAATGTATAAAGTCTACTTAAAACGCAACGAGGGCTGTCGATTAAGTTGGTTAAATCTATCATAAAGAAAGTCGCTAGCATAGAGTGATTAATTTTGTAAACAGCTTGAAGATACCATTTTTCGAATAAACGTGATTATTGTCTTTGAAAGTTTAAGAGCTGGAAGTTCGTGACTTAATCGATTTCAGGATTAAGTTCTTCGAACAAATGAGTTTGCCAACAAATCGAACTTTATCAGACTATCCTCGTAAATACCACCAGCAGTGTCTTTTAATGTCTTTCCCTAGAAAGACATTTTTAAATATTTTCCAAAAAGGGGACAAAAACTAAAACAACTAACTACCAAGAGTATCCACCTGAAGGTACGGGTATTCATAAAACGCAACAAAAGGAATTAAACTTGATCAAAGTAACTTGTACTCATTACCTGTGACTTGTGATTACTTCGATTCTACACTATAACTTGTTGTTGGCGTTAAGTTTTCTCTGTCTTTTTTCAGTTCTTCTGTATATTGTTGGAATTAAATTTATTAAGGATTAAAAACTTGTACAAGGAACCCAACAACTAGTAACAGGTCTTCGGTATTAAATTGTGTAGTAGTAGTAGCAGTTTTTTCCTGCACTTTTTTTATTAGTTTGTGAAACTTTTCTTTTAACTTTTAAGAAGCGAAAGTTAAAATTTACTTGCTCCATACAAGAACGAGTATATTTCGTTTTCTTTATTGGCATTTTGTAAGCAAAGAAAACTTTTAGCTCTTATGCTTAAACAGGAAAAAAATCAGGAATAATTTTAAACGAAATTGTCAAGTTAAGCGTGTAGAGGAGCTTGGGAGAGCGGTAGGTAGTGGCATGGATTAATTCGTAATGAAAACTTAATTCATAAACATGACAACACTTTATTTCTCATTTAGTTTCGACGAAAACTTTTAAATTGAAATTTAATATTTCTTAATCTACTTTTTTTTTATAGAACAAAAGTTAATTACAATTTAAAATCACTTTAAGCTTGCAGATATATTGAAATTAATTAGTTTTTTAAATAGGCTTTAAATTCGTTTAATTTATTTTCATCATTTATTTAAGAGATCTACACGATTACCGAGTTAAAAAGCTAATATAACATTTCACTACTTACACATTGGCATTTTGATTTATTATTTTATAACGGCGATGTCATTATAGGCAGGTTCTTACCACGCTGCTTACAAGTAGGGTGTTAAATATGTCATTACCATACTGTCTTGCAAATAGGCAGTTTAAGACTTATATATGTATGTATATATCAGTTATTGCTAAGCTAAGACGGTATAAAGTAGTCACTTAAAAGATTTTGCTGGATATTTAAAGAAAAATAACCAAAACTGCGTTAGAAAATGTATAATATCTAATTTTTTTTAAATGATAAAAAATTCTCATTTCGGAAGTTTCAATTCCTTATTGAATTAATAATCTGAAATTATACTTCTGTAAATTTAACTTCAGAAGAAGAAAAATACAATCTTGTTTATCTCTCTTATTGTTAAGAAATCTGGAAGAGATTACAACCAGAAAAGCAGCAATAACCTCTAACAAAGAGTGTATACACATACTTCTTTACTTTTATTTTTAAATGATATTACGAATAGAAGTTTAAAGACTTTTTACTATAATATGGACTAGTCTAAGACTTTTAAATTGTCGCTAATCTACAATTTAGTCTAGGGACTAGTCTATGAATTGGAATTTGGATTAGTTACCGACTATTCCTATAGACTAGTATATTATCTAGTCTTTAGAGTGGTCTAGTCTATAGACTAGTTAGTAGACATATGGACAAATCTGGTAGCCAAATGCACTTGTTTATTGACTTATCTACGGGCTAATACAAATGAATTGTTAACTTTGAAAGTGCTTCATATTGATAAAAAAATTCCTAAAGAAATTGAATTTGGTATAATTTTTTATGCTGTTTTGTACAATCTGAAAATTCCATTTGCCAACCCTGTTCCACATGTTCTTTCTCATCACACAATCCAAGTTAATTTAATTTTACAGCCCTATTTTTATAGATTTTAAATTAAACGCCTTTGACTTGTTTTATTAATAAATAAAAAAAAAAAACAATATAAATAATAACCGATGAAAGTTTAATTATAGAGAAATAAATAAAAACAAAAATCGATAAAAATCAAAATTAAACAAAATAGCCTCAAGTTATTAATAAAATATAACAAGGGAAAATACATTTTCATCAAAATTTTATATGAAACCATAAAATTAAGATTATTTTGGATAAAAATTTAACAGAAGTCACACACTTTCAGACGACAACTACAACAAATTGCAAAAAAAAAAGCAGAAAAAGAAAGAATTATTAATTTTTTTTGTTGCTTTATATTTATTAACAAGAATAATTTGAACCAAGAATTCAAAGGCAAAAAGAGATAAAGTTAATTATTTAAGTCAACAGATGGCACCGAAATACATAAATAAAATCCATAGATACAAAAGAAATAAATTTTAAATTAAAGAAACAAATATAAAAAAACAAATAAACTAAATCAGTGACCGGCCTTTTAAGCTAAAAGAGACTGAGACGCTAAACTATAAATTAAAAAAAAAACTTTTTTAGAACAAACAATCAAACGGTTAACTTTAAGCTTTCAAGCAAACCTTGTTTTAATAATTTTTAAAAAAATATAGGTTTACGGTTCTCTTGTTAACGACCCCAGCTTTAAATTAAATCTTTCTAATTTAACGAGAGTGTGAGAATCTCGTCAATATTTTTATGTTGAAAAAAATGAGGGATTTACTTTGGAATTTAGCTTTAAATATTTAATGATGAAAAGAAATTTAAGTTTATATTTGATTTTCTTTTAAATAATTTAAAAATTTATAACCCTTTTTTTAAAACAAAAGTTGTCTAATTAACAAAGTTTTAAAGTTTTTATAATAAAGTCTTTGTAATAAAATTTCAATATTAACTGTTGTTTTATTGAACAATTGAATAATTCTGTTTTAAAATCCATAAAAAAGAACTTTCTTTAAAGAAACTTTGTTCGTTCTGAAGCAATTCTTTCAATTAATCTTTTCAAATTTATTAATTAATTCAATTACTTAAGCTATGTATACACGGTTCTTATATCTTACAACGTTGGCACTAACATGTGCAGAAAATGTCTAACAACAGTGTCAACTTACAAATTTTGTCTTGCAATATTGTCAGTAATGCCTTTTTCTGACAACGTTGCAAAACAAAAATTGTAAGTTCACACGACTTTTTTTACACATTTTGCTGACAACATTGTAAGATCTGACAACCGTATATCACAGCTTTTAGGAACGTTGGAATTTAGAAAATAGTTTTTAAACTTTTTAATACATTAAAAACTTAAAGGAAGTTTCAAATAAATCTGAGAGTACGTTCACACTAAAGAAATATTTCAACATAAAAGTGTGACCACAAAATCAGTGATGCTTTGAACTTAAATATAGGAAAGGCTAGATTTTTATACTTTTAAGAAAAACTAATTTTAGAAAAGATTACACAGTTCGACAAAATTTGAAAAAAGTCGAAACCCTGAGACCAAGTTATACTTTTCTAAAGGACTGAGCAGCGCTGCATCCGAATCTGATTTTCTTCATCACATCTGAGATTTGAGGACTCGAGATATCGTGTCCTGAAGTTTGAAAAAACGTCAATTTTGCCCTTTATGATACGTTATAACAGCACCAAGACAACTTTATTTATTAGGTGAAGATATCTCGAAGAAGAAATAAGATACATATGTCAGATATTAAGACTTTATTTTAAAGAATTTCTACAACACATTCAGATCGCTTACATTTTATAAATAAGTTGTCTCCAAAAATGGCCTTTTTTCAATTCGAATCCTAGATGTGATTCTGAGACGATATTCGGAATCAGCGCAGCTCATTCCTTTAGAAAAGAATAATTAGATCTCTAGGTTAAAAATTTGTCGGCCTGTGTTATTAAAAAGTTTGTCGTTATCAGCTCTTGCAAAATCCTCTTAAAATTAAATAAAGTATTTGCTAAAAATGGCAATTATCTAGATCGAAGCCAAATATTTGTTTAATGTGAACGCATCTTAATAAAACTATTTAAGAAAAAAGTATAAAATGAAACAATCAAATCACATTAATGTCCAAAAATATAAATTAAACAAACAACAAAAAATACTTAACAATATTGTTAAATAAACTATTAAATAAATAGATGATAAAGTAGTGACTGGCAATGATTTAAAATCATTTGACTGAGACGTTTTGGCTTTGGAATAAACTCCGGTTAAAAAAAAAGAAAATTATCTTCATTTCATTCCACTCGTATTGAACATAAAAATAAAGAAAAAGCTAAAAAAGAAGACAATGATAATGGTTGAAAGGGGAGGGCAATGGAAGAGACAGAGAAGTTCGATAAAATTAAAACAAAGTTCAAATGATTTTATATTTTGTAGCTTTTAAATGGTGTTTGTATTTTGCTGGCACATGTTTTTACGATGATGATGGTGATGATTTAGTAGATGATTGTAATGGTTAAGATGACCCAGCAGTTCGACAAAGAGCCAATGCATCCGAAAAACACAGTGATCTCCACTAACATCTAACCAACTGATTAACTCTAATTCGTTTTTAGTAAAGGTTGAATTCTTTGTAAACGAGGGTGAAGATAATCGTCACTTTACTGTCCCCTTTGAAAGCGATAGTGGACACTTAAAAAACAAACTTAAGATTTTTGTCTGTCTCTTCGTAATCTATAGAGTGACGACTGACTTCCTCGTAGGACAAACACATGTTGAAATAGCTAGTCACCTGTGCAGTCAGTGGCTAGGGCTAACCTTAAGTGGTAGGTTAAATATGTACCTCGGGACTGTCCGGCCGAACTGTAGGGTGAAGAATGACAACAATTTACAAGTAAATAGTTTAGTTAACAGCATGATTACAATTGCGAATGATGGCGACAAGCGACTGGACGTGAAACACACATTTGACGTTTATGACTATGACGTTTATGTCAAATATTAATGCAGCTCCTTGCGGTATCATATGGTCGGCCATGCCCGACAATACATTCTTATTTCTTTTTAATATTTTGAAAATATTTAAATACACAAATCAACGCAGGCCTTATGTCAGTTATTTTGTATGAAAAGTGCCACGCCCACCTAATCTAATCCGCCCAGGTTTGGTATGAGATTCCACCATATTAAGTAACATATTCATAAAAATTTTTATATTTCTAAGTGCTTTTTTTCAAACTAAATTTGTCAAGAAGACCACTGTGTGCCGTAACAAATTTTACATCCTACTTTATAACTTTGATGCCAGTTTTCTATGATGATAATCTTAATGTTGTTCAATTTATTTCCGCTAAAACTAATTCGATCAATTAGTTGGTATTTTGTTAAAAAACACAATATTTCTCTTTCTACGTACTTATTTTTTTATAAACAACGAATTAATCATAAATAAACACGATTTTAATTTGGGTTGCGATAAAGAAACATGAAGTTAAATTTTACTTTTTTTACACTTTTATCGGTTGCTTCTAAAACTTTCAACTTGTACCCGTAGAAATATATGTCTTGGTTTTTTTTTTGGGAAGAAAGTTCAGCGATGAACAAAAAAGATAAATAATTAGTTTTAATAAGAATTAATGGGAGAATGGTGTGATTTGGTAGATTTTTTTATAAGCTGATTTAATTTGGTTAGTGATATTTCGAACAGTTCACCTATATTTACAAGAGGTCAGGTATATTTTTTTATTGTAGTCAAGATAATATAGCAGTAAAATAAAGACTAAATATATATAATATCTGCAGTTACGATAATATAAAAATCTACATATATTCAAGATTATAGTCTAGTCCAAACTGATTTATTGTCCATATATAATAGAATTCAAGACTATAAAATGATCTTTACTCCAGACAGTAGAATGAACTTTAACCAAAATGATAAACTGATCTATAGTCACGACTATAGGCAAAATTATAGATTATAGTCTGTAAAATTACAGACTATAGTCTATAGTCAAACTATGGACTTCTTTATAGTAAAGACTAAATACTAATCAATAGTCAAGATTAAACAATAACCTATAGTCGAACCTATTGAATAAACTGGGGGGTTACTCTGTAACTCGATTCGAAAGCAAACATTTTATAGACTGATTTATAGTCCACATTATGAACTGATCTATAGTCCACACTATAGACTGATCTATAGTAGAGATTATTGATAGGCAAATCTTTGGTACAGACTGTTGACTGATATCTATATTCCAGACTATTGACTCATATCTGTATTCCAGATTATTGACTGATATATATTTCTGACTATGCTAATCAAGAGTTCTGACTTTATACTGACCTATAGACCAAACTATTGAATGGTTTATAATCCACACTATAGATTATAGACTGATAGTCCACACTGATCTATATATAGTCCAGACTATAGACTGATCTATAGTCTAGACTATAGACTGATATATAATTCAGACTATAGACTGATATATAGTTCAGACTATAGACTGATCTATAGTTCAGACTATAGACTGATCTATAGTTCAGACTATAGACTGATCTATAGTCCAGACTATAGACTGATCTATAGTCCAGACTATAGGTTGATCTATAGTCCAGACTATAGGTTGATCTATAGTCCAGACTATAGGTTGATCTATAGTCCAGACTATAGACTGATCTATAGTTCAGACTATAGACTGATCTATAGTTCAGACTATAGACTGATCTATAGTTCAGACTATAGACTGATCTATAGTTCAGACTATAGACTGATCTATAGTTCAAACTATAGACTGATCTATAATCCAGACTATAGACTGATCTATAATCCAGACTATAGACTAATCTATAGTCCAGACTATAGACTGATCTATAGTTCAGAATATAATCAATACTATGATACAGACATAATGCAGGTAATATACTGATCTAGAGTCTATAACATAGATTTATCTATAGTTTTGATTATAGACTGTAGACTATAGTCTACGATACTCTATGATATATTTATATTAATCTATAGTAATGATTACAGCTTGATTTATTTTGCTGACTGCAGGCTGATCTATAGTCAAATAGACTATAGATAATTTACTCAACTATTAAAATTTTTAATTTTTACGATAAGAAAAATATTCGAAAATATTTGTTTAGATAAAATACTTTAGTTAAGAATTTATTATTAAAATATAAATATTTTGATTTATTAGATTTTTTTATCATTTAATTTTAATTAAGCACATTAAATGTCAACAAAAATTTATTAATAGTAAGCATTTCAATATGAATGAGACAGTCGGGGGCACATTGGCACTTTATTGTTTATAAGTTTGTTTTGTATGAAAACCAGTTTTGCAATTTATAAATTTTTTCTTTTAAAACGTTATAATCCTAATATATTTATGTACTTTCTATTTTTGTTTTAAACTACACAAATACAAGGGAGTACACTATTAAGCTATTAAAAGTTTTCAAACTGAAAACTTCAGTTTCTGGAAAATTTTAATGTAAAACTTTAATTAACAAATCTTAATTAAAAAATTGGCACCAAAACATTACTCAACTACTGCTATATAATGTATATAGTAATTAGCAATCGTTGACATATCCGTATTATAGTAAGTAGTGAAGTTTTTATATAAATTAACGCAAATTCATGTTCCTTTAAATTTCCACAATATTTTTTTAAATAAACCACCTACACATAAAATCTATTTTTTCATAAAAGTAAGAATATGACAAAAACATGAGATGAGAGTACAAAAAAGCCTCTGGAGATAACAAGTATAAAATTTATAAAACATATTTTTGTTGGACTTTGCGTAAATATTTCAAGGTTGTTTCTAAGTATACAAATAGCATATATTATTTAGTACCTTAATAAGTTCATAAAATGTAATGCGAAACATATGCAAATATTTAAATTTAAATATAAAAACTCATGCCATTTTTTTTTTCTTTTATCTAAATAAGGTATTTTCTTCACAACATAAAATTAAAAAATTTTGCAAAAAATCTAAAAATATATGACAAGAATTTTACACTTTTAAAAATTATTATTTTTTAGGTATTTCTTTGAAAAAATAATAATAATTTACACTAACTAATACTAAAAATAGATTTATAAAATATAAATAATTGGTTTATAAAAACAAATCATGACTTGAATTTTTACAAAGTCACGAATATTGTTTTGAAAATATTTTCTTGTTCTAAAATAATTGTTTAGAAAATAGTACAGTGGACGTCCAATAGTACGTATACTCTTTATTACGAATGTCCAATAATACGAATGGCAAAATTGTTGCATTGTCTACTCTATAGTACGAATAAAGTCACAATTTTTCTGTTCGATAGTACGAATAACGCATTTTTTATGGGAATTTTGGTTTTATTTACGTATGAATGAAGTTTTTATTATGTTTTTATTTTATTATTTCGGTATCATTGACCTTAAGCTCAGTAATTTTGAAGTTTTTTGTATTTATTACAAGTGTTTTGTATTTTTAAAAATCCTATACACACAATTTACTGCATGTATATTTACAAATCAACAATTATTTAGTGTTATTAATTTATTTTATTGGAATTTTGATGACCCAAGAGAAGAAATTAAATTGGATGATAACGCCAATGAGGAAAGTATTTTATTAGTTCCCGACAATAACTCTGCTGAGAACAATATTAAAGCCTCAAAAGCGCTGTTATTGAAAAAGCCGTAAGAATCATTTTACAATGTAATAAACATCGATGTTAAATGATGGATTTTTTAATAAGTAAAATGATATTTATATAAATATGTAGGTATGAACTGTTAATTTTGAAAGTAAAGTGACTCCACATTCCAAACAATGGGTTTAAGGATAACTATTCTAATTTTTAAGAGAAAATTATAAATTAGAGAATTGTGGTATATTCCATTCAAGTTTCTAATAAAAGTTTTATGTAATCTGAACATTTTAATACATTTTAGAACACATATGTAAATTGCAAATTGTCTTTGGCACATATCTTTTTAAAAACATTAAAATTTAAATCCTTCTACATATATCTCATTTCAACCATTGGACTCACGATACTTTCAAAATTAACAATTCATATACGTAAATATGTCCCTTTTATGCCTGTTTATGTACAAGAAATTTATTTAAAATAATACACATTTATTATATTTTGTTCCGTTATGTAATTTTTCATGAAAAATAAAACAAAAATAAATAAAATCCAATATTTTATGTGTATTATTTGAATTTAAACATACAATAATACGAATTTTTCGGTATTACGAAAGGGCCTGACACTATATAATTCGTACTAGTGGACGTCCACTGTACATTTTTTTAGATACTTCATATGACTGTTTGTTGTTGTTGCGGTTGCAGTCATTGTGTTGATTTACAATTGGATCAAAAGACGCTAGTATTCAAAATAAATTTGAACAGAATGGATAATATAGACTTTACACGTTCTAGTTTGACCCTGAACCCAATGATTTCTCTTCCAAACTGTTCTGTGGAAGCGTTATGAAGTCGACACTCGTTCTGTGGAACGGTTCTGCAACTGCTCTTTTAATCAATCATTGAAACATAAGTGTACAAGATATGAGACTTTAGTCAAACTGTCCAAAGGCGATTATAGGACACTTCATCAATATATAAATACTAGACACATTAGAAGGCTATACACAAACATCGGACGTATCCAATCGTATACCAGTCACAGGATAAGTCGGAATCTTTAAAACACTGAAAAACTTAATATTAAAGCGAATACCCGTAGGATTCCGTTGCTACATGGATGACTCTAAATTGGGGGACAAACACCTCTGGAGTTTTATATCGAAAACCCATAATCCGTCTACTTAATTTTAACTCTAGCTTTCAGGCAGAAGCCCAACCTATAACGTAGTGCGTAAAATGGATTAGAATATATATGGCGCCAACAGGGGTTAACATAATTACCTACATACAGCCTGAAGGCAATTAGGGTAATATCGTGTGATAAGGTTAATCTAAGACCGATACAATATAAAATTTTTCATGAATTTCTAAAAAATATTTAATGAACTCCACATTTATAGAAAATTTTAGAGAAATCGTCTAATCAATTAGAGCTTTTTATATAGAAGTCTTGCACCAATTCTTTTTCTAACCTATAACGAAGTGCGTAAAATGGATTAGAATATATATGGCGACAACAGGGGTTAACATAATTATTAATTAGAAGTCTTGCACCAATTTTTTTTCTATGAAAAGTTTAAAAATCTTTCCCGAATTCGAATTCCATATGAAAAAATACCCACATCCCGGCTTTGTAAATAAAAACCCTAATTACAACCAAAATAAATATCACATTTAAGTTATGATTTTTTGTTTTGTCTGCTGCGGAGATCATATTTATTTTATTTGAAAACAAATATTTGCTAAATATGCTTTATTTTTGTTTTCACCGTCTTTTTTTATCAGTTTAATTAAATTTACACATAAGTAAACAAATAACACCAACAACTATGAAATATTTAAATATAAAAATAAAATGAAGTCAGAGTTTTATATTCGGCCATGCCGAATCTTATATACCCACCATCAAATCAATTTCTATAACCATAAACAGGTAAGAGATGTTATATGGGGGGTAGAGTCAATTGTGAACCTATCCTCATCGGTTTTATACAACAATTATTTGTCGCTTAAGTTGTATTTTTAAGTAACTCATAAAAGTTAGTCATTTTATGAAGGAATTCTTAAATAGGGGATAGGATCAGTTATCGGCCAATCTTCATCAAAGGCGGTAGGAAGATTTCAGTTCTCATAAAAGTTGTTTATATGAAATTTCTTAGATTTTCTGGTATTATTAAGACTGTAATGAATCATTTCGTGAAGAAGAGATTATCCCTGTATAATGGAGTCAATTATGGCCCGAATCCTCCTAAAATTTTGTAGAACGATTTTGGTTTATACAGATCTTGTTCTATCGACTTTCGTCGCTATAAGGAGGCATTTTAAAATCATTTTTGAATGTAAATCAAATTCGGTAGAAAGATTTTGTTTCATACAAATCTTGTTTTGGTCAAATCTCATCACTGTATTCGCATTTTTAAGCCAGTTAAAGTAATTTTCTGAAGAGGACCTTATGAGGGGGTGTAGGGGTAATTATGGATCGTCAATTATGGACCGATCCTCACAAAAGTTAGTAGAGAGATTTTAGCTCATATAGAACTTTTTTATATCGAATTTTATCGCTTTACTCGCATTTTTAAACCAGTAATGAACGTCAAGACATTTTCTGAAGATGATCTTATACGGGGAGTGGGGTCAATTATGGACCGATCCTCATAAAATTTGGTTAAGAGATTTCGGTTCGCCTAAGACTTGTTTATGTGGAATTTCATCCCTATACTGATATTTTTAAAACTGTTAAAACTGTTACCGGGGGCCACTTATATGGGGGCTATGTGGACCGATTTTGCCCAACCTTACCTTTAGGGAATATTTGTGTAAAATTTCAATCTCTTTTCGTTCGAACCCTATCGTGCTTTCAACAGGTCCCAGAAGATATATACCTTGGGTATATATTTCGCTGTGTTACAAACGGAATGACAAAATCAATATACCCTGCATAATTTTTGATGGTGGATACAAAAACAATAAAATTAAGTTGAATCATTTAAACGATGTGTTTGAATTGATGTTAATTTAAATGGCGAAACAGTTACAATAAATTAATTTAAGAATCAAATAAAAAGTTTATGAATATTTTTTTTTTGGATTTTTATTGTTATTTGTTCAAACGAATTCGTGCAAATATTTTAACTTTTTTTGCAAATTAAAAGCTATTTTTTTAACAATACATACATAGTTATAAAAAAATTGTAATTTGTTCTGAAATTTTTTTAAACGAATATTGAAATCTCTTCATTTTTTAATAAAGCGAAGAGAACTAGTTCTGTAACAGGTTATTTGGGGGTAATGGGTGTGTCTAAAATCTGCAATATTTGGTAGAAATGCAAACCAATCGGTTTGCGAATGTTATAGGTAAAATCGAAATATAAAACCTTTATCACTAGGGTTCAAACTAGGTTCCAACGTACACAACATCTTTAGTAATATTTCAAGCTTAATTACATTATATTTTGTTTAATTTATTGCTCCTAGTCTTTAGTAATAGCTTTTTTAACTAGAAGTGAAAGAAGTTTCTTAAAAAAAAACTTTTAATTTACCTTAATTGATGGCGGTGTTGAAATTAAGTTTGTCTGCAAATACAAGTATTCCTTTTTGAACGTATTTAATTTTAAATATATTTTCTTTATTTCTTTGTTTTCTTTTACCACAAGATTTTTAAACTTGAGATGTTTTTTTTTCTTTTTTTTCTGTTTTGTATGACTCTTTCATAAAAGAATTCGTTTAGCACAAAGAGGTGTCAATACACAATAATTTCTTATTTTTTATTCTTATTCCTCGTAATATGTGTGGTAAGAAATATTTCAATATATTGCTGTTTATATTGCTTGATTTATTAACTTTATTTTCGATTATTCTATTCGTTTGACGACGTTTTTATTTTGTTTATTATTTATTGATTTATTTGAAAAATAATATTTTTCCACAATACAATGACTTTTTTATATATGTATATTACAAAAGTTTAATTCGATTAATATTTCACAGTACTTTTTTTCATAGATTTTTTTTATTTTTGAAATATTTAAAATATTCGTAGAATTTCTTCTTTAATTTAATTCTTCGTTAAAACTTTTTTATTACTTTTTAAAAATTTCGATTTTCTTTTTTTTAACTTTAATTTTTAAATAATTTATTCCTTAATTATAATGCCTCTAAACCCTTTGCAAAATAAAAATCCCGGCTTAAACTCTAAAACACGTTTACCGAGCCTACGTTGTAAACACTTTAAATACCGATCGTTAACTGGTCTCAAACACCTTTTCTTACAATCTTCATTCCAATTGTATAAAGAAAAAAATATACACATTTGTAGACATTTAACTTACGTTACGTTTTTAAATTCTGTAGACTTTTTTGTTTAACGTTAACGTTAAGAGTTAAAACGTAAGACATGTCTTACTCTCCCTCTCTGTTTATGGGTTTTCTCAAAATAACAAATATTTATTTATGTATATCTTAGAGATTCATACCTGTTGATATCTAACTAACAGATATACACACACCTTTAATAATATTCTCAGTAAGCAGAGATTCATAAACGGTTTTTATAAATAAAAATATCTCGATATATGGCTCCAACAAATTCTAGCCGCGAAAGACATTCCAAATTACTCACTGAAGAATTAAATTATTTCTCAAAATGTATTGTGTAATGTGTCTGATGTTATTCTCTATAAATTTGTGGAATAATATAGAAGTATAACAGTTGTAATTCGTATTTCCATCTACCGATTGCTTCTCCGCCTAGTTGTACACTGAAGTGATGTTTCTGATGCATATCGGAAGATATCCAACGGGACTTCGATGATCATTATAAAGCTCAAAAAGTCGAAGTGCTTTACGTGAACACCTGTCGTGTTTGTCTTATTTCACCGTGGTACTTTTTTCACCACAGGCTTTATACGACAAAGGGGCGGTGGCCTTTGTATTTCTTACACGCCGATGGCTACTGTGACCATTGCTTCTCCGTTGCTGGAATGGACCGAAACGAATCCATCAAATAAGCCGGGGACTTTTTCTTACTTACTGAGAACACACTGTGATAAATATGGCATGAACTGTGTAAACCCTGAACATATCTGGACCTGGAAGGAAAATTCAATGGTATAACTGATATAAGATATCTTGCATCCTTGCAACCACACAACCAGCATACCTCTCTTTCATTCGACACACTCATAGAGAACAACATCCGACACACTAACTCTAGGTATACGGGTGGCTAAGGTCCGTATACTCCTATATTCATCGCGTATCATATACACTTAACACCAACTCATTTCCAACGCTTAGCCCGAAATTCTACCCTGCGGGCTACCGGTTCACGTGGTACCAGATTATGTGGTTCTCTGGTTCAACCCCATATCAAATCATTCCAAGGAAAGATCTAATATCATCAGCATTTTATACCCCGGCAGAATAGAGGTACTGGTAGCAACTGTTTTCCCCACCATTGCAATAACACCAAGCTTAGGGAATTTGAACAAGGTAACATGCTCCCGGGGGGGGGGGGGGGGATTATAAAGCTCAAGTAAACTACAGCTCTCAACAGCGAGTTTTTTTATAAAAATTTTGTAAGACTGATTTACTTTTCGACAACTGTAATGGTTCCCTACACCGAACATTACCGGCCAAATAATCCAGAAACGAACCCCTCCCTTAAGAGATATTCGTAAGATAGAAACAGAATTCATCGGAAAATTGGATTTCATGGTTAAGCTGGTGTGAATTCAGCCGGTTTCATCATATTAATGAAATTGTATTTCATTAATAATGGGAATATTTGTTCTTTTAATTTTATAATTCCCACTAATTGAAAAAATTGTATATTTTGAGTTAAATATAAATGATATTTTCAGGTCTCCTCTACATATATGTTATTAATCGGAAATTGGCTATAAATACTTTCTTAAATTCAAAAGCAAATTCATATTTCGACTTAAAAGAAAATGCCACTTTTAACACCGATTAAGTAACTCTGATCTATAACACAACAGCTCTCTTTCTTTTCTCTTTGTTAATCTCCACAGTTATTTATTATTTTTATATCTTTTTGATTGTTTGTTTAAATATTTGTTTCTCCCTTCGTGTGAATGAATGAATTTTTATTCTGTTTGTCATTAAAAATCACTACAATAGAACCTGGTGCAACGTACCTACTACATAAGTACTACAAACAATACAATGGAAACAATAAAATTACCTGTCTATCTGACTGGCTGGCTGACGCCCGCTAAATAATTTATGGATGATTCTTGAACTCATTTCTAATCTTTTACATTGAACTTAAATAATCATCAGAGGTTGTGTAAATAATGTGAAAAAGCAAGTTTTTCTAGGAATTTTAAACACACATAAAATGTTTAATTACAGCAACTATTTAATAGATAATTTTCCCAACTAACACTCTTCAGTTCTTTACCTTAGGATGTACTCTCTTTCACTCTCCACCTCTCTTTATTGATCTTTCTTTAAAAAATTGTTTTTTGATAAATAAAAACAAACACTCACTTGTTTAGTTATTTTTCTTATTGGAATACCGATCGATTCATTGTTTAGTTGGAATCATCCTTTAAACCGGTATTGGAATGGCATGGGAATGTGTAGAGATCTTCAAACAAACCTGTTTTTAATTTAATATTTTTGTGTTGCATTGGCATAAATTTTAAAATAAACTCTGTTCATTTGAATTATTAATTTGTCATTTCAATTTTTGTTTTCTTCTTTTTAAATCGATTTTGTGTTTTTTTATTTTTTTTTGTTTATATCATTTAACCTGACTAAATGCAGTCACTCAGTTGAATTCATATTAATCCTAACTTTGTTAGTCAAAGTTTTTATTGTTTTATTTATCTTTTTAAGCAATGATTAATTGAGAATTTAAATAATTTATAATAATTTTTAAATTCAAAAGAATTTGTATTTATAATAGAAAGTATTTTTTTATTTAAGATTAAGTTTTAACTCCGTTTAAAATGTTGATAAGTTAAAAGACAAACAATAAAATATTTTATGTACGAGGGTCGTAATAAAAATTTTAAACTTCCTTGATTATCAAAAAAAATACTTATACGAATACGAATATAGTGACGAAATTCGTCACACATAAGTTTTATCCGAGTCAAAATCTCTCTATCAAACCTTATATGGATCGGTCAATAATTGACCCTACCCCTCATATAAGGCCTCCTTCAGAAATGAATTTTACGTTAATTACTGTCTTAAAAATACTAGTTTAGCTATGAAATTCGACATATAAGTTGTTCTATGCGAGCCAAAATCTCTCTATCAAATTTTATATGAATCAGTCCATAATTGACCCTACCCCCTATAAAAGGTCCCCTTCAAAAAACGACTTTAACGCTCAATACTAGCTTAAAAATACAAGTATAGCAATGAAATTTGTCATAAGTAAATCTCTTACAAGCAAAATACTCTCTAGCAAATTTTATATGGATCGGTTCATAATTGACCATATAAGGTCCCCTTCAGATAATTACTTTAACGCTCATTACTGACTTAAAAGTACGAATATAGAGATAAAATTTGACATAAGTAAGTTTCATACGAGCCAAAACGTGCGAAACTTTTATAGGAACGTAAATCGTCCTACCGAATTTCATGCGGAAAGTGTCGGGAATTGATATTCGATGTTAACATGTTTTATATGAACCAAAATCGGTCTAAAAAAATTATGAAAAACGGTCAATAATTCGCCCTAACTCTCATATAAGGCCCTCCTCAATAAATTTGATAAGTAATATCGCCCTGATGTTTATAGGGGAGCATTCCTTTTACGGCATACGGTTTGATGGTGGGTATATAAGATTCGGCACAGCCGAATATAGCACTCTTACTTGTTTAACTATTGTACTGCACATTTTATCAGTACAACAAATATTATAGAAGTCTAAATTTTTGGGCTTACCTTCATACAAAACAAATCGCTTCATCTCTAGTAAAATGATTAACTCTCCTTATCAGAATATTTAGAATTTATGAGTCATTGTAGACTCGAATTTGACATTAGACTAAAATGCTTTTGGTTACAGTATACGGTATATATTTGACATGTCGTTCGTGTAATAGGTCAATGGAACATTTGATAGGAACTAACGGAACTTGACACATTCCCTACCCAGTGAACTCAGATGTTTTTTCGGTATGAATTTAAACTCTAGAGTTTTTGATTACCGACTTAGGGATTTGTCTTTATATATATATATATATATATATATATATATATATATATATATATATATATATATATATATACATATATATATATATATATATATATATATATATATATATATATATATATATATATATATATATATATATATATCAACTAGCTATACCCAGTGTGCTTTGCTACCCTAAAAACAATATAAATAAAACCCGCGATTTAAGATTTTTCTTCAAAAATCTTAATTCTAGCGCTATTAGTTATACGAATTTTTATTTAATTGCATATGGGATGTACCATAGCCCCTATTGATAGTCCGCAATATCGGTATGGTACCTTTCATGTACCAGGTACCACGGCCGATGTAGAATGTTCATATAGATGTTAAAGAGCTTCGTCCAAAATTTAAGGATTGTAGCTCTAATAGTTTTCCAGATAAACGATTTTTTGTATTTACCCCGCTCAAAATGCAACTTACACCAAATTTAGGGGCAATTCTTTCCGTCATAAGAGTGTCTCTATCATAAATTCTAAATAAATTTTCCAATACATTTCTGTTTTAATTGTCTATAGACATTATGACACCGCCCATAGATATAGTAGCACTTGATTGTATGTAACAATGCCCATGAGACTATTTGACGTGTCTTAACGACCATGGACATTATGACACGTCATCTACAGTAAAGAGTATAAATGCATAAATTTTAATGAACATCTACATACGTTGGATATTCCTATTCCAATCGATTGTTGTCATACAGCATTAAAAAATCGTAGATAAGCATCTCAACTCCTTTAAATCTGAAAGATAATTGTTTGTTGTTTGTAACCGATTACGGCTAATAGGCCATTTATTTTTAATAATTAAATAAGAAATAATAAGATATGTTCCCAAAATCTCTCTGGAATGAGGTTGTTGTTTTTGTAACAGTTCGACAGTGGCTCATAGTTCTTTCCTGGTTAATACATCAACAGCTGTCGCTGGGTTGATAATCTTTGGCCGAGTATAACTCGGGTCGTTTTGGAGCGAAGTCGTGAGCACTGGCCATAGCCAGATGTAATGATTATATAAATACACATAGATCTGATCGAAGTTTATAGTTTACGTGAAAAATTTATATTCGTTTAAATTAAGACATATTTCGAAACCCTTTTCTATTTACTGAACATTTTTTCCTATAATAATAAGAGGACAAAAAACTTTATAGAATGAATAAAAGTAATGCTAATTAAAAAGAAAGCAGACATGCAATCCAAGTCAAATATAAAAGGGATTTTTAACTAATTTTTATTTAACTTTTCCACCGCAATTCTTTAAAAACAAAAGTTGTCGAATGTATAACATGATGTTTTCCTATAGTTCAGAGTGGTTGTCATTTCATTAAAAATTACCCCTAATAAACAGAATAAGCTTAGTAAAAAAGTCACTTGGTTATTTACAGAGTAACAGACTTAACTTACCTCTAGATTACTTTGGGACATTAAAGTAACTACTTGCTAGATTATTAAGTAACACCGAAGTAATAATTTACTTCCCATATGTATTTCAAATAGAACAAACAATTCTAGTCAAATAAATAGTTAGACTTTTAGGAAAAATATCACTTAAAAGGGATACTTTTGTTCTTTAAAAAAACTGCAGGAATAATTCTTGCATTATAGAAAACAATGATACATTAAATACTTTTACGTTAGTATGTGCTAGGTGTTCCTTTTAACAGGAGTTTTATTGTTATTTTTGTAGCAACACAAATACTTCCACAGATACATATATTCAACACTCTACACAAGGACATCATTGTCAAAAAGAAATGGCAAAAAGAGACACAACGATAGAAGTTGCGATAAAAAACCACTGCGAATGAATGTTTGTGGAAAACTTATGAAGACGCATGAAGCATTAATGATTCAAAAGCACTCGTGCAATGGATGACTGCAAAAGCCCAGAGGTAGATGAAAGAGGGGACTGTTGTAATAGCCAGTCAGTCAAGTAGAAGAATTTTTAATAGAGGTTCATATAAAGAGAAAAATATCAATTAAAACATGTTAAATACTTTTTTATATTAGGTGATATGAAACTTAAGGGAAACCTTACTTATCATTTAAAAAACAATTAGTTATGAAGAATTTTGGTTTGGTTTTGGTGCTATTCTGATGAGTAACTGAGGAAAATATATCCGTCAATCTCATTCCAACTACAACCATTCACCAACTGTAGGGTATCACATAGTTACTCGTATTAATAATAAATGAAAATGGATAAAAACATGTTTTACAATTCCCATAATGTACAAGAAATTACATTAATAACTGAGTGTCAGTGTTAATTTTGCGGTTGTTTAAAAGGAAAACTGCAATAAGTAATAATAACAACAAATAATTAAATTAAACATTAATTCAATTACAAGAAAAAATAACAACACAATAGAAAGTAATTTGTAGTTAATTTTAATATGAAATATTGTAAGCACAGCGAGTATCTAATTGAAATGAAAACACTAAGTGCAGGATGCATAAGAAAATGCAGGGTGTCCTTTTTTAAAGAAGAAAATATATATATATATCAAACTGTGTTAATAGAAATAATAAGTAAGTAATTAAATAATTATAAATTATTGGAATGTATACAAATTAGATTTTTGCTCCTTTTAATTCAAATCACTAACTAATCAAGTAATTGTATGTACGTAAGGGTTATGATGAAGATTTTCAATTGTCTATCTATAAAGGGTTAATCTAAAGAAACTGCAAACGATAATAAGTTTTATAGAGAAATCCTCAAACAACTTTTAGAGTTTTTATACCCTACACCACTTTAGTGGGGAGGGTAATTGGGTTTGTGGTATATTCTTTGTAATATTGGTCTTATACCCTCCTTAAAGTATACCAATCGGGTTAGAATCATTTTCTGAGTCCATCCGTCTGTCCGTCCATCCGTCTATGTAAACCTCAATGATCTTCTATTATCCTAGGGACAAAGCCTATTGAACATGATAAAGATCGGTTCATTATTTCACCTAGCCCCCATACAACTGAACCCCTGAATTGGCATTGTAAACTTTGTAATCAACCTGCAGGTCGCAATTTTGAAGATAATTCAATAAAATTTTGCACATGATGTTCTATGGTACGGGAGACGTGCTTTTAAGTTCATAATTATGTTTAATATACTCGTAGCTCGACAAAAAGCGGCAAAACCAAGTTCTATACTAGCCTTGATGACCCTCATGAATTTTATAATTATAGGGTCTCATTTGGCCATAGCCCCTATACAAAGCCCCCTTCTCAACAATAAATGGCTTAAGTATATCTGAGGCAAGGTACACTGGGGTCTCAAAGTCGATTTTTTGGCAGTTCGGCGACCCATAAATCCACAATTAGTACTTAAACCAAAAAATTTTAGTTAATGTCCCTAAAAACGTGACTAGGTACCCCTGTGAGCGAAGATGCGTTATTTGTATTATTATTGCTTATTTTAGTCAAATGCTTGTACTTTGGAATCTCATTTCATTTAAATAAATGCTTGCTATGTGATACCGTTAATTTTAGACCTACAACAATGTTTTTTATGTTTATTTTTTCCTCATACTGTATCACTGGCGACCCCAAGCAGGTAAAACCAAACTAGTTAAAATGTATTGGACAGGCTTAAGATAACCCAAAACGAGGCTGTTTGCGAGCACTGGATGGATAACTAGTACCAGGTAACCTCAAAAGAGAGCAGAAAGGGTTGCTGTTCTGGTATCACGTGGGACTAAAGAACAACTCCTGGACGTCCCTGAAACTGACAGTAGCTCAAGGGAGGAACAAGCCCTATCAGTGTACGAATGTCAACAAGAATGGGGTCTCGCCAGCTCGGTCATGGCTATGTGCTTCGATACAACAGCATCGAATACTGGAAGACTCAATGGAATGTGCAATCTCCTAGAACAGATGTTAGCTTGCCGACACCACTTTTTAGAAGTCTTATTGAAAGGGGTTTTTGACTGCAAGTTTGGAAGCACATTGGGACCTCAACCAGACATATTCAAGAGGTTTGATTGATTGATAAATCCAAGTTCGATGTAGGAGAGAACTACTACCCAAAGAAGAAGTATAGAATATCAAAGAAGAACTACAAAGAATACTGATGGAATGCCAGCCAAGAGACGACTACAAAGAGCTGTTACAGTTGGCATTGATATATCTACAGGTCCAGTACACCATGTGGATTTCAAAACCTATTTACTGTCTGAAAATACACCAAATGACCCCACAGTGCAAAACATCGTAAAGAGCGAAATGGAGACAAAAATCTTAACAAACCATGCAGAAGAAAATCAGAGTTCTCCAGAAATATTTAACATTAACACCAAATTTCTGGAAAAATATCCTACAACTTGGCCGCAGAACATCAACTACCAGGAGAGACAAAGGATGATAAACAACTCGAAAGGTGTGAACGACATGGCAGTGCAAGGGGTCAAGCTAGTTCATCACAGATTACAACCAATTACTTACAAAGGCCAAGAAACAAAAACCACATTATGTCAGTCACAAGTAAGAAGTAAGAAACAAGTAAGAGTGCTATATCTTATATACCCACCATCAAACCGTATGCCGTAAAAGGAATGCTCCCCTATAAACATCAAGGTGATATTACTTATCAAATTTATTTAGGAGGTCCTTATATGAGAGATTGTCACTCGGATAAAACGTCGTCACTATATTCGAAGGGGACCTTATATGGGGGATAGGGTCATCATGGACCGATTCACATAAAATTTGGTAGAAAGATTTTGGCTCGAATGGAACTTATGTGTGTCGAATTTCATCGTTATACTCGTATTTTTGAGACAGTAATTAGCGTTAAAGTAATTTTCTGAAGGGGACCTTATATTGGCGATAGGGTCAATTATGGACCGATCCTCATACAATTTGGTTGAGAGGTTTTGTCTCGTAATGTCAAATTTCATAGCTATACACGTATTTCTATAACTAGTAATGAGGGTTAATGTAATTTTCTAAAGAGGACCTTATAAGGTGGTAGAGTCAATTATGGACCGATCCTCATAAAATTTGGTAGGGAGATTTTGGCTTATATGAAACTTATTTATGTTTTAAAACAGATATACCCGTTAAAGCTCTTTTTCAAGGGTCCACTTGTATGGGGCCTATCCGAAAACGTGGACCGATATTGCCCATTTTCAATACCAAACAAACATTACTTACAGAAAATATTTGTGGAAAATTTCAACCCTCTAGCTCATTCCGTTCGGACTCTATCGTGCTTTCAACATATAGATGGACGGACATGGCAAGATCGTTTTAGAATTTAATAAGAACCCAGAATATATATACTTCTGTGGGTCAATGACCAATATTTCGATGTGTTACAAACGGAATGACAAAATCAATATACCCCCCATCTTTTTTGATGGTGGGTATAAAAAAATAAAAAGGACTTTTATTATACTTGATTTTTTTAATTCATAATTGTTTTAATTCCAAAAATGTATAATATAGAAAGGAAAATGGGTTTTTTTCAGAATAGGTTCCACCTTCGTTATAATAGGAAACAACGGAACACATTTTCATTGTAATTGCCATGCTTTTGATGAAAGGGTGTGGACTTCGACCCCTCATACACTACTCACATCCGATTTAGGTTAGGAGCAACGAATTAGCTTGAAGGCAATGTTGACCAGTTGAATTAGGAACATGTGATAACCTCTCTTCAGTAGACAGGTAAAATAACTGTTTTCCGAAGTACAAACAAGCAGAAAACAAGTTTCAAATGTTTACATTTTAGATTACTTAGAGACACTAAAGAAACGACTGACTTTCTACTGCTAAGAGCATATTGCATACATTAACTCCTAGTTAAACATTTCAAACTTTTTGACAAACATTATTCAAACAATCTTTATTATAATTTATTAACAAATATAGTCGTTATTCATATTATCAAGATTATTTAATGTCATACTTGTTGGAGTAATTTCATAATATGAAAATTATATTAATATTTAAAAATACTACTAATAAAGCTATTGAAATGCCATAAAGGAGGATCATAAAGTTTTTCCATTTCATGACTTATTTTTCGAATATCTCATGTCCCATAATTGTAATTGTAATGGCTTTGATTATGATTTAATAAATTTTTAATGACTTGTAAAAACTGCGAAACAAATTTGACGTCGACTAGCTTAAATATGTATTTAATTTCAATAAGATTTATATTTTTCAGATTTATGACAAGTAATTAAGTTAAGTTACGATTCTATGAATCAATTTTGTTGACATTTGTCTTTAATGTGGTTATAAAACCTAAATGTTAAGGATATTTGTACATTAAAATAATTATGTTTATTTAACAATTTAAGGGAAAAAGTTTTATTGATATGAACTTAAATAAACAAAATGTATAAGGATATGTTTGTAAATTTCTCTAATGCCCCACAGAGGCAGAATTTAAAAAAAAATGTTACACTTACAGCAATGTATTGATAATTTGTATATGCAGTTATACATATATACAAATTTAATGTAAAATATTACTAAAATAAGCACAACCAACCACTCACAGGAAACGGATATTGAAAATCACCATTGGAAACAAAATTTAAATTGATGCGGAAATCTGTAACACAACTTAAATCCTACACAGATAAGCTGATAATGTTAACATTTACAAGTAAAACACACTAGTTAGTAGTATATGTGTAGGTGAGAGAGTTTAATAAAATTTAACACTAGACACCGCATGATGAATACAAAAATTCTAACAACAACAACAATATCTTTTTTGTTAATGTTACTACTGGTCTTTATCAAATAAATAATAAAACGGATAAAAAACTTTTCAGTTTTCCGATATTATTTTTATACTTTTGATGATGGACAGGCGTAAAAGTACTAACGATGCTGGTTGTTATTTCTTTTGCCATCAGATCGTGGGAAGTTTTTTGTTCCTTTACTTTTCCAATATCCACATTCATACATCATTGTTGTTATTTTAAGAATTGTGTTCATGTTTCCTTTTTTTACTTCGTTTCGCTTGTAGTAAGAGAAAAAAAGTATTCAATTTATAGAAATTTTGTTTTTGTAAAAGAAAAAACTTTTGGACATTGCTAAATTACTATATTTTTTAAGACACCCTCACACATATAGCGAAACTTATAACAATTTTAAGAAAAAATAATATAAAGTTTTTGGTAAATTTTTCCTACCACTACTAGGAAGAATAACACAAGAAAAACATTGTTTTTCTTTCATTTCTTATAAATTTGCTAACAATTTATTTTCAACGCCAACAACTTTTTACCCAAGAAATAATAACAATAAATCAATAATAAAATAAAAGAAATACTTGTAATAAGTAGGAAGTAAAGAAAACTTTAAGCAGACATTTTTGAACCTGCCAACACGACACACAGGAAGCTTTTTAAGAGATTTAAAAGGTTTTTCTGAATACAAGTACAACAATTGACTTGTTTCTGTTGAAAATTTAACAATTAGCTGTAAAAGTACGTTGGATTAATGTTTTAAATTTAAATAAAACATAAAAAAGTAATAACAATTAACATTTTACCAAATCAAAACAATTAAGAAAGTATATTCAGACATGGCCGACCATATGAAATACTACATGAGATTATTAAAATTTGAATTATGAACGGTTTCAGCAAAAGTTGGGTCAGTTCTTGGGACAAATAGGTCAAGGGGAACATTAATTAATTTGATCTAATGTAGAAATCCTTTGCTACACGACTGGATCTAAGCTGTTTGCCTGGAGTTCCACATTGGCAACCCAGAAATATAAATATACTACCGTCTACCTAATCAAAAGACTAACTAAGCTGAAGTCCTTGCAATGAGGGAATGTAAAAAATGAATTAAAAATTATGGCGATATCAGATGATTAGATTAAATCTAAGACCGTACTTGAGTATCCTAGAGTTAAGCTTTATATCATATGTGTACCAGAACAATCGGAAATAATCGACAACGAAAGAACGAATGTAAACGAAAGGGAACAACGAGGAAATTCTTCAATAACTCTATCAGACATTCCTTTAAAAGATCGTAAAATTGGTCCATAAATAAAGAAAAAATGAGAAAAAATTTAGTACAATCTCTGAAAAATTTTATAAACAAATTTTGACAAAAAGGAAAAACAAAAACTACTACTTATGGTAAGTGTTGTTCTTGAATAACAAGCAAGCAAGAATAACACGTTTTGTATTACACTGTGTGTTGTTATTATTTTGTTATTTCCAAAATCATGGATGGAAAATTGTATGTGGGAAAATGAATAAAAAAATATATTCGGCTGTGCTGAATCTCATATACCCACCATCAAACTGTATGCCACAAAAGGATCACTCATCAAATTAACTGACCGTTTTTCATAAACATTTTTAGATCGGTTTGGTTCATATAAACATGTTTATATCGAATATCATCGCTGTACAGTAGAGTGGGTCGGTCTCTATGGACAAAAAGAAAGTTGTGTCAGTCACCCCCTAGGATTAAAGATATGTTAATAACATTTCCAAAAATATACAAAATATTTTTTTGTCACGCCTATAAATACCGCCCTTTTTGTTTTTTATGTATTACGCCGCCATTTTAAGTGCGATCGTAACATGTCATATATCAATATTTATGGCTTGACCTTAGCTATAATTCACTCTTAGAAAATTTTTTAATTCGACGTCATATTCTATGCGTGACTTCTGATATCTCGGATCCTTCCCCAAAATCTAAAATTGTGCCTATACTGGAATAAAGTACATTGAATTATATGAACTATTAGCTTTTAAAATGCTCACTTTTATGCATAAACAACTATTTTATAGATATTTAAAAATGTTCAAGTATTTATCAACAAACAATTAATTTGCCAGGAAAAACAGTCGAAAAAAAATTTTTAATGAACTATATAAAACAGAAATCCTTTTTATTTTTTCAGTTATAAACCATTTCAGATCCTACTTCCTTTCAAAATAAAAGAAAGTTAACTACATATATCCTACAGCAATATAGTGGTTTAGCTATATCCGTCCTACTGTCAGTCCATGTAAACCTTGTTATCAAATCACAAATCGCAATTTTCCAGATAATTTGATGAAAATAGGCTCAAATATTTAATTTTACCAAAGGACGAAGTTGTTTGAAGATGGATTAAATCGGAGCTCTTATATGTGGATTGCCGTTCTTTCCCTCTTAAACACTACCATTATGATGAAATTCTGCATATCTAACTCCTATATGAACATAAATCCCTCACCTAGCCCCCATACAACCGTACCTCCCAATTTGGGCTTTTCATGCCATAATTACGTCAAATATACTATTATCTCTCTAAAAATTAACACAAATAAGTTTTATATAAGTATTAATGACACTGCAGATTTTCGTAATGATCGGCCCTTATTTGACCCTAGCCCCCATACAAACCCCCATTCAAAAAATGTCTTAGACGTCTAAAATTGACTTGTAACCATTTGTATCGCAATGAAACAAAACAAAACTAACTGTTATTTAAAAATATATCCTTTTCCCAAATTTAATGAGGATCGGCCCATGTTTGACCTATACTCCTATATAAAGCCTCATTTAGAAAATTTTGATTTTTATCAATAACTTGCTTAAATGCTTTGGAATTAAGGTAAAATTCAATATAAAAGTTTTTTTATGAAAAATAAAAATTTTAAAAATATACTCATGGTGTAGGGTATTATATAGTCGGCCATGCCCGACTATACTTTCCTACCTGTTTTTTATTAGTTTTTATTTCAAGAACTTCTTTAAAAATATATAACTATTTAAGAAAAGTTAATATATCTTTAAATAAATTTATTATATTTTATAAAAATTAGTATAAACATTTTTGAAAATTGTTAAAAAAAAACCGAGAAACATGCAAGTAATTGTATGGTAAATACATGAAATATTTTTATAAACTCCTTACTTTTTCATCGATTTTTATAAAATAAAATGTTTAGTTTTTATGTACCTACGTGATTTTGTTATAAATGAATAAAATTAAATGCTGAACAAAATTATCTGTCTTGTGTTAAGATAGGGGCAGAATGAAATTTTTGTATTGTAAATTAATTTGAAAAAATAGTTTTCGACCATATCATTAGCAAATTAATTGTTTGTAGTTAGAACTATACAGGTAGTTTTAAATACCTGTAAAATAGCTGTTTATGCATAAAAGTGAGCATTTTGGAAGCAAATAGCTCATATAATCAAATGTACTTTATTACAGATTTTGGGGAAGGATCCGAGATATCAGAAGTCGCGCATAGAATATGACGTCGAATTAAAAAATTGTTAAAGAGTGAAATATAGCTACAGTCAAGCCATAAAAATTGATATATTATATGTTACGATCGGACTTAAAATGGCGACGTTATATATAAAAACCAAAAGGGCGGTATTTCTAGGCGTGGCAAAAAAATATTTTTTATATTTTTTGAAATGTTATTAACATATCTTTAATCGTAGGGGGTGACTGACTCAACTTTTTTTTTCGACCCACCCTACTGTACAGGCATTATGGACCGATCCACATACAATTTGGTTATATGATTTTGGGTATGCTCGTATTTTTAAGCCAGTAATGAGCTTCAATTATGAGACGAGATTTTGGCTTGTAAGAGACTTACTTATATCAAAGTTCATCACTATACTCGTATTTTGAATACAGTAATAAGCGTTAAAGTCATTTTCTGAAGGAGACGTTATATGTGGGCAGGGTCAATTATGGACTGATTAATATAAAATTTAGAAGAGAGATTTTAGCTTGAAAGTGACGTAATTATTCCAAATTATTCCAATTGCTACACTCGTATTTTGAAGCTAGTAATAAGCGTTAAAGTAATTTTCTAAAGGGGAACTTATATGGCGGATAGGGTCAATTATGGACCGATCCTCATACAATTTGGTAGAGAGATTTTGGCTTATATGAAACTTATTTATGTTGAATTTCATTACTATACTAACACTTTTAAAACATATATGCCCGTTAATGCTGTTTTCGGAGGTCCACTTGTATGGGGGCTATCCGAAAACGTGGACCGACATAGCCCATTTTCAATACCAAACAAATCTTAACTATAGAGAATATTTGTAGAAAATGTCTAGCTATTTCCGTTCGGACTCTTCGTGTTTTCAACAGACAGACAGATGGACGGACGGACTTTGCTAGATCCTCTTAAAATTTAATAAGGACCCAACATATGTATTCAAAATCAATATAACTTTTGATGGTGGGTATAAACATTAAATATACTACCGGAGGTTATTTGTAATTCTGGTACCAAGGACTATATCATTGTTTAACGAATACTTTTTAAGTTTTCTATTAGTATGAGAACCTATAGGGGACTTTTTGGTACTTTTTCGTTCTACAAAAGACACTTTTTGAATTTTCTATAATATTGAAACTAGACAATAACATTCAAAATCCTGACTGAATAAAAATCTGTAGCAAAAAAAAAAACATATTTGTGATACTTTTTTGTTCTTCAACTGGTACTTTTTGCTTTTTCTGCAATAATAAACCTAGAAACATTAAGTCAGGCATATAGGATCCTGATCGAATGAAAATCTATACGAGAGAATTTTTTAGTACTTTTTGTTTTTCAACTGGTACTTTTTGAATCTTTTATAATATTGAACCTATAAACGCATAATTTAACACGCAGCATACTGATTGAATGCAAATGTATAAAAGGGAATATACTAACGCTTACTTGATTCAAATATTTGTTCATCGTTTGGCAATAATTAATTTATTTGTTTGGGATACTGAAAAACCCCAATTTTCTTTCTTTGATTGACTAAAATTTATTTAGTCTCACAATTTAAAACTAATAAATCGTAACATTATTTCGAAAATATTTAATTATGTCCCCACTGTGCACTAGAGCACATATTTGGCATAAATTCTTTTTTTGTCATAAATTTTAATCTTTTTTTCTTCCCTCATATTTTCTACATAAAACGAGGAAAGTGCTTTTAAATTGAAATAAAATTGTTCTAATAAATATCGAAGCAAGGGGATTGTTACATTATTGAAACGTTTTACAATTACTCATATTATTTAAAACATAAAAAATGTATTAAACACAATCCAACTTAATTTTATATTACAGTGTAAATAGAAATTCTATTTGCAAAACAAGTAAGAGCGATATATTTCGCTGTGCCGAATCTTATATACCCTTCACCTTAGTGGACACAAAAATTGGAAATGTGTTTTAATTATCCAAATAATTGTATTTACCACTAAAATGATGATAACAATTATTCGTATTTAAAAAAATAAATAATTAAAAAATAATAATTTGTTTCAATTAAAAAAATAATCAAAACAATTAATACCAAAAATTAAACAAAAATGTTAAATTAATTAAATTAATTGAATGATTAAAATTTTTAATAAAAATAAAACTTTTAATTAATTAAATCCTTAATCAAATGAAATAACAGTTCGGTTGAAAATTTATTAAAAAATTAATTAAGTCGATAATTGAAACAATCAAAGTTTTAATAGAATATGCACTATGTTAAAGAATTGCTTTACATTTATAAATTACAATTTGGAAAAGTAGCTTTGAAAAGTATTTATATCTTTATACTTTATAGGGTCGGAAAATTATATGCTTGAGTTACAAACGGAATGACAAACCTATATGTATATATCCTACTTACGGAGTTGAAGAGTATAATAAGAATAATAAGTAATAAACCGGAATTCAATTAAATATTTACATAATCTTCTTTATAAATATAAAACTACCGGATCTTCTCATTTTATATTTATTTTAAGTACAATACTTCTTGGAAATAAATATTAGTATTATGCATTTAAAACTTAGTTCAAAATCTACAACAAAGGGGTACAAGTGGAAGCGTAGGGCAGAGTCCTTTTAGAATATTATAACGAAACAAAGTCATAAACATTTCGTTAGAATTTAATGTTCTCATGTTTTTCATTCCTTTACAATAAAATTAGTTGGCTAAAGTTTATTTTTAAAGACATTAGAGGAAAATTGTTTTCCAAATGACTCACGCAAGAATATTTTTTTTCACAGGCACACTGAAAATATCGATTGAATTTTCTTTAAATTTTCCTTATTTTCTTTTTGTCAGAACTCCTTTTCTTATTTCATTTCGTTACCCTGCAGTTCGACAAAGAGTCAATGCATCCGAAAAAGACAGTGATTTCCACTTACGTCTAACCACCTGATTGGCTCTAATTCATCACGGATGTACTCTTTGTAAACGAGATTGAAGATAATCGTCACTTTAGTGTCCCCTTTGTAAGCGAGAGAGGAGACACTTAAAAAACAAGTGAGAGTGTTATATTGGCTATGCCGAATCTCAAATACCCACTATCAAACCGTATGCCTTAAAAGGAATGCCCTATAAACATCAGGGTGATATTACACATCAAATTAACTGGATAGGACCTTATATGAGAGATAGGGTTTTTCATAAATTCAAAGTTTGATAGAGAGATTTGGCTTCATTGAAACTTAAGTGTGTCTAATTTCATCACTATACTCGTATTTTTAAGCCAGTAATGAGCGTTAAAGTCATATTTTGAAGGGAACCTTATATGGGGGGGTCAATTATGGACCGATCAACATAAAATTAAGTAGGGATATTTTGGATCATATGAAACTTATGTGTGTTAAATTTTTTAATATACTCGTATTTTTAAGCCAGTAATGAGCGTTAAAGTAATTTTCTGAAGGGGACCTTATACGGGGGGTAGGGTCAATTATGGACCGATCAACATAAAATTTGGTAGAGAATTTTTGGGTCATAAGAGACTTACTTATGTCAGTTTTCATTGTTATACTAGTATTTTTAAGCCAGTAATGAGCGTTAAACAAATTTTCTGAAGGGGCCTTATATGGGGGTAGGGTCAATTATGGACCGATCCTCATAAAATTTGGTTGGGAGATTTTGGATCATATGAAACTTTTTTATGTCGAATTTCATCGCTATACTCGTACTTTTGAAACAGATATGCCCATTAAAGCTGTTTTTCGAGGGTCCACTTGTATGGGGCTATACGAAAACGTGAACCGATATTGCCCATTTTCAATACCAAACAAACCTTACCTATAGAGAATATTTGTGGAAAATTTGAATCCTCTATCTCGATCCGTTCGGACTCTATCTTACTTTCAACAGACAGACGGACGGACAGACATGGCTAGATTGTCCTAGAATTTAATAAGGACCCAAAATATACATACTTTTGTGGGTCTATGACCAATATTTCGATGTGTTACTAACGGAATGACAAAATCAATATACCCTCCATCTTTTTTGATGGTGGGTATAACAAACTTAAGCATTATGGCTGTCTCTTTGTAATCTATAAGGTGACGTTTGACTTCCTCGTAGGACAAGCACATATTAAAATAGCTAGTCACCTGGGCAGTCGGTGGATAGAAATAACCCAAAGAAATAGGTTAAATAGGTAGTTCGGTACTGTCCGACCGAACTGCTGGGTAGCTTGAGTTCATTGTTGTAGAGGTTTCAAGTTCATTTTTGTAATTTAAAGCTTTAGTCTTAGAACGTGGGATGTCGTTGTGCATCCGTGTTATGTCCTTTTCTATTAAGTTGGTTCGTTGTTTGTTTTTTATTGAATTTGTAAAAGAAAAACTAGACTTCAACAAGTTGTATTTGTGTGTATATGCAGTTGGCATTTATTATAGCAGTATGTGTTGGAATGCTTTCATTAGGTTATGGCGGTGTGCAGGTTCAGAAAGAGAAATAATAAAAATAGCCCTTATCATGATACTTATCATCATCTTTAACTCTTTAAAAAAGATATTTAAAAAATTGCTAAATGTATCTCATTATTCCAGTTACAGATAAAATAATTCCTGTTTCGTTATCAAAAATGAACAGAAAGTTCTTGTGTAATCTTAATCCTCACCGTTGTACAAATTGTATATCCATGTACTACCTTGTCTGCCTGTATTACCTTGTCCATCTCAAATCGTCTGATTTTTATTTTTAATTTCATCTTGGTAATTGTTTTCTCATTTTCTTTATTATGAAAGTGCGAAATATTCTCCTTTTTCATTGAAATCTCCTTTTTATGGTGTTATTTTTTAATGAGTATATTTTTTTTTGTTCGATCTTTGAACTTTTACTAATTTCAATTTTATTGAAACATTTTTTTCTTTTGAACTTTTTGCATTTGGTTACAGTTAATGGATATTGGCAATGGTTCTTTTAAAGTTTTTTAATTATAAAAGAAGTTAAAAGCAAAGTAAAGAAAGAATATCAGCTACACAAAGTATTTTCAGCATACATAGTACCCAGCAAAAACTCAGTAATGGGTTGTACTTCCATAACCACTTACTTACTCACTTCTCACCACTTACTTTATATAAAAATAAAACAACTTACTAAACAACTTCTTTGTAAGAGTAATTGCAAGTACTTCTTTAACTCCCTATTTGTAAACGAGCGTGGAAGTACTTTCAATGACATCACCGTGTTAAAATAATGACTTAAAATGCTAATGAAGAAGTAGTGCAAAGAGGTTTTATTAGCTTTTTTCCTAGGTACATATGTATATCCATTCAAGGATTTATTAAGAATGATTTAAATGATCAAACAAAAGTTTGAGTGTATTCAGATTTGGAGTTATGATCTGACTTCACTAGCATGTATCGGAGGCGACACTCATAGCCGAGCGGATCTTATCTTTATGTGAATTGACCAAAGCTTATTACAGGACAAGTCATCAATGTATACTGAATGTATTTCACTGTAATACATAAAAACACCAGACGTGCCCGATCATGCGATCACAGAAACAACAAAATTGTCTGTCCACTCTTCTAGTGGTAAACTACGCATCTTATGGATACCAAGTGAATAATCGGCAATGCTATATTAAAGGGGAAGGAAACTTGAGGAACGGGAACGCAATACAGTTTGACGCATTAATAACACTGGCGAGAGAATCCCATATAACCTCTTGAACGACCGAAAGCACATCGTTGTTAGTATAATGGTTCATATTCTTACGGAATGGAGTTTGTATACATTATTATTTATATAGATTGTTATATAAGGTTTTTCCACCAATTTTTCCATGAATAGACTATGTTCAACTTAACCTATGCAGAAATTTAAGGATTTTCCATAATCTAAGCTTCTTAAATTTCATTAAATGTTAGTAAACATATAAAAATGTTTACCTCTTAAATATGCGTTCAATAAATATGTATTTCATAGTTAAGACCCATTACTAAAGAAAAAAACGCTGTACTTAATTTAACGTGCACAGAATTTCTACTCAATTGAAGTATTAAAAAAAAATAATTGAACTGAAAATACACCGATACATGTTCTCACCTTCTTATATCAAATTTTTCATTATACTTTTCATGTTGAATTTAAAACACACACCAGGTTCATGAAAAAAATATAGAATAAAACATAAAATGAGGAAATACATAAAGGAGATGAAGAAAATAAGTTAATAAAAGAAAAATCCAAACAATACTTTAACACTCTTTTTATAACTAACACTCATTCAATTACCCATTCACACAGATACATGCATATACACAATTCATTGGAACACTAACACCACTTAACACTCCACCCAATCAACAGTTTAATAAGAAGTCAGCGTACCCCAAAGAGTAAGTCAATCGTCACTTAGTAATTGGCTCCCTAAATAATACATACATATAGGAGAAGTAAGTTAAACCCTCTTTTCTCGGTAATGTAACTTAACAAGTCGTTACCTAAGTTATCAGAAGTAATGTATTGCCGAGTCAATTGTTCCTTTGTACTTTGAAGTAAAGTGTTTTTGTAATCTATAAAGAGCCAATTAGTTTTCTCATACAACATGAACATACAACAAAATAACTAGTTACATAACCAATTCCATAAGCAGTTGAATAGACTAATAATAGGTAAGTCGATGTAAATCACAACATCAGGGCAATATTCACACACTTGTACACCTTTACTTCCCAGCAGTTCGACAAAGAGTCAATGAATCCGGAAAAGACAATAATTTCCACTAACACCTGGTTGGCTCTAATTCATCTTTCTTCATGGATGTACTCTTTGTAAACGAGGGTGAAGTTAATCGTAATCTATGGGATTGACCTCCTCGTAGGAGAAGCGTATGTTGAAATAGGTAGTCACCTGGGCAGTCGGTGGCTAGGGGTAACCCTAAGTAGTGGGTGAAATAGGTAGTTGGGGACTGTCCAACCGAACTGTTTGGTTCCATTAACAAACGTTTTGTGTGTGTGTGTGTGTCAAAAGTATTGACAGGTATATCGAGAGCCTTTGTTAAAAGGGTAAGAATAAATAAAAAACGTCTTCCATAAAACTGAAATAAAATTAAAGTGATGAAATTCCAAAAGAAATTTTATACTCATGCTTCATATTCATGACTATAAGAAGAAAGACTTTGGATGAAAATACAATTTGTAATTGTAGGCCAACAATTGCACATAAAAGGGAAGACAAACAAAAAAAAAAAAAAAAAACATCGCTTGGCGAGAGAAATATAAACCAATTGATTTTAAGATGTAAAATGACAAGAAATACTTTCGTTCCTACACACACACTTATACAACGTCATACAATATTCAAGCAATTTCCTCAAATATCAATTTAATATTAAGTCCTTGTGGGCTTTAGTTCAACGATAATGGCAGATCCAAGAAATAGCATCGTTATTTTTACGTTTTTTTTTTCGTTTTAAACCTTACACTATCACTTCATGGCAGGAAGGATATTATGTGTTTGTGCTAGAGTTTGTAACAGTTTAAAATAATGGTCTCATATTCATAATCAATACGTTGTTCGTCCTCCCATTCGCGTAAATTAAGGAATCAAATTAAAGATTGGTTTTGTAATTAACTTGATAATGTTAAATAATTAATTAAGTAAATTCTTTACACATATAGGCAATATCGTTTAAAATCGATGTCTTCCTATTTGGATGAATTTGCACCATGTGAAAAATATCTATCTAAACTTCTTTGCACAGTTTTTGCTAGGACAAATAGGTGAAAAGTTACACTCATTTGACCGATAGAGCTGAATTTGTGTCTGGCCTACTATCTTATAGTACTAATCTTGTTGCAAATTTTATCCAAATCTTTTTTTTTTTTTTTTTTGAATTGGGTCACTTGACACGAAAATGCCCATATGTGAAAGTAATTCTGATCAGGTCCATAACAAATTTCTGAACCTTTTATGGGAACTATGACCTATTATGGGCCGATCATTATAAATTAATTAAATATGTCCGATTAAGTGACATTTCGGTAGTGGACCATATATGAGAGTTATGACCAATTATGGAATGATCAGAGAAAACATTTTCAGGAAGTTTTTTTATATACACGAATTTATACTAGTGACGAATTATATAGCAATATGACTTTTTGTCAATGAAATATTAGCGTTTAAGTAATTTTCTGAAGTGGACCTTATATGAGAAAAATTTGACCAAATATGAATCGATCCGGAACAAAATTAACAGGTTGATTTATCTCTATTAAATTAAATAAATTATGTTAGTTTTTATATATTTATTTGTTAATTAGTTACGTACATTTAAGTAAGAGGGCTTTATATGGGAGATATGACCAATTATGGGCCGATACAGATCTACATAATTTAATAATATGATTTCTCTTGATATTATATTTACATCTATACTACTTTGTGGTGATATCGGTATTTTGGAGGGAGTTATTAACGAGGGTATACAAAATAATATAGTCAAAACTAGACCACATTGAATTACATAGAGCCCCACATAAGATTAACATTAGAACACGTTCATAATTGACTTAAAAATCACTATAATAAAGTATTGTAATGGAATTTGGCATCTTAATATTTCTACCATGCTGAATAAGGGTCGGTCCGGAACAGGTTCTAGCCCATTTCAAAATATATTTTCAATCTTAGCTAGGTCGAAACCCAAAAATGTGGTATTTATCAGAATGTGGTGATAATGTACGATGTAAATTAGTTTTATATGGAGGTCTATAAGTTTTATATCTATGGTCAATCCATTTTAAGATCTGACTACATAATTTATTCCGAAATTCTATTAAAAGGCATAAAAAAGATCTTTAAACTGTAAATACTTATATAAACCATGATATGATAATATACCTTGGGTGAAATTTGGCACGCACGTTTTATTTGACCAAGGACGAAGCCTATTGAAAATGGTTAAAATCGGTTCATTATTTCACCTAGCCCCCATAGAACAGAACCCCCCGAAAAGGGCTTCTTAGCTCATAATTATGTTAAATATACAGATATATCGATAAAATATGGCACAACTAAGTTTTATAGAAGTCTTGATGACCCTGCCAAATTTCATAAAGATCGGGCCCCATTTGACCCTAGCTCCCTTACAAAGTCCCCTTCAGAAAATTACTTGAATGTCCCAAATTAACTTATAAACACAAATATCGCGATGAAATTCAGCACAATAAAATATTATGTAAATATAAATATATTCACAAAATTTTATCGGGCTTGGTCCATATTTGCCCCTAGCCCCCATATAAAGCCTCTTTCAGAAAATTAGTTTTTCATCCATAAATTGCTTAAATGTATCGGAACAAGGGAATATTGAAGATAAATGCGATATTGTGAAAAATAAATCACATTTAATATTTATAACTGGTGTGGGGTGTCATATGGTCGGCCACGCCCGACTATACTTTCTTACTTGTTTTAATTCTTTTTATAAGAAACTAAATAAAACCAAGACATAACGATCTCATAAAACTTATCAAAGGAATTATAAAACAAAAAAGGCAGTTTTTGAACGAGAAAATATTTTAAAATGTATTTGTACATACATATATTTCAATATATTTATATGCGAAAGGTACTGTGTTTAATTATGAAATCGAGAGAAATTTGTACCTGTGTGAGTGAGTGTTTTTTTATATATGTATATATATTTTTTTAAATTTATTTTTATCATGTCGGTTATTGAGTTTTCCATGGTATTAAAACACGTGCCAATTGTTGTAACACACACGTGTAATTGAAAAATTAAAGTTTGTGGGGTCTTTTTACAATCGGTGTTAGATATTTTAACCGCACCATTACACATCTGTCACTTTTGCACTTTTGTGGTAGATAAAGGTCGCACCACTCTAAAAGGGTAGTAAATAAATCGATAAATCTTTTACGATTCATTGAGTGTTTGTCAGTTTGCGATGAAGTAGAGAAAATATTTCTTTAGCTAAGTTTAAGATCGGATAGAATTAATTAAGTTATTTTATTAGGGAAATATTAAAAAGTTAAATAAATAAATTTAGGAAAATTGCTAATATACTCGATTTTACTTGATGTCATTACGGATCGAATTCTACAGAATATGATAGAACAATTAATTAAAATGTTCAAAAAGTTAAATTTCACCAAGATTGGATATAAGAACACTTAAAATTTGTCCAGATTTTAAGGGTTGTTTTTTTTATTCGTCTCCAATTATAGCGCAACGAAGTCATTTGTGGACTGAAGATGAAAACATTTCCTACACATTTCAATTTATTTTTGTATGTCTTTTTATATAATCGTAAAGTCATAAAACTATTAAACTACATATATATCGCTTAATGCAAATAAAGAAAATTTCATTCAAAAATTTTACTTACATTATACGTGTAGCATCACGTTGACGTACATTTTCATCACGATTCAACACTTCAATAATCATTTTACGTTCATTCTCCGATAAACTCTCCAAAACTTTTGACGTTGCCACGGCCAATTCCGGTCCCAGGGCATCGATGGTCTCACCCGGTATGCCCTCAGTACCGGCATCAGTTGTCTGTATAATGTCAGCGGTATTGTCAGCCATGCCAGAATTAGCTATCGGATGATGATGATGATGCTGCTGATGTTGATGGTGATGACTCATATTTGTGGGTACACTTGTTGTGTTGTTGTATTGATACATTAAACTGTTGCTGTTGGGTTCATGCAGGTTGGCAACTGATGATGTTCCGGTTGTTGTTGTTGCTGCTGAGTTGGGTACCCATTGTTTGTTATTGGGGGCATTGGGTGTAGGTGGTAGACGAGCACTACGTCCACTTGACATAATCATAAAACAAGAAAAATATATACACGAGCTCTTACTCACTCTTTCACACTTTAATTCTATTTCTCTCTCTGTATATCTGTTGCTCTGTTGTCAATTTTTTGTAGACAATAAATAAATTTACACTTCAGTTATTTAATATTATTTCTGTTTCCTTTTCCTTTGTATATTTTGGTTTTATATCTTCTATGTTAGTATGCGCGTGTTTGTATGTGTGTATTGAAGAGTATAGTATTTCAATTATCCTTTTTAGTATAATTTTGATTGCTTTTGTGTAAAATTATGCCATTTCAATAAAAATTATTTATATTTTTTGTTATGTTTGATTTTTATTACATTTTAGTTGTTCTCCATGTTGTCTTTTTTTTATTGTTTAGTTATTTAAATGAATCTGTAATGAAATGAAAAATAATAATTAAAATAAAATAAATACTTACGACTTTATTTAAAACAGGATTAACATTTTCTTTAATTGCCCCACTAGCAAATAAAAATGAAATTAAAAGCAAATTTAACGAGGTTACAAAGTATTTAATATATTTATTTGCATTTCTTTTTAAACCATTTCTGGCGAGAGTTGATTTCAACCCAAAACAATTTTTCAACAATTAGTTACCAAATCGGATTAAATAATTTAATCTTTTTTGTTTTTTGTATGTTAACATAACGAGCTTTTAATTTGCCGTTATTTATTTTAATTTGGTTTAAAGTTATTTTTTGTATTGATTTTTAATGAATAAAAATATGTTTAATGGAATTATAAGTAATTTAAATTTACTGTAAAAACGTGATTCTTATTTTAAGTTTAAGTTATATTTTATACCCTACATCACTATAGTGGGGAGGTTATTACGCGTTTATGCTGATATTTGTTACCCATAAAATATTAATCACTTTCTGAGTCGACTTAGCTATGTCCGTCTGTCTTCCCCCGGGGGCATGTTACCTTGGTGAAATCTCCACCTTAGTGTTATTGGAATATTCCGGGGAAAAGAGGTGCTACCAATACCTCTAGTCTGCCGGGACTATAAACTGGTGATATTCAAATATATCCTCGGCCTTTCCTTGGAATGATTTGACATTGGGTCTAACAAGAGTAACATATAATCTGGCACTACGGGTGACCAGATGCCCACAGGACTTGTCCTGGCTGGTCAGTTGGTTGAGGTTCGTTCGGGGTCCACGTAATGGCTGTGGTTTATACCCAAATCCGCGGGGAGGGAATGCTAGTTCAGGGACTGATGTATCCAAACGCCATATATTTCTGGATTCTCTCTCCGGTGATGTTGCCATCTCAACAGATGTCACTGGATGATGTGACAGAGCAACTTATGCTGCGGAAACTTTTTTAACGCTCGGGAAAAAGTAATATACTTTTTCGACGTATATTTGTATGCTCTATGTGGAATGGATAAGGCCAATTTGAAATATCCAAAAATTTTGTAAAAGTTATAACCCTAGTGGACACCTTCCGGTATACCGGAAGATTGATTTCACCTGATGTTGGGGTTTGTCGCCCCTTCTATTGACTTTAGACCAGTGACTGATTTTTCCTTGTCGGGCATTGGGATTGATCCCATGATGCCTGTCATTCCGCAACGGGGCTACTATGGCAAGAGATTAGATAGCTCGAGTCCTTCAGCTAAGTGCTTGTACATGGACCGGCTCAGTCATCTACAAAAATTGCCATCTGAGTTCTTCATAGAAGACGCGTGGTAGACCGTCTCTAGTCTACCCAGTGAATGAAAAAGACCACCGTGAAATAAGGCCGTCAAGGCAGGTGTTCACGTTAAACACTCGACATTAATGCCTGTCTATGTGTCTGTAAACCTTGATAATTTCATGAAATTTGGTACATACTCTTCTTTTGACCCAAGGGCAAACCTATAAAATCGGTCCATTATTTCGCCTAGCCCCCATACAACCGTACCCCCGAATAGTGCTTCTGAGCTTATAATAATGTTAAATGTTCTAGTATATCAACGAAAATCGGCAAAACGTAGATTTAAAACAGTCAAAATGATAATGATCGGGTCTAATTTGACTTGAAGGTCAAAATTCACTTGAAAAAACTTATAACACAATGAAATTCTGTGTAAATAACTTTAATGTAGACATAAATTCCTCTACCAAAATTTATAAGGATAGGCCCATATTTACCCCCTGTCCCCATATAAACCTTCTTGTAGAAAATCTCTTTTTTATTGTGAACAAATTGTAAAAATATTTGTGAATTAAAGTAAAAAATGTTTTATTATTATAAAAACAATCCACATTTTTAACAAACTCAATGGTGTAGGGTATCATATGGTCGACCCGACTATACATTTATACTTGTTTTTTATGTAATAGTTATTTCAAATTGCAATTATTATATAGGTCAACAATTTATTTATCCCTGAAATCAAAGTATACTTTTCTAATTGATTCATTATACCCTACACCACTTTAGTGGGGAGGGTATATTGGATTTGTGCTGATGTTTGTAACATACAAAAATATCGTCCTAGACCCACCTTAAAGTATACCAATCGGCTTAGAATCGTTTTCTGAGTCGATTAAGAAAATTACTTGAATGTCCGAAATTAACTTATAAACACAAATATCGCGATGAATTTCAGCACAATAAAATATTATGTAAATATAAATATATTCACAAAATTTTATCGGGCTTGGTCCATATTTGCCCCTAGCCCCCATATAAAGCCTCTTTCAGAAAATTTGTTTTTCATCCATAAATTGCTTAAATGTATCAGAACAAGAGAATATTGAAGATAAATGCTTTGTTATGAAAAATAAATTACTTTTAATATTCATAACTGGTGTAGGGTATCATATGGTCGGCCACGCCCGACTATACTTTCTTACTTGTTTTTAATCTGAATCTTTTTTTAAAATTTCTCAATCTAAGTTTTAAAAACTTTCAGATCACATACACGATTTATAAATAAATGTGTATTCGCGCTATTATAAGGTCTTTAAAATGACCAAAATTCGGTTTACGATACCTCGAAAATCTAATGTGATAGAGATATCCTAAGGTCAGATTAGGATTCAGTACAGTTCAATCCTTTAAAAAAGTATTCCTGGGTTTCGACTTTTACTAAATTTTTGTTAGCTTGTTAGCGCTATTATAAGGTCTTTGAAATTACCAAAATTCGGCTTGTAGGACACGATATCTCGAAAATCGAATGTGATAGAGATATCCTGAGGTGAGATTAGGATTCAGTTAGGGTTGCCAGCCTGGCTGGACTTGGCTGGATTGTCCAGCTTTTTTGACGCTTGTCCAGTTTCAAGCTAAAATTTAATTTGTCCAGCTAAATAGAATTTTTTTAGTACACTACAATAACTAGGGAAATAATTTTTATGTTATCTTTGTCAAATCATGTTAGCCAACACTGTTTGTATATTTGTTATACAACTAAGTTATGATTTCCCTCTTCTATTATCACTGACAACATGTCTCAACACTTGAAAAGCTGATGTCGTAATAAATATGTATTATTGCGAGCGATAGTCAATTTCTTTACGAACAGCTTACGTACTTATGATTTTTAAAATTTAAAACTTTAGAAATGGCGCTTTTTAATTTAATTTAATTTATTTTCAAATAAACCTAGCCTATTGGCTATAATCGGTTACAAATTTCTACTTTAAAAATAATTTTTCACATCTTTTGTCCTTAAAAACTAAGTTATCGAAGTGATCGGGAAAAACTTAAAATATATTCGTACTCTTTGGACTATAACAAAACGGAATTGGTATATGAGAACCCCTGCATTAATATGTCCAGCTTCTTTTGTTTTTTCCAGCTTTTTAAAACCCAATGTCCAGCTTTTTGCGAATCGGAATCTGGCAACCCTAGATTCAGTACAGCTCAATCCTATAAAAAAGTATTCCTGGGTTTCGACCTTTACTAAATTTTTGTTATCTTGTTTAATTCTCTGAATAATTTATCAGTCAGACTAATCTGCAAGTCTGTCTGTTAGGTTCGAAACGGAAGAATCTAGAACGCTGATTTATTTTTCAAATATTCTCTATTGAAAAGGTTTATTCGCAATTAAATGTTATGTGTTACAGCCAATGTTAGCAGTTGTTTAATAAAATTGTGGACAATTAAGTCAAATTTTGAAGGGGGCTTTGTATAGGGGCTAGGGTTAAATGAGGCTCTCTCATTATAAAATTCATTAGGGTCATCAAGGTTAGTATAGAACTTGGTTTTGCAGCTTTTTCGTATCTCCAGTATATTATAAACTTGAACTTGAAGGCCCTATTCGGGGTTTCAGTTATATGGGGGCTAGATGAAATAATGGACCGAGGTAAACCATTTTCAATAGGGTTCGTTTCTGATAAAATAGAATATAATGTTCTAATTTTCATTGAATTATCTTCAAAATCGCGACATGTAGTTTGATTACAAGGTTTACATGGACAGACAGACAGACTTACGGACGGACATAGCTAAATCGACTGAGAAATGATTCTAAGCCGATTGGTATACTTTAAGGTGGGTATAGGACCAATAATATTGTGCGTTACAAACATCAGCACAAACCCAATATAACCTCCCCACTAAAGTGGTGTAGGGTATAAAAATTTAAAACACACTTTTGGAAAGGGTATATAAGATTTGACATAGCTAAATATAGAACTCTGATAAGTAAAACTTTTTATATGTCTAACACGATAGTGACAAAAGTTATTTATTGACTATTGACAATTAGACTTTATATGGGGGCTGTGGTTAAATATAAACCGATAAACAAATAATATAAAATTGATTAATGCCAAATTGTAAAGCGTAACAGATAACACTTTTACATAAACGGATGAAGGATAGACGGACGGACATGGCTTAATCGGCTCAGAAAATGAGTCTAAATCGATTGGTATCAACTTAAGCTGAACGTAGAATCAATATCTTAGTGCGTTACAAACATCAGCACAAACGTATTTTTTTAACTAAATTTCTAGAAACAAAAACAGAAAAATTTATAACTTATAAAACTACAACTAAATAAAATACTACTTGTTAATAAATTACAATTTACTAAATAGAGATAGTAGGTTAAAAAAATAGGTTAAAGTTCTTTACAATAGATTAATGGACAATTACGCAGTGTTTGGAGAGACCTTTTGAAATTCAAGAGAACTGAATAGAAAGCAAACAAATATGTACATATATGTAAATTATTTAAATGTTCCTCAAAATAATATTGAAACCATTATAAGTATACATATAAATGTACAAAAAATATATTGTATGTAGACAGTCTTTGTTTACTTGGAAAGTCAATGACTTCAAACAAATTGCCGCCCCCCATAATCACTAGTCATATGAAAGTGTGTGAAGCACTTAAATGTATGAATTAATTATTTATTACTCATACAACATGTAGTCCCTGCAAAACAACTGAAAATGTTAAATTCAATAAATTGAAAGATAAAAACTAAATAAATATACATACACTTTAACTACATACATACATGTATATACAAACAGACAGACAGACTATTATGAAAATGGAAACCCCAATACAGAAATTACCATAGACAGACAGGACACAGCTGTTGTAGTAATTAGATAAAAGACAAAAGAAAACTAAACAACAAACAGTAGAAAATATTTATTTATAATGACAGCTTTATCTAAAAAAAATGCTAAAATTTAATAACTAATATTAAAACTAGGCGAACAACAGCAATTATAACAAATGCTAAATAACAGACTTCTGTTATGAATATAATAAACTAAAAATTTAACTTAGACGACAGTTGTAGCAAATAAGCGTTGTATTTTACTAGTACTATAACAGCGTTCGACACTCAAAATTAGACACGAACCGGATGATATACGTCTGAAACTATAAATTTAATGGAGAAAAACTGCTTTTTTAGTTTTTCATTTCGTGATCCTGTGTCGCTTTTTAAAGGACTTCAAAGTTTTTAAAAGTAAATTTGTCAAAAAATATTTTAAAATCTTCTACAGATCAAACAATGCTAACTTTGATGTGTTATTTTTATTTAAATTGTCAGAATAAAAATGTATAAAAAATTTCTTTTAAAAAAATTTTTGAAAAAATAATATTGAACACCTAAATAGATATTAAGGAATAAAAATTTTAAAAGACATTTTTGACAGTTTTTTATCCTGATAATATAAAATAGAAATAATACAAACTATTTCTCAATTCTCCTTGTTAGCTTGACATCAAATTTGACATTGTTTGATCAGTATTTTAAAATAGTTTTTGAAATTTAAAACTTTGAAGTCCTTTGAAAAGAACGCAGGATCACGAAATGAAAAACAATAAGTGAGAGTTTTATATTCGGCTGTACCGAATCTCGTATACCCACCATCAAATCGTATGCCGTAAAATATCAGGGTGAAGACGACCTTACATGAGAGGTAAGGTGAATTATTGACTGTTTTTTATAAAATTTTGAAGACCGATTTAGGTTCATATGATTAATGCCAGTAATTATTTATTTTATTTATTTATTTACGAAAAACCAACCAAGCCCATAGGGCCATATATAGTTGGTAGACTAGCATATGTTAAAATAGGCAACTTTATTAGCGTTAAAGTAATTTTCTGAAGAGAAGCTTATATGGGCGGGTAGGGTGAGTTACCGACACTTTTCGAATGAAATTTGGTAAGAAGATTTACGTTACTATAAAAGTTTCTTCTATCAAATTTCACAACTGTACACGTATTTTTAAGCCAGCAATGATCGTAAAAGTAATTTTCTGAAGGACCTATATGCGGGTAGGGTCAATTATGGCCCGATCATCAATAAATTTGGTAGAGAGATTTTAACTCGTATAAAACTTATGTGTCGAATTTCATCGCTTTACTCATATTTGAAAGCCAGTAATGAGCTTTTAAAGTCATTTTCTGAAAAGGAGCTTATATGGGGGTCAATTATATGCCGATTCTTATAAAAGTCAGTAGAGAGGTTTTGGCTCGTATGAAACTTTTTTATGTCGAATTTCATCTCTATACTAGTACTTTTAAGCCAGTAATGAGCGTTAAAGACATTTTCTGAAGGGGACCTCATATGTAGGGTAAGTCAATTATGAACCCATCCACACAAAATTTGGTAGAGAGATTTTGACTCGTAAAAGACTTATTTATATCAAATTTCATCGCAATACTCGTATTTTTAGGACAGTAATGAGGGTTAAATTCATTTTCTGAATGAAACCATATATGGGGGGTAGGATCAATTATGGACCGATCCACATAAAATTTGGTAGAGTAATTTGGCTCAGATATAACTTATGTGTGTCGAATTTCATCGCTATATTCGCATTTTTAAGCCAGTTATGAGCGTTATAGTCATTTTCTAAAGGGGGCCTTATATGGGGGTATGGTCAATTATGGACTGATTCTCATAAAATTTGGTTGGGAAATTTTTGCTCAAACTTATTTATGCTGAAATTCATCGCTCTACTCGTGTTTCTAAAGCAGATAAGCGTTAAAGCTGTTTTTTTGGGGGTCTATTTGTATAAGGGCTATACGAAGATGTGGACCAATATTGTCCATTTTCAATACCAACCAAACCTTACCTGTAGAAAATATTTGTGGAAAATTTCAACCCTCTAACTTATTCCGTTCGGACTCTATCGAGTTTTCAACAGACGGACGTACATGGCTAGAACGTCATAGAATTTAATAAGGACCCAGAATATATACTATTGTGGGTCTATGATCAATATTTCGATGTGTTACAAAAGGAATGACAAAATCAATATACCCGCATCCTTTTTGATGGTGGGTATAAAAAACGCAGTTTTCTCCATTAAATTTATAGTTTCAGACAAATATCATCCGGTTTGTGTCTAATATTTTAATCTCTTTTTGTCGGACGGTGTAACAACTCATTGCTTTAGTAATGCTGAAGTATTGAAGAATTATAAATATTATTATATCAAAGATAAGTAAATACAAGCACTGTACCTAGTATTTTTACAAATTCTGATAAAATTAATAATATTATTAACACGCATGAAGAAAATAAGAAATATTTCTGGATCTCGGTACATCTCAAGTTCAAAATTAATTGTTCAATTGTTTAAAGATAGAAGTTTCACAGTGTAAATATAAACAGTCATATTTCTGAGAAATTATAACAGTTAGGGATCCCCATTTTTTAAAGAAAACTCTAAGATTACTATTAATAATTGGAAAGAGTAGACGGACCAACAATAGTGGGCATGGGACCTCCCATATTAAGTAAATATAGAATTTCGCTATTTTGGGGAAAAAACCTTCAATTTTTGTACGAATAACTTTAATGTCAATACAAATATTTAGAACTGAAATGGATGGTGTGTGGCACCATTATTTTGTACAAATGGATAACTATAATGAATAAAATTTTGAAATGAGTAACATTACTATCCATTGAAAAATTTAAGACCAAAATGGGCAATAGTGGGCGAAGCCTCCCATAATATTAAAATAATGGAAATTATATCACAAAACTACTAAAGAATATAGAAGCACATTGAACATAGCCAGTAAACATAAACATAGATGTATTATTTATTAATATCAATTTATCAACAAATATGCCACGCCCATTTAACAGATTATGACCATTTTTTTGTAGGACCATATGTATTGATGTAGTCAAAGTTTTAATGTGATGCGGCTTCATAAAAGCGAGTTATGACTTTATTCCGGCTAGATTGCTCATTTGGAACACTGTGCGTATACCAAAAATTATAAAAGTACTTATTAATACCAAAAGAGGCAAATAACAAAAAGAAAAGTACAATTTTCATAATTAAATTTTCGAACATTACAATGACATTCATTCCACACATATGTATGTACATTAGGGTGGCCCCAAAATGAACATTTATTTCATTGTACGTTACCACTTGCCATATTGTATGTCCCAACATCTATGTTTAGTGAGCTGGATCAAATAATAAAAATGTTCTTTTTCAGGTTTTTGTGATTTTTTTTCACACTTCTTACAAAGATAATACACGCAATTTTGATATCATATGAAAGGTTTTCGAAAGTCGTTTTCATTGTTATTGAATGTCAAACATTACAAAACTATTCAAAAATTTATAGCAACATTTTTGGTTATTCAAATTTTAAATGTTATATCTTAGAACGAACCAAATAGTCCTTTGATTTTCTATTTAAAAACAGGTGCCATCCTAATAAGTATACATTTATTTAATCATTCATTCATTCTTTGTATTCATTTGTTCATAAATAATTGATAAGATTCATAATATAATTGTTTGAGTGTCTGGTATTTCAAAGCTTTTCGGACATTTCAAATAGAAGATTATGTTATACAGATTGATTTGACTTTATGACTGAAAATAATTTTGGATTAATTAATTATCTACTAATGAATGCAATAAAATCATATGTTGAAGAAGTTACACAGTTTCAATTATGTAGCAGTGTGTAATTATAAGACGCATCAATCAAATGTGCAAGTCTATTGAAAATGATATTAAATACTAGACTATTGAATACTATTAAAATGCTACACAAAAATATTAATAAAGGATAAATAATAAAGCTTAACATGAATAATTTAATTTAGCTTAAAACGTAATTTATTAAAATAAAACGCAATTAGCCTAAAACGCCATAAAACAAATATTTTTATAATCGTTTTAAGTATGAATGTATGTATAATTTTACGATAAAGGGATGGTACCACTTTTTTAATAGCAATTTTGCCTTTTAGGATTTTTTGAACTATATTACATATTTCAATTAAAATATAAATTTATTATGAAAACAAATGGATTTGCATTTTAATTTTTTTATGCTAAAATAAAATTGTTATTGATTGAAATCGCAATAAACATGAAACAAATTAATTTATTGGAATTCATAACAACAATTATGTAGCTTATTTTATAAATTTTCCATCATTAACAAATTACCGAATTTTTGTCTACACAAGAAAATACTGATAATTTTTATACCCTACACCACTTTAGTGGGGAGGGTATATTGGGTTTGTGCTGATGTTTGTAACACACAATAATATTGGTCCTATACCCACCTTACAGTATACCAATCGGCTCAGAATCATTTTCTGAGTCGATTTAGCTATGTCCGTCCGTCTGTCCGACCGTCCTATTGAAAATGGTTAAGATCGGTCCATTATTTCACCTAGCCCCCATACAACTGAACCCCCCAATAGGGCTTGTAATCTTTGTAATCAATTTATGGTATCGTAGACAAAGGCTATTGAAAATGGTTAACATCGGTCCATTATTTCACCTAGCCCCAATACAACTGAACCCCTCGAATAGGGCTTTTAAAACTTGTAATCAAACTACAGGTCGCAATTTTGGAGATAATTCAATTAAATTTGGCACATGATCTTTTATGACACCGTAGATGAAGCCAGTTGAAAATGGTTTACATCGGTCCATTATTTCACCTAGCCCCCATACAACTGAACCCGCCGAATAGGGCTTTTAAGTTCATAATTATGTTAAATATACTCATATCTCGACAAAAAGCTGCAATAACCAAGTTGTATACAAGACTTGATGACGCCCACGAATTCCATAATAATAGGTTCTCATATGACCCTAGCCCCTATGAAAAGGCCCCATCAAAATTTCACTTAAATGTCCACAATTTTATTCAACAATAAACGGCTTAAGTATGTATATCTAAGGCATGGTACAATTCAACTTAAATGCTTTATTATGGCAACTAAATCACATTATATTTTTGTCAAAGGTGTAGGGTATTATATGGTCGGCCACGCCCCGACTATAATTTCTTACTTGTTTAACTTTAAAATCCTTTCTATAGTCTAGACTATAGTCTATAGACTATAGTCTAGTCTATAGTCTAGTCTATAGTCTAGTCTATAGGTCTAGTCTATAGTCTAGTCTATAGTCTAGTCTATAGTCTAGTCTATAGTCTAGTCTATAGTCTAGTCTATAGTCTAGTCTATAGTCTAGTCTATAGTCTAGTCTATAGTCTAGTCTATAGTCTAGTCTATAGTCTAGTCTATAGTCTAGTCTATAGTCTAGTCTATAGTCTAGTCTATAGTCTAGTCTATAGTCTAGTCTATAGTCTAGTCTATAGTCTAGTCTATAGTCTAGTCTATAGTCTAGTCTATAGTCCTAGTCTATAGTCTAGTCTATAGTCTAGTCTATAGTCTAGTCTATAGTCTAGTCTATAGTCTAGTCTATAGTCTAGTCTATAGTCTAGTCTATAGTCTAGTCTATAGTCTAGTCTATAGTCTAGTCTATAGTCTAGTCTATAGTCTAGTCTATAGTCTAGTCTATAGTCAGTCTAGTCTAGTCTATAGTCTAGTCTATAGTCTAGTCTATAGTCTAGTCTATAGTCTAGTCTATAGTCTAGTCTATAGTCTAGTCTATAGTCTAGTCTATAGTCTAGTCTATAGTCTAGTCTATAGTCTAGTCTATAGTCTAGTCTATAGTCTAGTCTATAGTCTAGTCTATAGTCTAGTCTATAGTCTAGTCTATAGTCTAGTCTATAGTCTAGTCTATAGTCTAGTCTATAGTCTAGTCTATAGTCTAGTCTATAGTCTAGTCTATAGTCTAGTCTATAGTCTAGTCTATAGTCTAGTCTATAGTCTAGTCTATAGTCTAGTCTATAGTCTAGTCTATAGTCTAGTCTATAGTCTAGTCTATAGTCTAGTCTATAGTCTAGTCTATAGTCTAGTCTATAGTCTAGTCTATAGTCTAGTCTATAGTCTAGTCTATAGTCTAGTCTATAGTCTAGTCTATAGTCTAGTCTATAGTCTAGTCTATAGTCTAGTCTATAGTCTAGTCTATAGTCTAGTCTATAGTCTAGTCTATAGTCTAGTCTATAGTCTAGTCTATAGTCTAGTCTATATCTAGTCTATAGTCTAGTCTATAGTCTAGTCTATAGTCTAGTCTATAGTCTAGTCTATAGTCCTAGTCTATAGTCTAGTCTATAGTCTAGTCTATAGTCTAGTCTATAGTCTAGTCTATAGTCTAGTCTATAGTCTAGTCTATAGTCTAGTCTATAGTCTAGTCTATAGTCTAGTCTATAGTCTAGTCTATAGTCTAGTCTATAGTCTAATCTATAGTCTAGTCTGTAGTCTAGTTTATAGTCTAGAATATAATCTAGTCTATAGTCTAGTCTATAGTCTAGTCTATAGTCTAGTCTATAGTCTAGTCTATAGTCTAGTCTATAGTCTAGTCTATAGTCTAGTCTATAGTCTAGTCTATAGTCTAGTCTGTAGTCTAGTTTATAGTCTAGAATATACTAGTCTAGTCTAGTCTATAGTCTAGTCTATAGTCTAGTCTATAGTCTAGTCTATAGTCTAGTCTATAGTCTAGTCTATAGTCTAGTCTAGTCTAGTCTATAGTCGAGTCTATAGTCTAGTCTATAGTCTTGTCTATAGTCTAGTCTATAGTTTAGTCTATAGTTTAGTCTATAGTCTAGTCTATAGTCTAGTCTATAGTCTAGTCTATAGTCTAGTCTATAGTCTAGTCTATAGTCTAGTCTATAGTCGAGTCTATAGTCTAGTCTATAGTCTAATCTATAGTCTAGTCTGTAGTCTAGTTTATAGTCTAGAATATAATCTAGCCTATATTCTAGTCAATAGTCTAGTCTGTAGTCTCGACTGTTATAAGTAAGAACTATTTCAAAATTTCGATTTTCTATGCCTGAGCAAGATAGAACATCTGCCACGCACACGAGTAAAACCTTTTTTGTAATGAAGTTTTTGCTGCGAGTTTACAATTTTGGATGTGATACCCCCGCAAAAATTTTGACTAATACTCACATGCGTGTAAAGGGTACTCCTGAAAGGGCTGGTCCAAAACTAATGCAAATATATGGAATAGCATACTCTACACATTACATTCCAAAACTATTCTTCTGCTAAAATTATGGTCCGCAACCTGGTACTATGTAATACATTATATACTTTGGCAGACTATGGATCATGTCCTAAATGGATCATGTACCCGAATATTGTTTATACGGAAGTAGTTTTGGGATTATGACAATAAATTTTGCCAAAATCCTGTAAAAATTAATAAATAAATAACTGCTTTTAAAACCAAGAATATTGGAATCGTTGTAATGCGAATTCCATAAACTGCCGGTTATTCAAACGACATGAAAACATATATAGTCTATGTTTTAATATGTACGACAAGGCCTAAAGGGTTTGACAACAAAAAGTAAATGTAAAAATTCATACAAGGAGTTAATATTGAAACGCCAGATGTTTTCATAAAATACACCCCCATTACCAAGAATTTTATTAAATAACAGATGTCAATCAGTGAAATTTATGTGGTTTTTAACCCAATAAAATATTATATTTTACGAAAATGTAAATATAAATGAAATATTTACAGAAATTTGTTATCTCTAATCATTAAATTCGCACTTAGCAAAATAAATAAATAAATTCAATCGATTTAGCAATAATGACTAAAATAATAATCAACAGAAATCTATTGCAATTAAGAGAAATCACTTGATTCTATGAAGTCTAATAGAACTGCTAATTTGATCGCCATACAAATTAAATGACAAGTTAAATTTTAAAGTGTGTATTGGTCAGCATATTGTACATATGTAGTAGTAAGTTAGTATTCTTAAAACTGTTTTTGAAATTTTTAAAACTGCACAAATTCGAAAGAGAGAACAACTGTTGCTTCCAAACAAAAGCTAAATGCTAAGAATAACATTGTTTTGTCATGAAAGGATTTAAAAGAATAACAACTGAACTTAATAGTAACACCCGCCTCAGTTCTACATATTGTTACTTCTATATCCAAAACGTTGTAAAATCCTACACAAACTCAAATTCATTCAGTAATAAAAAAAAAATCCAACAAGTATATGTATTGCTACATGATATAAACAATACTATACTTTGGTTGAAAGCCGAGATATTTCAAATAGTACATACTCGCAACCAGTTGTACTTGAATCTTTTGACATTGCCCGTTGTGAATGAATGAATGCAACGAAAATGACTACAGTTTCATACAATTTCAATGAGGTCTATTTTTATTTTTTTCCAACATCAATTCAATTTCATCAACATGCCATTGATAAGTTATTTGAAAAGGATACAAAAGCACCGCTGGTAATACTTAGTACTGCAAATGTAAAATTTACAAATTCTGAAAAGAATGGCAAAAAGTGGAGCAATTTCGGAATTAGGACTTATATAGGGTCTAGATCCAACAATAGACCAATGATTTTTAGGTGATGGGTATACAAACTTCATAAAGAATCACCCTATGAATCAAAGTAAAAAAAAACTTCAAATGTTTTTTTGTTCTTTTGGAAAATATTGTGGTATAATGTATCAGACTTAGAAACTACACATAAGAATACACAGCTAAACAAAAGCTTTAACACATCCGCCGCATATGTATTGCAACATATTGAATGTTCATTTGATGTACTTCAACACATTCGATCAAAAAGAGTCCTTTCTAAGAACATGAACACAATGTCATTCATTATACCCTACACCTCTTTAGTGAGGAGTCGATTTAGCTATGTCCGTCCGTCCGTCAGTTTATCTGTCTGTCTTTCTCTCTTCGAACAGGTCTGTGTCCATAGCAGCATATGCTGTATTCCTAAACCCGATCGGTATTTCTTACCGGTCGCGTAGTGGGACGCCGGTATATGCTGGGGAATTGTCAGGTTAGTAGTCAATGGTTGCCTGTCATCCCGTAGAGCGATCTTTATGATCATGGGAATGGAACTGATGTGAAAATTGGTGAAAGATCGGGAAAGTCTCCATATATTGGAGATTTGTACTGATTTAGTATGTCTTTTTACGCTTCGGGGAAGTTCTTCTGTGCTGTTGCCATCTCAACAGGATATATTGATACATGCTACGCGACTAATTTGTCGGGGCAATTATTAGAATTAATTGACTTTGGAAATTCCTATTTCCTTTGTTAACATTGATCGGTTCATTAAAGAGGGATCCTGATCCATTTTGTTGGGTATTTCGGACTACCAAATATGTCTCTCGGTGCTGTTGCCAAAACAACAGAACCATCTCGGTAGTGTGGTTGCGCGATCTTAAAGAGGTTAAGGAATGCACTAGAATGGGTCATTAGATGATGGGGATTGCATTTTGAATAATGCAATCTTTCATGACATCATAAGGGTGGTCACCTTCCGGCTTACCGGAAGATTGATTTCACCTGATGTTGGGACTTGTCACCCCCTTCTGTTGACTTTAGACCAGTGATTGCTTTTTCCTTGTCGGGGTTTGCATTGAGATTGATCCCATGCTGCCTGTCATTCCGCAACGGGGCTACTATGGCAAGAGATTAGATAGCTCGAGTTCTTGTACATGGACCGGCTCAGCCATGTACCAAAATTGCTACCTGAGTTCTTCATTGAAGAATTCAGGGGCGCGTGGTAGACCGTCTCTAGTCTACCCAGTGGATAAAAAAGACCATCCTGAAATTAGGCCGTTAAGGCAGGTGTTCACGTTAAACTCTCGACATTCGTGTCTGTCCGTCCATGTAAACCTTGTAATAAAACTACAGGTCGCAATTTTGAAGATAATTCAATGAAAATTGGTACATGATCTTCTATTGTCCCAGGGACGAAGCCTATTGAAAATTATTAACATCGGTCCTCGCCCGACTATAATTTCTTACTTGTTTCTGTTTTAGGTAATAATATGTTGTTCGAAAGTGCCTGGTTGACACATACCAACAAATAGGATACAATCTATAGGGCGATATAAACTTGTTTTAAATGCTTTTTATTTGCCTAAAAGCATGATGGATACTTTTGTAAATGATGAACATTGAAAGAAATTGGAAATGTATTATTCCTTTTGTTTTTAAATCATTAAGGAATTACCAAATTATATGGAATCATTAACAATTTGTAAATATTTCACAAAGAAATTTATTAAATCAATAAAAAATTTAATTAATATTTTTTTAACTTAATTTATTTTATATAATTTTTTATGAGTTCATGCCTTTCCTTTGTAGTTTTTCATTATTGTTGCATTATGCATTCATCACTTACGTAAAGTTTTTAACTTCTTTTTGTCATTTGCAATAATTGTGCTTCAACCTATGCCATTCCTCTGCTTACCATACATTGTAATTAAAGATTAATTGAAATTTTATTGCAACGTAGATGAATTGATAATTATGTACATACATAGGTATATATTACACTGGAACACATGATATACATACTTATCATCACGTGAAATGCAAAAGGGCGTAACAACACTTTTAAAAATTTTACAGGAGAGACAAAAAACTAATTAAAATTAAACCTATTTTAGTTATAAAAACGACATTTTCTTAGAAGTACCCCAACATCGATAAACACGTTTGAATATAACTGTACCGTTAGACTAAGGACTTTCTTACTAGTGGAATTTGTTGTTACATTGAAACGCATCATTTTAGAGGTATTCCTCAAAAAAGTGGTATACGGGACACCCTAGTATACATATAAGTAAAGTAAAAACATAATGAAATCGTCCTTGGGGGGTATTGATTACATAAAGTAATTCATTACATGGTCAATTACTAGTAATGTGTAATTGAGCAATAACCAATTACACGTATTTGTAATTTAATAAGCAATTAAAATTACTTTTAATTGTAATTGCAGTTTTGTCAATTACAATTAATTGTAATTGTAATTGAAGTCTATCAATTGCTATTACTTAAAATTGTAATTAAGTTATTACTAAATATAAGGAAACAAATTCACAATTACAAGTAATTGTAATTCGTTATTGCTCAATTAAAGTTACAAATAATAGTAATTGACAAAACTTCAATTACAAGCTATTTTAATGTCAACTTTTAATTTTTTTCCGTTAGTTTTCAAACAAACAGACGGACATAGCTAGCTTGACCGATATTCTTATTTTTTAGTTTACAACTAATGCTTTTATGTTTTTAAATAAAGTGACGGCATCAATATTTTTAAAATTTAAATAAATTCAATACATTTCGATATCTATATAAATGTAAATATGAACATATATACAATTAATTTTGTAGCATTTATTATCATTCACTCTGTATATTTTAACATGACTTTGTTAATGACCTTTTAAAACATTCATACATTTATGGTTTTGTTAATTTCCTTGAATGTTCTTTTATTAAATTATTATGCAAATACAATAATAATTTTGAACAATTTCACATTACATTCAATATTCTCATAAATAATAGACATGAGTTAAAAATTAAATACAATACAATCACATCTTTAGGTATGGTCCCAATTTCAACACCCAAAAAAAGTTTTTTTCTGAGTATATTTGTGTCTTTAGCTTTTTAGTTTTAGAGCCTATGGTGCTTTCATTAGAAAGCTTAACCAACGTATTTCGCCTTTGAAATATTCAAAGACGTTTTCATGAAATGTTCTATTTTTGGATTATAACAGCATTGTAGTAAATAAGCGATATGTCATTAAATTCTGAACATGTTTTCATGCTTAATTTATAAGTATGTATGTAGTTATGTATATATTTTGTATTCACTACTAATTATTCTTCAATAGTGTAGGTATTATTATGCATTATTGTGGTTAAATTAATAATTAAATTATCATTTATTATTTCTTTCACTCAGATTAATGCAGATTTGTGGTAAATTATAGATTAATTTCTTTGTAGCCTAATAATAACAAAAGAAATAAGAAATATGTTGAAGAAATTGCGAAAAGATGGCAAATAACTTCCCATCTCATTCCTCATGTCTTGTGCATTTAACATCAATTTTTGTAAATATTTATTAAAATTAGTGCTAAAGTAATACGTAGCTCACAGATTGTTCATCGCACAGACTACACTCGCTTACAAATAGGGAGTTAGGTAAGTACTTACTACGATTGACTGCAAAAAGGGAGCCAAATAGGTAGTTTTGTTTCTGAGAAAAATAAATTGTCTACGAGGATACATCCTTTGCGCCAATTATGTTAAAAACAATATTCGATAACAATTAGTCAAGGATATAAATATGCTGGGTATTTTTGTCATGTAGAAGGAGTGATTTTTGGAAATTCCAATTTTTAGGAGATAAAAAGGGCAAACAATGGGTAAACGGTAACTCGTAAACTAAAACACATTCAACAGAAATGTCACACTTATCGTTCTTTATTTAAGAATGTGATTGTACTTTTTCGAAATTCGGCTTTTTAGAAATAAACGGATAAAAATTGTATTTTCGTACTATTCGGACCTCATATATCTCATATATATATAGAAGTAAAATTATATAAAAGTATATTATTATTGAAAAATTACGAATATAACTTTGATACTTTTGGCCAAATCGGACCCTTAAGGAGTAAAACTTAATTTTTGTACTTTTTATAAAATATGGGGGGTATATTGATTTTGTCATTCCGTTTGTAACACATCGAAATATTGGTCATAGACCTATAAAAGTATATATATTCTGGGTCCTTATTACATTCTAAGACGAGCTAGCTATGTCCGTCCGTCTGTCCATCTGTTGAAGGCACGATAGAGTCCGAACGGAATGAGCTAGAGGGTATTGAAAATGGGCAATATCGGTCCACGTTTTCGGACCCTACCCCCCATATAAGGTCCCCTTCTAAAAATTACTTTAACGCTCATAACTGCTTAAAAATACGATGTAATTCGACACACATAAGTTCCATGTGAGCCAAAATCTGTCTATCAAATTTTATGTGGATCGGTCCATAATTGACCCTACCCCCCATATAAGGTCCCCTTCAAGAAACGACCTTAACGCTCATTACTTTCTTAAAAATACGAGTAAAGCAATGAAATTTGACATAGGTCTCTAAAGCTAGAATCCTCTCCAGCAAATTTTATGTGGATCGGTCCATAATTGACCCTACCCCCATATAAGGTCCCCTCCACATAAATACGTAATTCTTCCTACCGGAAAGTGTCGGCAACTGATATTCGATTATAAACATGTTTTATATAAACCAAAATCGGTCTAAAAAAATTATGAAAAATTTTATAAAAACGGTCAATAAATTATTCTACCTCTCATATAAGGTCCTATCAGTAAATTTGTTGAGTAATATCACCCTGATGTTTATAGGAGAGCATTCCTTTTACGGCATACGGTGTGATGGTGGTTATATTAGATTCGGCATAGCCGAATATAGCACTCTTACTTGTTTTCTATTAATTGTTTTATACCAGGTTTATGACTACATTTTCAATTACAATTAAATTTAAATAATTGTAATTGTAGCATTAATGAACAATTACTTGTAATTGTAATTGACACTAAGTAATTGTAATTGACCATGTAATGAATTGCTTTGTGTAATCATTACCCCCATGCCTGGTTTGTACATATTGTACTACGATGTTGCAATTTTAAATTTATTCAAACTCATTGAGCCAATTTTGATTGAATTTTAAAAACTAGCACATTTAACAAATGCTTTTTGGAACATACTTGGTCCCAACTGAATAAGGAATATGTGAGAAAACTTTTTCAAAAAAGCTATCTTAAAGATGTTCACTAAAACGAAGTGCGAAATGTAAACACTTAAATAGAATTTAAAAAAAATAAAAAAATATACTACGGATATTTTTATAAACATAATTTGTGTGTTTTTTCATAGCTCTAACCTAGTGCGTATGATCAATATTTTAAATTTAATAACACTTATACGTTAATCGGTTGTATATTTTAAATTAATATTAACCCTTTCCGTGGTTTTGTCGAATATATTCGACATTACAATAGACTCTGTTTTTAAGCATTTTTTGGGTATAATATTTAATTTTAGTTTTAATTTTTTCTTTTAGATGAAAATGAAGACTTTATTATATTTAAAATTGAGATTTTGAAAGATCTTCCGTATTTTAAAAGTATTTAAAAATCAGATTTTAAGAAATTGTCACTTATGACTACTTTTTAAAAAGTGATTTTTAACAACGTTTAAAAAACAGCTTCATTTAATGGCCAAAAAAATTGTATTTTAGGAGATCGGACTATGAAGATTTAAATTGTATTGTATTGAAAGAAGTTTAAGAAGATATTTTACAAAAAAAAAATTCATAAAAAATATTGGTGGTACTTTTTGGAGACTGTTTTTCGAAAGTCGAATATATTCGACATTTAACTTTGACCTTCTATAACTCACTAGGGAAAACTCAAATTCAAAAAATATTATTTTTCCCGGATTCAGCATACTCAAATTATCTTAAATATAAGTTTTCAAGTTTTTTTTCTAGACATAAATTATTTTTGACCCTGAAAGGGTTAATGAATGAATTATACGGAAATTTAAAGGTTTTTCTCTAGATTATTATTGTTAATTAAATTAAAATAATTATAAAGTATAAGGTGTACTGAAAAGAATAAGAAATTAAAAAAAATGTATTTATTCTAAAAGATTAGTCATAATTTTCAATAATGGAGAGCAATGTCCTTTATCGATATTTTTTAGAAAACTTTGTGACATATAGAAATTTCATGTGAGTATAAAGTTTTGTTAAGTAAGTTTGGCATATATAACTTAATTCGTTCTCAAGTCGATTAATTAGGTCTTAAGATATATTGAAATACTCGTTAAACTTTACGAAGCTGAACATAAGTAATAGGAAGTAGATATATATATATTATATTAAAAACTGACTAAATTTCTAAATTTTTAATAACTTCAAAAAACATATTTTTCTTGTTTATAAAAGAAACCCAATAAACAGCATGCATCATAAACATTAATTTATAGCCATCAGTTTTAATGAAACATAAATATGAAACATTTTTAACAACACTGCAATTGGAATAATAACATTTTCAGAAAAACATCATTTTCTCATTTTCTATTTAACACTTATGGCACTTAAATATTAATATTTATTGTACAATACAAATAACTTAAAGGAAAAAACATATTCACATATATACTATCACTTAAAAGTACATGTATGTATAAGTATGTGTTAACACATACAAAGATATGAGTATTACTCCTTGTATAAATAAAACAAACCACTTAAGAAAAAAAACTATTAATAACTAATAATATTCACAGTGTAAATAAACATATGAAGAAGTATAAAATTGTTTGAGGCAACTTTTAACACATCTCAACATAAAATCTTAATAATGTTTTTTGAAAATACGGATACATACAAACATATGTTTATACATACATATTTTTTATATAGTGTACACATGTGGGCAGATAATTAGCTGAGTATTTCTAGAATATTTTTTTTTTTAATTTACTACAATAAGAAACCTTTTACATTATTCTAAATTTCAAAAACGATTCTTAAATTACAAAATAATTCCCACAAGTAGAATCCCACTTATTTTTTGTACACATGTGTACACCCATATTGCATACAGTCTCAACAGTATTTGATTAAACGAAAAACATCTAAAAGATTCGAAATTTAATCAATATTAATCCAGTCAAATTAAGGTTTGCTGTATGATTTTTGAAAGCTAAATAAAACTTTCCAAGGAGCTTTGTCTAGAGGTCCTAAATAAGATTCTAAATGAAACGAAATTTATATACTTCACCATAGTGAGGAGGGTATTAATGTCGAAGAGCTTTATGTGAGTACCTGCGGTGTTGACCTATCTCTTTTTCATCCACTGGTTTGACTTGAGGACGGTCTATCATCGCCCCTTCAATCTTCAATGAAGAAATGAGGTGGCAATTTTTGTACATGGCTAAGCCGGTCCATGTACAAGCACTTTGCTGAAGAACTTGAGTTATCTGATCTCTGACCATTGCTGCCCCGTTGCTTAACTTCCGAGATGTAAAACATCACTTTCGTTTACAGCCACGCAGATGGGATGGCCCCAGTTGATTCGGCAACAGCATCTAGAGACGTAACCGGTAGACCGAAGTAAAAATCCATCAAATAAGCCGAGACTTTGTTCTTACTCACAGTGACACACTGTGGTAAATCTGATATGAATAGAGTTTACTCTGAACACGGAAGGAAAATTCAATGGTATCATCTGTATATGATACCTTTCATCTATCATCGTTCAACCCAGCACACTTCTCATTCATCCGACACATTCATAAGAGAAAAACATACGACACACTTATTCTAGGTAAACGGGTGATGCAATACACCATGATGGAACATTTCATCATGGAAGCATGCCCCGGTGGCCGTGAGGAGGGTATATATAAGTTTGTCATTCCGTTTGTAATTTCTATAATATGATTTTACGACCGCACAGTGGGGCAGAATGGAAATTTTTTGGAAATAAATCTGGCATTTCTAAACGGCTGATCCGATCGGGATAAAATTTGGCGTGAGCGTAGCCAAGGAGTATTCAAGTTTAAGTTTTGAAGATGAACCCTGCAGATGCCCCAGGGACGGCGCTGTGGCGGCTCAAAGTAGGGTACCTACGACATGTAAAATTTTTAAACTCGTGCCATTTTTTTGTTTTTCACCCAAATACAAAGATTTTTATATTTTGTGAAAGCGCTCGACGAGATCTTGAAAAAACGTGCTTGGACATACTACTTATCTCTTATAATATCCGAGTTATAGGCATTTAAAAATTTAGTGATACAAAATTTACCATACCTTGGTCCGCCTTTTTTTGAATACCGGGCGTAATTTTGGACCAAATGGACTCAATTTTTTCTTGTTAGTTAGACAACAAAATTTCCAATAATATACAAAAAATTCCAGATCAATATCGTTTACAGATCCAAAAATATACGTTTTTTAATTTAAAAATTCAAAAATTTTTAGATTTTTGGCGTTTTTTTTGCCAAAAATGTGTCTTAACTCTTTTATTAATAAAATAAAATTTTTATTAAGAACATATAACAATTTTATAGTTTTCTAAAAGGTATCTTTACGCAGAACGCTTTGGCGTAAAAAACTATTTTTTGAAAATGTTGCCACTGCGTCCTTCCGAATATGACCTATTTTTTATCAAAACTTCAACTTTGGGCGACATGTTCTAAAATCCCAAAGCTGGGATCAGAAAACTGAAAGCAGTTTTGGAAACCTCAATATGTTTTCTATTTACTCCAAAAGTATTTTCCCAGCCCTGAAAGAAATGTGGACCCTATGGGCAAAAAAGTAAAAAATCCCATTTTTGGGATTTTCATTCCTATTTTTGGGAATTGCGGGATGCCCTTTGACCTTTTCAATTTCAATTGCATATTCTTATTTGAAATGACAAATTTAACAAGCGTTGAAAATTTCATTGAGTTTTGTTCATAAATAAAGATTTTGTCATATATTACATATTTGTTTAATTTCTAAAACTATGATTTATATCAAAATTTTAATAGGATCGCAGATAGCTACAACAATTTAGTCCATATTTATCCCTTAATATCATTTTTTAGTTAGATATGGAAATTCTCGACCCTTTACAAAAAATTTCAAGCCAATATCTCAATTACATTCAAAAATATGTTCATTTAAACCTGTGTCCTTTAATTTCATCTTTTTCATATTTTAGTATTAAGTATGACAGAACATACATTTGGTGTTGAATAAAATATTTGGACAATTTTTAAAAATTATTTAGTTAATTATTTTATTATAATATTGTATATAAAATAAAAAAAATTATAATTTTATTATGAGCCACGCACAACAACACCTAAATCACCCCACACAAATTACCTTTCCCGCCCACCGAAATATAAAACACAATTTAATACAATATCATCAGTTAGTATAATAGCTTTTTTTATTTGAACTGTTTATCTTAAACATAATACAATTAATTCTTACAACCTACTTATATAGTTAATTCCTAACACTACTTATTTTCTATAAAATAATCTGTCATATCGGTATACATATCCAGAAGGTAATATAAGTCCTTTAAATCTTCCTTGTTTTGAGATGATAGAGTTTCATAACAAATCCATCTTTTTCGCATAGTTGAAAGAACAGGATCAGAAGATAGAAGTAAACTATTAAAAATATCTTCATTCTGTGATTGCCTGTAGCATTTTCTTGAGCTGAATAGTTGAACATGCTTAAAATCTCGATTCCTCGCTTCCTGGGCTTCTTCTGTTAACTCTCCAAGTGGAAGAATATTCGATTCAATTATTATTTGACCATGACACAATACTTTGTGTACTGTTGGTGTTAGTTCCCTCCATGGATACAGAGATACAAGTAATTTAGAAATTTCAGATGTGTATTCCCCAAATCGATTTTCATTAATTTTATGTTTACTATTCAGTGCCATTAAAATAGTTTTAACTCTTCGAAGCAACTCCTTGTCGATTCGTTATTTTTGAAGTAATTTCAAAATCACGAAAAAACCTTCTCGACGTATTACCGTCATTTGTACTACCGCAACTTGAAAGTGGTTTGTCGATGTTTAATCCCATCTGAACTTTAAATTCTTCTTGGATTATGCTTTTTTCCGCAGCTCTCAGTTCTTTCAATTCTTCATTATTTTTTGTTGATTTAGTAGGATAGTTTGTTTTTTTTTCCTGGATCGCCTTGTATGATGGTAATATATTGTGTCCTTTTTCATGCAGAGCTTTCCTTAATATTTGGTACTTATTTCGACTGAGACCCAGTTCCAACATAAGCGCTATTGCTTCCTCTTCAGTAAAATTTGATTATGATGTTGGAGTTGGTATACTTTCCACAATTCGCTTAAGTCGTTTTGGTGATGCATTAGGAAGAATAGTTGCAATATGTACGACATCCATATGTTGGTTTTCCTTTTTCAGCATTTCGTTAAATGTATCAGCAATTTCCTCATTTGAGATTGAAAAAAGTTTTTGTGTGACCCTCTTTTTTTTACCTTGAACATAAGTCTTCGTATGACTTGCACGGCGCTCCTATTGATGTGTTGTAAGTTGAGATTTCCGTAGTAGTTTCCATCCAACTACAAAATTTTAATCGAAATTTCTTTTGATTTCCATCCACAGACTTACTTTTTACATCAAAAAGTTTTAAATTTTTGATATGCCTGTTTTGTCTACTTTTCTACTATATGTAGTTTTTATATAATTTGAAATGTCTTCAATTCTTTCTGGCCCTTTTGAAGATATACTCCATAAAACGGAACACAACTCTTCGTACTTTAATGTAATCTTCATTGTAGATTTATTAAATATGGTACTTAAAATCTGAGAAGTTTACTTATATACCAATTCTTGTCATTTCCGATACAGGTATTCCAAAGTAAAAAATTACGAATTGTCTACCTATTAACATTTAGGACTATATTACTATAACCTGTAATTCAGTCATTGATATTTCTTATTAGTGAATGAATCGAAATTATCATTACCTGTATATTTTTACCTACATGATCATAAACGAAACAGAACGAAATGATCTGTCGAAAAAATTTAGGTAAAAAATAGTTATACATTTTTGAAAATTTAAGCATAATAGGACCTTTCAATTATAAGGATAAGCAAACAAATAGAAAATAGGCAAATATAAGATTTAAATATGTGCTGTCATACTTAATACTAAAATATGAAAAAGATGAAATTAAAGGACACAGGTTTAAATGAACATATTTTTGAATGTAATTGAGATATTGGCCTGAAATTTTTTGTAAAGGGTCGAGAATTTCCATATCTAACTAAAAAATGATATTAAGGGATAAATATGGACTAAATTGTTGTAGCTATCTGCGATCCTATTAAAATTTTGATATAAATCATAGTTTTAGAAATTAAACAAATATGTAATATATGACAAAATCTTTATTTATGAACAAAACTCAATGAAATTTTCAACGCTTGTTAAATTTGTCATTTCAAATAAGAATATGCAAAAAAAAAATTGAAAAGGTCAAAGGGCATCCCGCAATTCCCAAAAATAGGAATGAAAATCCCAAAAATGGGATTTTTTACTTTTTTGCCCATAGGGTCCACATTTCTTTCAGGGCTGGGAAAATACTTTTGGAGTAAATAGAAAACATATTGAGGTTTCCAAAACTGCTTTCAGTTTTCTGATCCCAGCTTTGGGATTTTAGAACATGTCGCCCAAAGTTGAAGTTTTGATAAAAAATAGGTCATATTCGGAAGGACGCAGTGGCAACATTTTCAAAAAATAGGACAAGTTTTTTACGCCAAAGCGTTCTGCGTAAAGATACCTTTTAGAAAACTATAAAATTGTTATATGTTCTTAATAAAAATTTTATTTTATTAATAAAAGAGTTAAGACACATTTTTGTCAAAAAAACGCCAAAAATCTAAAATTTTTTGAATTTATAAATTAAAAAACGTATATTTTTGGATCTGTAAACGATATTGATCTGAAATTTTTTGTATATTATTGAAAATTTTGTTGTCTAACTAACAAGAAAAAATTGAGTCCATTTGGTCCAAAATTACGCCCGGTATTCAAAAAAAGGAGGACCAAGGTATGGTAAATTTTGTATCACTAAATTTTTAAATGCCTATAACTCGGATATTATAAGAGATAAGTAGTATGTTCTTTCAAGATCTCGTCGAGCGCTTTCACAAAATATAAAAATCTTTGTATTTGGGTGAAAAACAAAAAAATGGCACGAGTTTAAAAATTTTACATGTCGTAGGTACCCTACTTTGAGCCGCCACAGCGCCGTCCCTGGGGCATCTGCAGGGTTCATCTTCAAAACTTAAACTCGAATACTCCTTGGCTACGCTCACGCCAAATTTTATCCCGATCGGATCAGCCGTTTAGAAATGCCAGATTTATTTCCAAAAAATTTCCATTCTGCCCCACTGTGCGACCTTATAAAGTACATATATTCCGAGTCTTATAGATAACGGAGTCGATTAAGCTATGTACGTCTGTCTGTCTGTATGTTTGTTAAAATCAGATATCTTCGCGATAAAAATCTTTAACAATTATGCATGATATGTATTCGTGAAGTTTCCTATTTAAAATCAGCTAAATCGGTTCATAAATAACGGAGATATGAGCAAAAAACCGAGACAACCTCTGAAAATTTCATCAAAAATTTAGATTTTTCGTGCATGCTGAGGCAGAAATTATAAGCAAACAATAACAACACATAATCATATGGTAAATTTTGTTGTTGTTGAGGACTTGTTGGTACTTTTGCGTTTTTTAAAATGTACTTTTTGTAGAGCCTGGATTAAGTGAGAACACATAAAAGGGAACTTTTTAGTACATTTTCGTTCTTCAAAAGGTACTTTTTGAATTTTCTACCATATTGAACATAGGAACAAGAAATTAAGTAGCGAGAATACATAAAAGGGACTTTTAAGCACTTTTCCTTCTTCAAAGAATACTTTTTAATTTGTTTATTTTATTGGACCTAGAAACATGAAATTAAACATTAAGAGTACTAAGTAAGTGTGAATCTGCAGGTAAGAATTTTTGGTACTATTTCGTTCTATGACTGGTGCTTTTTGGATTTTATGCACACAGTTAGCACCCTGATTGATGGAAAATCTATAAAATGAGACTTTCGGGTATTTTTTCGCTTTACAACTGGTATTTTTTATAATAAAACTCATACTGACTGTTTTTTAACACATCATGGTGAAGAGTATGTAACTCTTACTTGTTTAGTGTCTGTTTAGCAAAATATTATAGGTCAAAGATCACAATAATCATGCGAAAAATATAGTGCTTTTCTCACGACCGGTTTTAAGTCATTTCATTACAATTTAAAATGTCTACCAGTTTTTTGCACTATGGCCCAAAAAGTATTTCTAAGATAAAAATTTAATCGATAATTTTTTCTTCCCAATTTTACTGGACTATTGTTGGCAAAAATAACTTAACTATTTATTATTGTGGGAGTTTGGGTAACTGCAATTGAGACTATAACTATATATATGTGTGTGTTAGTGCAAACAAACAAACCAGAATATTATGATAACAATTACGTACATATAAAAACACTCACATACAAATATTCAAACTTACTCCTAAGTAGTTATTATTAAAATAATAATAAATTGTTTTGACCGCATGGTAGTTATGGTTTGTGTTTATTTACACACTTCATATTTGTGGAGTGCGAGAATATATATTGAAATTAATGTGTTACAGTTTTATCGGGAATAAAAAGAACACACAGAATAGAAAATTATTAAAGACATAAATTTCATATTAATATAGATAATAATGTTTGTAATGTCTTGAAGAATAAATTTAAACAAGTGACTGTTAATGACAGACATCATTCATTCATTCATTCATTCCCTTTGTCACTTACTCACTTAAGTTACTTGCTCATTTATTTATTCATTATGTGCCAAATGAATAATATTATTATCTGTTTGATATTTTCTATTGTTATGACATTAACAGTAAAATTTCTACATTTAAAAGACATTAAAATATTATTTATTTAATTATTTCAGTAGTATGAGAGTAATGGATATAAGACTGTCTTTTCTCCATATTAAATTGTGTTTGGGATAAACGTTTATTATATAATCATCATAGGATTTTTGGGACTAAATTAGATGAACAAATTATTTTTGTTTTGTTTCTAAAATGTGCATTATACGAAATGCCAAAGAACATAAAAATGTTCCTCCTACCAAATTTCAAAACACGCTTTGATGGTTTTTTATACCATACACCACTATAGTGGAAAGGGTATTAGCGTTTGTGCTGATGTTTGTAACGCATTAAAATATTAGTACTATACCCACCTAAAAGTATACCGATCGACTCAGAATCACTTTCTGAGCAATTTTCAAGATAATTTGATAATATTTAGACTACACGTTTGTTTTGACCCAAAGACGAAGCTTATTGAAAATGGTTAAAATCGGTCCATTATTTCATCTAGCCCCCATATAACTGAACCCCCCGAAAAGGGCTTTTGAGCTCATAATTATGTATAATATAAATGTATCTTGATGAAAGTTCACATAACTAAGTTTTATACAAGCCTTGATGACCTTGCCGAATTTCGAAATGATCGTACTTCATTTGACCCTAGCCCCCACACAAAGCCCCTTCAGAAAGTGACTTGAATATCCGCAATTCAGTTATTAGCACTGTTATTGCAATGAAATTTAGCACAGATACATATATTATATATATCGGGATCGGTCCACATTTGCTCCTATCCCTCATATAATGACTCTTTTAAAAAATAATTTTTTAATAAATGCTTTATTATGAAAAATAAATCACATTTAATATTCATATCTGGTGTAGGGTATCATATAGTCGGCCAAGCCCGACTATACTTTCTTACTTGTTTCTTTTTCATATGTTGATATTGTAGACCATATAATGCGCAACATACATATTTGATTGCGAATATATTTTGGGTGAAACCAATTATCATGACAAACAAATATTTACCAGACATAATTTGTTAGATTTATCAAGAATATTATTACAAAAAACTAAATAGAAACATTAATAAAACGTAACAACTTTGGTAGACATTTTATTAATAATCTTAAACAATTCCTAAAGATAAATAACAATATAAACAGATAATTAATAATAAACGGATTATATTCTCGTTGAAACTAAACAAACGAAATTTGAAGACATATAATGTTCACTAAAAGATTAAACAAAAAGTAAGAAATTATAATCGGGAGAGACCGACCGTATAATACCCTACACCTGTTACAAAAATAAAATGTGATTTAGTTTTCATAATAAAGCATTTAAGTTGAATTGTACCATGCCTCAGATATACTTAAGCCATTTACTGTTGAATAAAATTGTGGACATTTAAATCAAATTTTGAAGGGGGCTTTGTATAGGGGCTATAGTCAAATGAGACCCTATAATTATAAAATTTATGAGGGTCATCAAAGCTAATTTAGAACTTGGTTTTGCAGCTTTTTGTCGAGATACGAGTATATTAAACATAATTATGAACTTAAAAGCACTATTCGTCGGGTTCAGTTGTATTAGGGCTAGTTGAAATAATGGACCGATGTTAACCATTTTCAATAGGCTTTGTCTTCGGTACCATAGAAGATCATGTGCCAAATTTCATTGAATTATCTTTAAAATTGCGACCTGTAATAATGAAATAATGGACCGATATTAACCATTTTCAGTAGGCTTTGTTCCTGGGACAAGAGAAGTTCATGTACCAAATTTCATTGCATTATATTTTGCTACCTGTAATTTGATTACAAGGTTTACATGGACGGGCGGACAGAAGGACGGACATAGCTAAATCGACTAAGAAAATGATTCAAAGCCGATTGGTATACTTTACCCCACTAAAGTGGTGTAGGGTATAAAAAGAATAGCGTTACTGACTGACTGATTCATCATCGCACAGCCCAAACGGCTAAACCTAGAATCATGAAATTTTGACAGTAGATGTGTTTTTGGTTATGTAGATTTTTGGAAACTTGTACATTTAGGGGTAAAAAAGGAAAAAAGCAGGTAAAACTGGTTTTCTTAATTATCTTACCTAATATTAGTGATACAAGAAAAATTTTAAATGCACCTGTATCTACTCTTAAAATAAGCAGGGGGAGTCTGGTTCTTTTTTGAAATTCGTAGTTTTGAGGGGTAAAAATGTGTAACAAAGGTGATTTTGGTACCTTTTTTGGCCCTTTATAACTTTTTAACTAATATACAATATAAAATGTTTGTAAATATTTTGAATATATCTCCGAAAATTAGGAGAGACCTGTTTCGTACTTTTTAAAAATTCAGTCCTTTTTGGGTCTAAAAGGGAGAAAACTGTATTTTTGGTACTCCGAAATTTAGGAGACACCTGTTTCGTACTTTTTTAAAATTCATACCTTTTTGGATCTAAAAGAGAGAAAACTGTATTTTTGGTACTTTCTTTTAGCACATTAAGAAAACTTTTTCGATTTATTGAAGTATTCCTATTAAATTACTGACTAACTCTGTAATATTTATTGAAACAAAATGTTTGCTATTTCACTGGGCAAAAAGGACCAAAAAGGGGATAAAAGGAAAATTTAATTTTATTCAAACTCATTAAGCCAATTTTTATAAAAATTTAAAAAAGTAGTTTATTTACTCACACAAAATAAGCTATTATTGGTATATTATTTTGGAATACGAGTACTAAGACCTATATAGGACCAAATTCGAGTAAATTGTTTGGTACTTTTTGAAAGGAACAAATGAATGCAGATTTGAATCGTTAAAGTTTTATCTGTGATACAGAGATTTAAATACGGAACATTTTGTAAACTAATTCTCAAAAAAGTATATTTCTAAGGGAAAAATTTTATTATTTTTATTAGTACTTTCCACTAAGGTAGAATTTATTCCACTTTTGGTACTTTTTCTCTCTTCAAATGATACTCTTTGTATGTTCTATAGTATGAATTCAAAACACATGATTATTAAACATACACGGTCCTCATTGAATAGGATTCTTTAAGAGAGAACATCTTAGTACTTTTATCTAATAAATGGTACTTTTTGAATTTTCTAAAATATTCAACCTAGGGACATAAATTTTAACATACATGGTCTTGACTGAGTAATATTCTGTAAGTGGGAACTCTTTGGTACTTTTCCATTTTTCAAATGGTACTTTTTGGATTCTGTATAATGGTTACCGGAACACATGACACACGGTTCTTATTAAATGAGAATTTATTGAGAGAGATTTTTGTACTTTTTCGTTTTTCGGATGGTACTTTTTGACATTTTTACGATATTGAACTTAGAAATATACAATTTAAAATGTAGGGACCTTAGTGAATGAAAATCGAAATTTTTCTATAATGTGAAAGCTAAACGAATGAAACTAAAAATACAAGCTTTTAACTGAATGCGAATTTATTCTCATGACATTGAACGTAAAAAACTGAAACATTAAAAAAATTTTTAATCAATTTTATTTTTCTATAAAAGTAAACAAAATTTTGTATGTATTTAATTTTGGTTAGGGTAGCGAAGCACCCAGGGTATGCTAGTAGTTTATATATCTTTAAATACTTTTTATTTATTTAGCGAAAACAATCTCCATGCCTTTAAGGAAACTAAACAAAAACAGATTTTAAACAAAATGTCAAGACATTTCCTTTATGCCCTTTTCTTTCCTTTATACATAGATAAAAATGAACTACAACAGCTCAGGAAAAAATGTATAGTTTGTAATGAAATATCTAATAAAAAAAATAAATCAAATTGAACAAAGTCAGAAACAACCCAAGTGACACACAATAAACACTGTATTTGAAAACGATTTTATTAACAAACATCATCAATAGACGTGTTCTAAAAAGGACAGTATTTTTGTAGTTGACTTCTTAAACAACAACCACCTTCTTTTTATTTTATTATTGTCACAAACTTTAACTTGTTGTATGTTTATTCTTTGTGAGAAAATGTTGTTATCATTTCATAAACAAACACTTGAAGTTGCACAAACAAAAAATACTGCAAGCACAAACACTTAAACAGGCCGAAACTTAACCACACACAAAATGCTCACTTGTATAAATACTTGTACACAATCTTAAGAATTTTGTTAAGGAAAAGTCGACAACATAGGGTAGCAGTAGTAGTCCGGCGGAAGTTACAAGTGTCAAAATAGTGTTTCCGTTACGTAGTGTGTTAAGTGTTATTGCTAGTTATTGTTGTTGTTGTTATCTTGTCTTTTACATTTTTCTTATAATAGTTTGTCATGACATTTGTTCACTTTATTTTAAGTTTGTGTAAATATTTTCACACTACAAGAGATCCTCAATTCCATACTACAGAAAATATAAACTTTTAATGATTCTATATAAGTTTTACTATTCGTTTCGAATCCGTTCAAATTTATATACATGAAATATAAAAATTGGAATCAAAACACAAGATCATAACCAATTGGAAACCGATGCTAAGGATTCAGAAAGATGGGTCTAAATTGTACGTATTAGACGATGAGCCCTAACTAAAGCAATATTCGAGATCTCTAGATTTTCATTCAATCAGGGCACTGGTAGTTTACAGCATAAGTAGAAAGAAAGTTATCTCAAAATATCTACACGATATCTTTGTTTTTTATCAACTTTTATGTTTAGCCTTTTAAGTTTGTAATGATGGACCCATGCCCTTTTCGAAATGACAGGTTCAACTTGCTAATATATATTAGTCAATATAACAGCCCATAGACTCATTTAAAAACTAATCCACAGATTAGTTAATAGAATGGTCTTTAAAATAGACGAATCAATATAATATTCAATAGATTAGTCAGATAAGACAATATATATTTTCCATGGATTAGTTAAGTCTGTGAGCTTGTCTATTTACTAGTATATAGATTAGTCAATAGACTTGTCAATAAGTCGATTCATGGAAGAATTCTCAGAAATTTTCCATGCAAAATTTCTAAATATACTATGAGATAAATAAAACTTGTCTTTATAAATAATTAAAATACGACACTGCAAAATATATAGAAATCGTCCAGGTTTGTCCCCAAATGTTTCCAATATATTTAAGCAAATAAATAATCATAAACTTTTTCCTATGTAATTTTCAGTATATTTAAAGACGAAATAATATAAATAAATTTTCATTATCATTTGACGTTGTTTGACGTTATTGGGCAAAATATCGCAATATATGTATACGTCTAACTATAACTATCTTCGGGCCATATTTAAATACAACGACGAGACGAAATAAAGTAATAAAAAAATCAACCTGTCAATGAAATGAAGTCAATATAAATTGTTGTCCAATAAGTGTCATTCGCATTGACTATTAATAAATTTATTTGTAATTATATCGAAAATAGAAATCTTATAACTTAACAGACAATAAGAATTTCAATAGCATTTAACGATAAATCAGATAATTTGTATTTTTTAACCAGAATTCTTCATATTTCATATTTCTTTCTATTAGTGGGAGGTAACTCATTATATTTGTTAAGTTATAATTTAGGTTAGAAAATTATTTGCTCTAAATCAATTAAATATCGATTAAATTGTTCAAGATAAAGTTTTCTTTTCAAATGGTTGCTTTACATTTTCTAAATCTTTAAATAAAGATAAACTTACTTGACCTTAAGTACTTTACACAAAAATTTTAAAACTATTATGATCCGCTAGTTTAAAATTAAGAGGAAAATTGTTCGCACCTGGAATGAAAAACAGGTAAAAAATGATTAGTAAATATAATATGTAGTAAAATATACAAGAAAAAAACTTAATTTTAAATGAAAATTTAAAAGTCTCTTAACATTTTTTTATAGTCTAGTCTATAGTCTAGTCTATAGTCTATCGACTAGTCTATAGACTAGACTATAGACTAGACTATAGACTGGACTATTGACTAGACTATAGACTAGACTATAGACTAGACTATAGACTAGACTATAGACTAGACTATAGACTAGACTATAGACTAGACTATAGACTAGACTATAGACTAGACTATAGACTAGACTATAGACTAGACTATAGACTAGACTAGACTATAGACTAGACTATTGACTAGACTATATAGACTAGACTATAGACTAGACTATAGACTAGACTATAGACTAGACTATAGACTAGACTATAGACTAGACTATAGACTAGACTATAGACTAGACTATAGACTAGACTATAGACTAGACTATAGACTAGACTATAGACTAGACTATAGACTAGACTATAGACTAGACTATAGACTAGACTATAGACTAGACTATAGACTAGACTATAGACTAGACTATAGACTAGACTATAGACTAGACTATAGACTAGACTATAGACTAGACTATAGACTAGACTATAGACTAGACTAGACTATAGACTAGACTATAGACTAGACTATAGACTAGACTATAGACTAGACTATAGACTAGACTATAGACTAGACTATAGACTAGACTATAGACTAGACTATAGACTAGACTATAGGCTAGACTATAGACTAGACTATAGACTAGACTATAGACTAGACTAGACTATAGACTAGACTAGACTAGACTAGACTAGACTAGACTATAGACTATAGACTATAGACTAGACTAGACTATAGACTAGACTAGACTATAGACTAGACTAAACTATAGACTAGACTATAGACTAGACTATAGACCAGACTATAGACTAGACTATAGACTAGACTATAGACTAGACTATAGACTAGACTATAGACTAGACTATAGACTAGACTATAGACTAGACTATAGACTAGACTATAGACTAGACTATAGACTAGACTATAGACTAGACTATAGACTAGACTATAGACTAGACTATAGACTAGACTATAGACTAGACTATAGACTAGACTATAGACTAGACTATAGACTAGACTATAGACTAGACTATAGACTAGACTATAGACTAGACTATAGACTAGACTATAGACTAGACTATAGACTAGACTATAGACTAGACTATAGACTAGACTATAGACTAGACTGTAGACTAGACTATAGACTAGACTATAGACTAGACTATAGACTAGACTATAGACTAGACTATAGACTAGACTATAGACTAGACTATAGACTAGACTATAGACTAGATTATAGACTAGACTATAGACTAGACTATAGACTACTATAGACTAGACTATAGACTAGACTATAGACTAGATTATAGACTAGACTATAGACTAGACTATAGACTAGACTATAGACTAGACTATAGACTAGACTATAGACTAGACTATAGACTAGACTATAGACTAGACTATAGACTAGACTATAGACTAGACTATAGACTAGACTATAGACTAGACTATAGACTAGACTATAGACTAGACTATAGACTAGACTATAGACTAGACTATAGACTAGACTATAGACTAGACTAGAGACTAGACTATAGACTAGACTATAGACTAGACTATAGACTAGACTATAGACTAAACTGAAGACTAGACTTTCGACTAGACTTTAGACTAGACTATAGACTAGACTATAGACTAGACTATAGACTAGACTATAGACTAGACTATAGACTAGATTATAGACTAGAATATAGACTAGACTATAGACTAGACTATAGACTAATGACTAGCTAGACTAGACTATAGAAGAACTAGACTATAGACTAGACTGACTAGACTAGACTATAGACTAGACTATAGACTATAGACTATAGACTAGACTAGACTATAGACTAGACTAGACTAGACTAGACTAACTATGCTAGACATAGACTAGACATATAGACCAGACTATAGAACTAGATATAGACTAGACTATTGGACTAGCCTATAGTAGACTAGAGACTAGACTATAGACAGGACTTATTAGACTAGACTATAGACTAGAATAGAACTAGACTATAGACTAGACTATAGACTAGTATAGACTAGACTATGACTAGACTATAGACTAGACTATGACTAGTACTATAGACTTAGACTATAGACTTAGACTTAGACTAGACTATAGGACTAGACTATAGGGACTAGGACTATAGACTAGACTATAGATAGACTATAGACTAGACATAGGGACTAGACTATAGACTAGACTATAGACTAAGACTATAGACTAGACTGTTAGACTAGACTATAGACTAGACTATAGACAGATATAGGACTAGACTATAGACTAGACTATACGCACTAGACTATAGACTAGACTATAGACTAGGACTAGTAGACTAGACTATAGACTAGACTATAGACCTAGAACTATAGACTAGACTATAGACTAGACTATAGAATAGACTATAGACTAGACTATAGACTAGACTATAGACTAGACTATAGACTAGACTATAGACTAGACTATAGACTAGACTATAGACTAGACTATAGACTAGACTATAGACTAGACTATAGACTAGACTATAGACTAGACTATAGACTAGACTAGACTAGAGACTAGACTATAGACTAGACTATAGACTAGACTATAGACTAGACTATAGACTAGACTATAGACTAGACTATAGACTAGACTATAGACTAGACTATAGACTAGACTATAGACTAGACTATAGACTAGACTATAGACTAGACTATAGACTAGACTATAGACTAGACTATAGACTAGACTATAGACTAGACTATAGACTAGACTATAGACTAGACTATAGACTAGACTATAGACTAGACTATAGACTAGACTATAGACTAGACTATAGACTAGACTATAGACTAGACTATAGACTTGACTATAGACTAGATTATAGACTAGACTATAGACTAGACTATAGACTAGACTATAGACTAGACTATAGACTAGACTATAGACTAGACTATAGACTAGACTATAGACTAGACTATAGACTAGACTATAGACTAGACTATAGACTAGACTATAGACTAGACTATAGACTAGACTATAGACTAGACTATAGACTAGACTATAGACTAGACTATAGACTAGACTATAGACTAGACTATAGACTAGACTATAGACTAGACTATAGACTAGACTATAGACTAGACTATACTAGACTATAGACTAGACTATAGACTAGACTATAGACTAGACTATAGACTAGACTATAGACTAGACTATAGACTAGACTATAGACTAGACTATAGACTAGACTATAGACTAGACTATAGACTAGACTATAGACTAGACTATAGACTAGACTATAGACTAGACTATAGACTAGACTATAGACTAGACTATAGACTAGACTATAGACTAGACTATAGACTAGACTATAGACTAGACTAGACTAGACTAGACTAGACTAGACTATCAGTACATTATAATAAAAAACTGCTGCAATTTTTTTCTAAATGCGTCTCAAAAATTCTGTAATTTTGAACTTATTGCGGGAAAAACAATTAAAATTTGACGAAGAGTATTTCTGGTCCACCAAACGACTTTCAGTGCATTACAGGGGAGATATAAATTACAAGCAATCTAAAAAAAAATTTTGAAATGGACCCAAACAAATATCAAACTCCTTTTTAAATATTTGATTGTATAAACTAAAAATTACAACAATATGTCCGTCAAAGGTACTAAAATCATTTTGTGGAACAAAAATACTCAAAAAAATTTTTAAATATTTTTCCCGTAATCAGCTCGAAGTTACAACATTTTTGCGAACCATTTCAAAATAACAGGATTTTTAATCGCTAGTAGTGAACTGAGGACCATGAAAAATACATATATTTTTATTTTTCTCGTATTCAGTACATTAATGAGCATCGATTGAGAGATATTCCAATATGAGATTCTTAAAAGGACTGTTTCTCGGGTCACTCTACTGAATATGTATAGGCGAAAAGCTATAATTAAGATTTTAGATGTTTATGAAATTATAATAGATAGAACATGCATATTTATTTGGTTTAAATTATCCTACAATAGTACTATCATTAAAGTATCACCTACAACTCTACCAAAGGCTCAACATTTCATACAAACAAGACCACACACACATACATATAAGAATTTTTATTTAAAATCGTTTAGTGCTTTGCTGAAATATTAGAAAGAGAAAATAATATTACAGGATTATCGTCATATTTTATTATTTTTTACTTTTAAGCCTAAAGTTCAAAGGTTATTTCTTAAAGATATCATTATTTTTTTCGAAACATTTTAAATTTCATTTGTCATCCTTTTTAAAACACATTGCAACATATGACCGTTGCTAACTTTCAGATTTTTCTGCAAAATACAAATAATATTGAATAACAAATATTTTCCAGCGTTTTTATATTTATTATTAAATAAATAAAAGCTCGTTATTGGCAAATATTATATCTAATGTAAGGCTGTCGCTTTTTTTTTTTTTGTGTGTGTCATCAAATATTTATCAGTTTATTAATTTCTATGAACTTTCAAAATGGCTAAAGAAAATTCTCCGTTACAAGTGAAAGTTAAAATTGGGAGTATTGTCCTTTTGTGGGGTTAGTGAAATAAATACGTTAGGGATTAAAGATTTCATCGAATAAGCCACAAGCAAGTCGAGCATTTAGTTTCAATACATATGTATATAGTTAAAAATCCTGTTAAAACATTTGATTTTTGCCTTCATCTAGTTAACAATCCTAAACGTATTGACAGTTTATATAATGGATCATTTGTAGACATTGCATAAAATATAATATTTCCATTTATTTCGATATGTTTTATAAACGAAAAAATACGTTATATTTTTAATGAAATGTTACAGAAAAAAAAATAGAAACAAAATCAAAAAATAATAAATATATAATATTTTTTCTTTGCTACAAATATGTACAAAGAACGCGTCATGCTTGCGGCATTATATTTTTTCTGTACTTTTTTAATATTTAATATAGATGAAAGTTAAAAACAAAATTATTTGCAATACGCACACTTTCGTACATAACACCAATACAGTGAATATATAGGGTAAGATAACAATTGACAACCATTCACTAGCTATATTACTAGTTACTCAAATAACTAGGGTTTTTTATAAATTATTTATAAAACTATCTGATGCTAATTACATTTTCAATTACATAACATTAGAAGTAATTATAATTGAAGTTTTACAAATTACCATTTCTTGTATATGTATATGAAATAGAAATTAGTAATGCTTATATTACAATTACAAAAATTGTAATTAATAAGATTTCAATTTTAAGTAATTGTAATCGGTAATTGTACAATTGCAAGTAATTGTAATCTTTAGTTGCTCAATTACACAATTTGTAATTGTAATTGAAAAAAAAAATGGAATTAAAATAACATGTAATTTATAATTGACCCTGTAATCAATTAGCTATATTTTACAGCCAAATCAATATTCCAAAAATATTTCTTATACACTTTGCTGATTACTTGTAATGCTCAAAGTAACTGTTCGTATTTTTAAATTAACTGGTCAATAACATTGCCTCTTGATAGAAAAATTATTGGTTATTAGGGGCTGATAAAATTTTCATAACGAAAGTATGCCAATGAACTGCCGGGTTTATTCAATTGCTAGGTACATACAAATGTATGTACATATGTATGTAAAATAAATATATAGATATTTGTAGGAATAGATTTTTCTGTTTTAGCAACGTTAACACAAAAGGACATGAATTGCAAAAGAATTTATATTTACTCCCTTGCACATGTATAAATATTAGAGTTCATATGTATTATATGAACCAAAAAAATTTCAAGTCCATACATGTACTTTTTTCATTGTAAAAACAAATTCAGAAAAACCTTTTACTCAAATCATTCCAAAGCCGCCTCAATAATACAATATACTTGATACAAGTACGTAGTACAGGGAAGTACAAATATATTAATTTTAGCTTCTTTTTCAGTGATTTCACAATGGGCCAAAGTGACTTCCCAGTGATCACGAGCTTTTCCTATCCTAACCTAACCTATCCTAAGATTATATTGAATTGATATCTATTTAAGGTTGTCCAAGATTGAATTAGTTTCAAATTAAATATATTTCAACAAATATCTTATTCATTTAAGTTGGAATTAGTACTTGATTTCAGAATTTAAATAATTTCTGTAAAATTTTCATCGCCTCTTATAGCAGGCATGGGGGGTAATGATTACACAAAGTAATTCATTACATGGTCGATTACAATTACTTGTAATGTGTAATTGAGCAATAACCAATTGCAATTACTTGTAATTTTAATTGAAATTTTTCCAATTACAATTACTTGTAATTGTAATTGAAGTTTTGCCAATTACAATTAATTGTAATTGTAATTGAAATTTTCCAATTAAAATTACTTGTAATTGTAATTAAGGTATTACTAATTACAAATTACATGTAATTATAAGGAACAAAATTCACAATTACAAATAATTGGAAATTCTTCAATTACACTTACATATTTTGGTATTCTTGAGTACTTTAAATAAGTAGGCGTAGTTATAATAAGGACACGCACACTTTTTATATTGAATTAGTATTCATGTAAGCGAAAAAAGGAGTAAATTTTACAAATTATTTTTAAATGTATTAAAATTTATACCATAAATTAATATAATTTTTATAATGACCATGCCCACAAACAAACATTTGCGAAATAAACGATATGCAAATTTGATATCATATGAAAGGTCTTTGAGAGACCATTTCAATGACAAAACACAATTTTGTATACGACTCCTAAATTATTAAAAATGTTTTAATTTTTCAGAAAATTTTTAGATTTTTCAAAATTTTTACACAGAATTATATAATGTAATTAATTGAAATTATAACATTATAAATCTCGTATTATTTCAACGTCAGGACAAACATTTTGAGAAACGGTGTCTTAAAATCACTTAAACTTTCATTTTAGTTGGGAACATTGACACGTTATTTATCCTCCATACAAACGGTGCCAAACAAATAAATTCCTTACACTCAAACTCCGCTTCATGCTAAATCCTTGAAGCAGAACCTCTAGAAGCTACCGCTAATACTTCAGTGGAGAAATTAAAGGAATATTTCAGACTTTTACAGCGCAAAATATCCACTAGTCATATAAACAATACTATTACCAAATAATCACCACCTCTAGACAACTATCCCGAACTGCAGGATTACATATATATGTATGTTTCTTAAGGTAGATATCCGGTTCATAAAAATTAATACAACTCAAACGAAAGCAACGAATCAAATATGTCAAGCGAAGCAACAAAAATAAATAGGGAAAATTGTATAGGATTGTTATCGAAATTGTAGAATACATATGTAACAACATATTTAAAAGTGAAAGGTACTTAAAAAATCATTTATAATCATGTAGTCGTTATAACAATACGAGGACATTTTACAAAAGAACCATAAATGAATGAATATTTGAGAAACCTAAAAACAGGCATTTTAACATTTTGAAAACGGATTGTAAAATGTATTTAATGTCCTTGTGGTTACAACTTACATACATATATGCATATGTACATATGTATGTATGTCAATAATACTGTAATTTACATGCAACACGTTTGAAATTATAATTGGAATTCGTTGGTTTTTTGTATCAAATATCGTTACATGCTATTAATAATAGATTAATGGAAATTGTTATAGTAAAGAAATTATGTAATTTTTATGATTTAATTATAGGAAAAATTTTAATAAAAATATTATGAAAAGGAAGAGAAAGGCGGCTTTGAAATAGACGTACGTTGATTGAAATTAGAATTATTACTTCCACCATGTGTACCTATTATGAAAATTTAACACAAAAGATTCATTGCCCCAAGGATTAAGCCAATATCATAACTGTCTGATTTACAGAAGAATATAAATCATTATACATCATAATACCTAATTATATGACAATCGGTTCATAAGTAAACATAACTCTCATATAAGGATCGTACATAATTGGTTATAATTAAAGTAATTTAGAACATAAAATTCTTGTAATTGTTTTAAAATTTGTAATATTTATAACAATATTTATAACTTTAAATTAAAAGCTTGCATACATACATATGTATGTACATATCTATACAAACTTTAAGTCAAACAAATATTTTACATTTTAAATATAAATTTTTATTTCATGGAAAAACCGTGACAACTGTTAAACAACCTTGTCGAAAAAGCCAAAGAGAAAAAAAAAGGATTTCACACATGCATGTGTATGTAAAAATATACATTTACATATATCGCTCATTTACTACAAGACTGGCATAATCCAAAATTTGGTTTTTTACGGAGTACCAGGGGGGCAATGATTACTCAAAGTAATTCATTACATGGTCAATAACAATTACTTGTAATGTGTAATTGAGCAATAACCAATTACAAATACTTGTAATTGTAATTGAAGTTTTTCATATTACAATTACTTGTAATGTATAATTACAAGTAAATGTAATTGGAAATTCTTCAATTACAATTACAAGTAATTCAAGGCCATTTATTCCGAAACGAATTTTTATCATTCAATTAAAAATATCGCTATAATATCGGTATAATCCAAAATTTGGTTTTATTACACATTACAATTACTTGTAATGTGTAATCGAGCAATAACAAGTAATTGTAATAGAAAAAACATCAATTACAATTACAAGTATTTTTAATTGATGTTTTTGCTATTACAATTACTTGTAATGTGTAATTACAAGTAATTGTAATAGGAAAAACTTCATTTACAATTACAAGTAATTCAAAGTCATTTATCTCGAAACGACTTTTTATGAATTATGCCAGTGTTGTAGTAAGAGAACGATATGTATACATGCATGTACATATGTATACGTAAACTTTTGCATGTATACAATGTCACCAGTAATAACATGTCTACCTACAAGGTTTATACATATGTACATTGTGCATTAGGGCGCCCCGTGGACCACTTTTTTGAAGTAATACCTCTCAAACGATGCGTTTGAATGTATAAAATACGAGAAAAATAAAATCCATTTTTTTATTAAAAATCCTGATTTCATTACAATAATTATGTTAAATTTTCTGAAATCATTTCGAAATGGATCTCAAAAATTCCATAATTTTGAGCTTATCGCGGGAAAAATAATTAAAATTTTTATTATTATATTTTTGGTTCGCAAAAAGGGCCAAAATAATCTAAAAAATTCTGAAATATACCTACTCAAATGCTAAACCCTTTTTTTTAAATTTTGTCTGTATAAACTAAAAATTACGACAATTTTGACACCTATTTCGATAAAAAGCAAAAATAATATGCCTCTCCAAATCATTTTGTGGACCAAAAATACTCTACAAAATTTTTAAAATTATTTTTTCCGTAATCAGTTCAAAATTACAAAATTTTTGAAATCTATTTAAAAAAAATCAAAGATATTTTATTTTTCACAAATTATACTGAAGTCAGGAATAACCGACGGTAGGGAATGATCATTGGAACAAAAATTACATTAATACGCTTCGATTGAGAGGTTTTCCTACATGAAATTCTTAAGAAGGCTGTTCCTCGGCACACTCTAAATTGCATATCGCACACCCAGTACAAAAGTGTCTCAAAACTCAAAATTTTATTTTTGCATTTTTATATTCTTTAAGTCTTAAGTTTAAGACATAAACTATTCACAAGCTACTTGTTTACCTCTAAAAAAAATCAGAGTCAAATTTAAGTCATTATTTTAACACGGTGAGGACATTGGAAGCAAGTACTTACCACGGACTCTTACTAGGGTCGTTTGCAAATAAGGTGTTAAGTAAGCAGATTTGTTTTTGAAAAACATAGCCTACGGTGATACGTCCACTGAGTCTACTATTAGTTTTCACAAAAAAAATGTTCGTTTTTGTTAAAAACAAAATTCGAAAACAGTATGTCAATGCTGAAAAGTAAGTACTTACTTACATATTATATTATTTGTAAGTCATTACTTGACTCCTTTTTAGTAATGCAGACGGTTGCTGGGTACATTTTGGATCCTTATATATCGGAAAGTATATAACTTAATACTTTTCTATTTTCTTAAGACCCCAAATAACTTTTTAGACCAAAATTTAAGTAATTAAGTTATATTCAGAAAAATAATAACAATAAGTAGATAATCCAAAAAAAAAAAAAAACTATGGTGAACATTAGGTCAAATCTACGATCATTTCACTCTTTGTTATAATAGAAAATATTTGTGCCAAATTTTATCCAATTTTTACGTACAAGTCCTGTTGCAAGTACTAGACCATGATAACAGCAATTGTTCAAACATGATTTGCATGCATGTCTGAGCACTTGGTTTGTATTAATGCAGGTGTATAACGTTGTTATAAAGTTTTAATTTTGTTCTCTTTTATTTATCATTTAATTTGTTTATTATATTTTTATTTTAATAGCAAAAACATGATATGATGAATAACAAAACAGTTATGAATAAGTGTGCTATATTCGGTCGTGTCTAATCATATAGACTCTTATCCATTATTTTCCTAAATAAAATGCATATCAAGTGATAGGTATTACTAATAACTCTCTTCTAATATTCATATTGCTTATGTATACATATCGACTTTAACATTCGAAATGTTTTCAAAAATATGTAGGAATCAAATATTTTTTCGGAATGTTACTTATGTAAATCTGTGTTATTAACGGACCGATTTCATTCTTCATGAAATTGATTTTAGCAATCATACGGTCTGACGGATATATCGTAATCTACTTCTCTAACTAAAAGGATTTAGGTATATTAAGCTTTATCCTGCACGTACACAGAGGGAAAAAGAAATATATAAGCCTGGTACCAAATTGACACCAAAGAGTTTATAATTTTTCAATAACATCCGTTGTCAAAGTATATACATACGTACGACAACCCTATGTAATGTTGATAACGGAACGTTAGACAACATTCGTTGTCTAAATGTTAACAAACGTGGTAAGTTCACTATAGGCAACGAATTGTTTGTCAATAGTGATCTTACCACGTTTGTTAACATTTAAATAACGGATGTGTAAAAATTTAGATTTCGACAACGAATTGTTACATAGTGTTGTCGTACGTACTTATATGCTTTGACAACGGATGGTATTGAAAAATTATGAACAGTTTGGTGCCAATTTGGTATCAGGCGTGTATATTTCTTTTTCCCTCTGTGTAGTACATACAAATATATGAACATTTCCAGTGAAAAGTATATTTTTATCAGGCACGAATTTTTAACTGCTTATATCTTAGGACCATTCAATTCGGTTAGTATCTTCTTTTTCCTAAGTATAGAGCTTTCGGAGCTATACTATTCGGTGGAAATGCCCATATGTATTATTTGTAATAACTTTTTTGTTGTTGTTATTTTGTTGATGATTAGTTGCTGACATTTGCAACATGTTTGAATTATTTATGTTGTTTTATGGTCTTTTATATTTTTTATTAAATTCTAATGTTTTATGTATTCAAATTGTTAATGGTATTTGTTTGTTTATTAAATAATAAAATTTCTTTATAACAATTCAAATACCCAATATGGAATATATAATGTGCTTCACATAGATAGATTTTCGCATCAGTTGCACCATTCTTCTGCATTACCAAATAAGCCCATTATATTATAGTCGACCTGGACTGACTGACGTATTCTTACTTATTTGATTTTTTTTTTTTGCAAATATTAATTAATAAATTTTTAATATATTTAAAAACATATCTTTAATCAACAAAAACATTTCAAATACTGTTAAAGAGAGGTCAAACAAATTTAAACTACTTAGTTATGAAATACATATTCTATAAAACATTTTAATTTTATTAATTTTTAATTTAATTAACCAAGTGCACTCGTTAAAGTTATTGATTTGAGGTTTATTAAAGCGGAAATAAATTAATTAAATTGATTTTAATGTTAACAAATTAGGAACATTTTTATAAATAATATACTTTATACATCAAACGAAAATATATAATGACACTTCTCTTAAAACAAGAGATTACAGTAGATCTGAAAAAATACATCAATCGGGCCTATAGTGCTCAACTTTTTATGAGAAAAGTGGTGGGAAAAAACTTTATATAGCAATTTATTAATTTAGAAGTACAGTTTCTTGGACGTAATTTCTTAGAAATTTCCAAGGTGTTGTATTTGTCAGGTTAACTTCCTCTAGCACCCTTCCTTATAAGTAAAATAAAATCGAAAACTAATAACATTTCGCCCACCTACTTAACTAAATTGAACTTGAATTGTAGAGCCAACACGCTCTACCACAACTGTTTTATATGTACACATACTATGTCATATATTAAATAACACGATAGCAAAATCATATAAGAACATCTTTAACACATTAATGTATTTTTAATAGAACTAAAGAAAAAACTCAAAAATGATCAAATATCCATTGGCAAACATAACCCAATCGATACTAGTTTTAGCTACTAGAAAATATTGTTGAAAAGTTCTTTAAAATGACCTTTAACTAAGTAAATAAATTTAAGGTGAATGATTTTAAGGTATTCGTACGTCTGTAGGTTTAATATTCCTTAAAAGGATAATTTCTATTGTTTTTAAACAATATTTAATTGCACAAATTAAGTGCTTGCTAATCAACCATATATAACAAGTTTCTTCTTCAGTAATTTTCTTAAATTGTTTTATTTGTATTAATTTATAAATTAATACGCTTCAATTTTTGAGAGTGATTTGTAGCATACTCTAAATTGTCTACTAATAAAGCTTATATTTGAAGTGATTTTTGTGCTTAAGGAAGCAAACATTTATTTAGAAGACATATTGGATAAAGGAAATAAAATATTTATTATTTTAATGTGGAAAAAGAGAAAATGGTTTTTAACTAACTAACTAACTAACTAACTAACTAACTAACTAACTAACTAACTAACTAACTAACTAACTAACTACTAACTAACTAACTAACTAACTAACTAACTAACTAACTAACTAACTAACTAACTAACTAACTACTACTAACTAACTAACTAACTAACTACTAACTAACTAACTAACTAACTAACTAACTAACTAACTAACTAACTAACTAACTAACTAACTAACTAACTAACTACTAACTAACTAACTAACTAACTAACTACTAACTAACTAACTAACTAACTAACTAACTAACTAACTAACTAACTAACTAACTAACTAACTAACTAACTAACTAACTAACTAACTAACTAACTAACTAACTAACTAACTAACTAACTAACTAACTAACTAACTAACTACTAACTAACTAACTAACTAACTAACTAACTAACTAACTAACTAACTAACTAACTAACTAACTAACTAACTACTAACTAACTAACTAACTAACTAACTAACTACTAACTAACTAACTAACACTAACTAACTAACTAACTAACTAACTAACTAACTAACTAACTAACTAACTAACTAACTAACTAACTAACTACTAACTAACTAACTAACTAACTAACTAACTAAACTAACTAACTAACTAACTACTAACTAACTAACTAACTAACTAACTAACTAACTAACTAACTAACTACTAACTAACTAACTACTAACTAACTAACTACTAACTAACTAACTAACTAACTAACTAACTAACTAACTAACTAACTAACTAACTAACTAACTAACTAACTAACTAACTAACTAACTAACTAACTAACTAACTAACTAACTAACTAACTAACTAACTAACTAACTAAACTACTAACTACACTAACTAACTAACTAACTAACTAACTAACTACTAACTAACTAACTAACTAACTAACTAACTAACTACTAACTAACTAACTACTAACTAACTAACTACTAACTAACTAACTAACTAACTAACTACTAACTAACTAACTAACTAACTAACTAACTAACTAACTAACTAACTAACTAACTAACTAACTAACTAACTAACTAACTACTAACTACCTAACTAACTAACTACTAACTAACTAACTAACTAACTAACTAACTAACTAACTAACTAACTAACTAACTAACTACTAACTAACTAACTAACTAACTAACTAACTAACTAACTACTAACTAACTAACTAACTACTAACTAACTAACTAACTAACTAACTAACTAACTAACTAACTAACTAACTAACTAACTAACTACTAACTAACTAACTAACTAACTAACTAACTAACTACTAACTAACTAACTAACTAACTAACTAACTAACTAACTAACTAACTAACTAACTAACTACTAACTAACTAACTAACTAACTACTAACTAACTAACTAACTAACTAACTAACTAACTACTACTACTAACTAACTAACTAACTAACTACTAACTAACTAACTAACTAACTAACTAACTAACTAACTAACTAACTAACTAACTAACTAACTAACTAACTAACTAACTAACTAACTAACTAACTAACTAACTAACTAACTAACTAACTAACTAACTAACTAACTAACTAACTAACTACTAACTAACTAACTAACTAACTAACTAACTAACTAACTACTAACTAACTAACTAACTAACTAACTAACTAACTAACTAACTAACTAACTAACTAACTAACTAACTAACTAACTAACTAAACTAACTAACTAACTAACTAACTAACTAACTAACTAACTAACTAACTAACTAACTAACTAACTAACTAACTAACTACTACTAACTAACTACTAACGAACTAACTAACTACAACTAACTAACTAACTAACTAACTAACTAACTAACTAACATAACAAACTACTAACTAACTAACTAACTAACTAACTAACTAACTACTACTAACTAACTATCTAACTAACTTAACTAACTAACTAACTAACTATCAAGATTCGCAGAGTGAGCATTTCTTTTTTGTTCTTAAAACAATACTACTACTAACAAGATTCGCAGATTTGTTCTTAAAACAAAACTATTTTTAACTCCGTATTTGTAAGTACTTATATAAGTAGTGATTTGTAAGCGATTGCTGTAAGTACTGGCCTCCGTGTTAAAATAATAAGTTTAAATGCTAAATGGTTAGTGTTCTAGTCTGGTAGACCGGAGGTGGTGGGTTCGATTCCCACCTGAGGCACAGTTTAATGAGCGCACAACAGGCCCGAACGAGTCCTAGGTGTATTTCTTCGGATTTGATGTACATATATATGTACAACCTCCTTTCAAACTAACTGACTAATTAACTAAATGGTCATAGTACCCATATTTAAGCTTTAAAATTGTTGCTTTCTAATAATATTCTACATCTCTGTAAAACACTATTTTATAATTGAGGCTATTTGAAATTCGGCATAGTACGCAAACTTGAAATGGTTTAAGTTCCACAACAAAATAAGACTCAGAATTATTTTCTCTCTCATCTAACAAATTTCTCAAGGACATTACAAAAACACATGTATAAATGTCATTCTATATAAAAACATATTTTATATATATTAAATTCAACTTAAATAATAAATAAACAAAAAATACAAGATTTTCATTTGACTACACTAAAACTACAACCATATTAAAAGTAGACTTTATTTCCAAATAAAGAAATCAACAAAATATGTATGAAATTATTCATACATTCAGCCATTGCTATGGAAACCAAAAGTCTTTTTCGCATCCATACATCTCAACGAAAATATTTATATGTAAAATATGTACATCCAAGCGACCATATTGTTTCCGCTATAATTATGTAAATTTTATAGCAACAAAATTATTGTCATTGATGCTGAGGCGAAAAGAAACCGAAATGTAGACAACGATGTAAATTAAATAAGGGAAAAGGAAATAAAACAAATGTGTTGAAAATGAAAAGGCATTTTCGGTTAGACTGAGGAGAAGCAGTATGTAGCCGTTGTTCTTTTAATAAATTCTGGTAAATATTTATTTGAAAAGTTTTAGGGGGGTCGGGGAGTCATAAATGATTTGTTTGTTTATTTTCCCACTGGCCATTGAAACATTAATTTCATTTCTAATAATCATCATTTGATTAGACACTTTTCGTAATTTGGAATTAATACCATAATTCATTTAGTTACCAGTTGCAATTACTACTGGAAAGACTATACTGTCTTTTTATGAATTTGTATGAATATATGAAATTAATTAAGTGGTATAAATTATGCCTAGGAATTGTGGATAGAAATACATACATAACTATGTACATACATGCATAGATAAATAGAAGTTGTATTGTTTATTAAACCTCCATTACAAATTGTTAATTGACTTTGCATTAAGTAGATAACTGTGTTAAATATTTACTTTATAAATTGTAGGAAACTTGAAACATTGATCTCAGATAGGAAATCGTGGTTAAGCGGAACATTAAAGCAAATTCCTTGTTCTTACAATTATATCTTTAAACTTCGAGACAAACAGGTCTGGGGATCTATATTGGAATTTCGAAATTGAGAATGTGTTAAATATACTGAATACACAAACAGACAGACATACAGGTTTTCGGAAAGGTAGAAGAAAAGTATTACGATATCAGCTAATATAGTTAAATCTTTATCCGTATTGGATTGTAAGAGAGTGGATGTAATTACTATAAAAGGAAGCGAGCTTGAGGAAATTAACCTGATGAAAACAAAATCGTTCAAGACACGCACACTTGGAATAATGCAACGGTTGTTAAGACCACTAAAATCCAAAGAGGTCAGACCACAATGAAAGTACTAAGAAAAGCCTCCTCAGGTTCAAATATACCAAATAGAACAAACGGATTCTGAGGAATGTAGAGCATAAGAAGAGAACAGTAAAGCGCTGGAACAGAGTCTCTGTCATTGGCAACAATGTTATTCCCGATATTAAATCACTTAGGTAACCAAATTCTGTGCATAAATGGTTGTGATATCAGTAAAATCCTCTAAACCCATAATTTTGACCATATTTTCGGATATATGTTGTCGAACATATAAATAATTTTTTTTTAGAAATTACGCTTATCAAATAACAGCTCTTTTGAATACTTTTTGATCATAGCTTCCGAGATGTATTAAACATTCTGAAAAAGTCATAGTCATTATTTATGAACCTATTTTGCTAATTTTCAATAGCAAACTTCTCGAAAGCATGTTTAATAGAATTATTAAAGTTTTAAATCCCGAAGATATCGGAGGTCTTCAGAAATAAATGTACAACAAACATACCGATAGACAGTCGTACATACATCGCTAAATATGTATTGTAGAAATTACAAATGGAATGACAAACTTAATGATATATACCTACCCTTCACACGAAGCTCAAAGATTGTAAATATAAGATATTAAATGGAAAATTATATATTTTTCTCAACATTTATTTAATGCCTTAAATAGAGGCGCTCATCGCCCACTTGTTCCACCATTCTTTGGTATCCCACAAGTTTACGTCAGACAAAGATGCGTATTATCACCCTAATCAAGAGCGTTTAATCACCCTATCAAGAGGAAAATCCCAAAACCTGTTATCACTTAACAAAAGTGATCTCAGAATACTAACGGGACTACTCATGGGACACTGTAGTCTCAGATATCATCAATTCATCCTAGAAAAAGCCATTTCGAAGCTATGCGGATTTTGTGGCTGTCAGGAGGAAACCTCAGAGCACATATTGTACAATTGTCCAACACTAAGGACTCGTCGAGAATGGATCTTAGGTTAACCCCGAAGGATATATTCAACCTCTCACCAATCAAACCTGTTATTTTCATACGTGAATTAAACCTGTTATGGTGAACCCATAGCCTGCACAATAGATCCAAAATAGAGTCGCAGTGCTTAGGACTCTCCCTAATCTAATCTAGTGCCTTAATTTTTCCCTTAATAAGTATAAAATACATTTTATAAACATGCCTTCACTAATTTTCTGATTACCCACATTTTCTAACTATAAATTCTATTATTAAATAATTGTGTCTTCATTATCTCGTAGCTGAAATGTTATGAATATTAAAAACAGCAACAAAATTTAACAGTTGTTTATAATCAGTTTGTTAAATAGCAAGCAACAAGTATAAAATAATAGTCATCGTCATCATCATCATCGTCATAGTATCAAACCATCATATCATTATCCTGGTTTGTAACAAGTTTCAATAATTACATAAAGTATATTTAAGTAATATCCTTTAAATAGACAAACCATAACGAACATACAGAAACAATAAAAACAACAGCAATCAGCAGACTGAGTAGCTTGTAGGGTGATCGACTCGGATTTTCAACCGGTTTTAAAACCGGTTTTTTCTGTTATACCAGTGTCGGTTTTTTCTTAATGTTGATTTTTCGAATATCGAACAACCCGGTTTTTCTACTTTTTAAAAACCGGTTTCGAATACTTTTAATTTGCTTTGTATTCAAAGAGTACTTAAGTTAAATTTTGAAGTAAATAAAAATACAGCCCGTCTATATATTAAAAATATTGGAGTCCAGGAACTAGAGTATATTTTTCTAATGCACCTTTGGTTAAACTTTTTTGACTTTCCTAATTAATTAACAATTTTTATTTGTATAGTTTATTGGAATAACAGTTTGATAAAATTTTATCTATCTTAAGATTATATTTCAATTACAATAATAAATTTGCGGCTAAAATATTATGGAAGTGTTGGAATGACTATGAAAATTGTCTAAATAGGGATTTTAGAATAAGCTAGAATTACATAGTTCCTTATGTTCAACAGAAGTGTTCCACTTTTTTCCATTTTTTACATTAAAGAAATAAAGTAAATCAGACGACTAGATCTAAAGTTATAATCTTTTAAACTGTTAAAAAACAGTTAAGTCCTGTTATATAATTAAATTTAAACATAAACATCTATTTTTCAAATTAAAATAGATTTTGTTATTTATAATGAAAAACCGGTTAACCGGTTTTTTCTGGATTTGAAAAATGTCAACCGGTTTTTTTCAAATGTCAACTATTTGAACTATTCGAAAACCGGGTTTTGGAAAATGTCGAATAATCGATCACCCTAGTAGCTTGTTAGGGTGTACCGCAATAATTATTAAAAAAGCAAAAAAAAACAAATTATTTGCAAAAAACATAATAAAACAAGTAAGAGTGTTATATTCGGCTATGCCGAATCTTATATACCCACCATCAAACCTCGTTTGACTCGAATGAAACTTACTTATGTCGAATTTCATCTATATACTCGTATATTTAGGCCAGTTATAAGCGTTAAAGTAATTTTCTGAAGGGGACCATACATAGGGGGGTAGGGTCAATTATGGGTCGATCCTCATAAAATTTGGTAGATAGAATTTGGTTCGTATTAAATTTATTTGTGTCGAATTTCATCGCTACACTCGTATTTTTAAACCATTAATGAGCGTTGCAGTCATTTTCTGAAGGGGACCTTATATGGGGGGTAGGGTCAATCATGGACCGATCCTCATAAAATTTTTTAGATAGATTTTGACTCGTATGAAACTTACTTATGTCGAATTTCATCTATATACTAGTATTTTTAAGCCAGTAATGAGCGTTAAAGTCATTTTCTGAAGGGGACCTTATATGGGGGGTAGGGTCAGTTATGGACCGATCCTCATAAAATTTCGCATATTGATTTTGGATCATAAGAAACTTACTTATGTCGAATTTCATCGCTATATTCGTATTTTTAAACAAGTTATGGCTGTTAAAGCTGCTTTTCGAGGGGCCACTTGTATGGGGGCTATCCGAAAACGTGGACCGATATTGCCCATTTTCAATACCAAACAAAACTTACCTATAAGAAATATTTATGTGAAATTTCAACCCTCTAGCTCATTCCATTCGGACTCTATCGTGCTTTCAACAGACAGACAGACAGACAGACAGACAGACGGACGGACGGACAGACGGACAGACATGGCTAGATCGTCTTAGAATTTAATGAGGACCCAGAATATATATACTTTTGTGGGTCTATGACCAATATTTCTATGTGTTACAAACGGAATGACAAAATCAATATACCCCCCATATTTTTTGATGGTGGGTATAACAAGTAAGAAGTTATAGTCGTGCGAGACCGACCATATAATACCCTACACCAATTATAAACAAGTAAGAAATTATAGTCGGGCGAGGCCGACCATATAATACCCTACACCTTTGACAAAAATATAATGTGATTTATTTGCCATAATAAAACATTTAAATTGAATTGTACTTTGCCTCAGATATACATACTTAAGCCGTTTATTGTAGAATAAAATTGTGGACATCAGTTGTATCGGGGCTAGGTGAAATAATGGACCGATGTTAGCCATTTTCAATAGACTTTGTCTACGGTACCATAAAAGATCATGTGCCAAATTTTATTGAATTATCTGCAAAATTGCACCCTGTAGTTTGATTACAAAGTTTAAAAGCCTTATTCGGGGGTTCATTCGTATGGAGGCTAGCTGAAATAATGGACCGATGTTAACCATTTTCAATAGACTTTGTCTACGGTACCATTAAAGATCATGTGCCTAATTTCATTGAATTATCTCCAAAATTGCGACCTGTAGTTTGATCACAAAGTTTAAAAGCCCTATTCGGGGGTTCAGTTGTATGGGGGCTAGGTGAAATAATGGACCGATGTTAACCATTTTCAATAGGCTTCGTCTACGGTACCATAAAAGATCATGTGCCAAATTTCATTGAATTATCTCCAAAATTGCGACTTGTAGTTTGATTACAAGTTTACAAGCCCTATTGGGGGGTTCAGTTGTATGGGGGCTATGTGAAATAATAGAACGATCGTAACCATTTTCAATAGGCTTCGTCGTGGGACAATAGAAGATCATGTACCAAATTTCATTGAATTATCTTCAAAATTGCGACCTGTAGTTTGATTACAAGGTTTACATGGACGGACGGACGGACAGACGGACGGACATAGCTAATCGACTCAGAAAATGATTCTGAGCCGATTGGTATACTTTAAGGTGGGTATAGGATCAACATTATTGTGCGTTACAAACATCAGCACAAAGCCAATATACCCTCTCCACTGAAGTGATGTAGGGTATAAAAAGATGTGATTTAGTGTTCGTAATAAAGCATTTAAGTTGAATAGTACCTTGTCTCAGATATACTTTAGTCATTTTTGTTGAATAAAATTGTGTACATTTAAGTCATATATCGAACGGGGCTTTGTATCGGGGTTAGGTTCAAATAAGGCCCTATCATCAAAAAATTCATCAGGGACATCAAGGCTAGTATAAAACTTGATTTTGCAGCTTTTTTTCGTGATACGAGTATATTGAACATAATTATGAACTTAACAGCCCTACTCGGGGGGGTTCAGTTGTATGGGGGCTAGGTCAAATATTGGACCGATGTTATCCATTTTCAACGTCTCTATACAATAGAAGATCATGTGCAAAAGTTCATTGAATTATCTTCAAAATTGCGACCTGTACTTTGATTACAAAGTTTACAACCATTTTCGGGGGTTCGGTTGTATGGGGGCTAGGCGAAATAATGGACCGATGTTAACCATTTTCAATAGGCTTCGTCTACGGTACCATAAAAGATCATGTGCCAAATTTCATTGAATTATCTCCAAAATTGCGACTTGTAGTTTGATTACAAAGTTTACAAGCCCTATTGGGGGGTTCAGTTGTATGGGGGCTACGTGAAATAATGGAATGATCGTAACCATTTTCAATAGGCTTCGTCGTGGGACAATAGAAGATCAAGTACCAAATTCCTTTGAATTATCTTCAATAATGCGACCTGTAGTTTGATTACAAGGTTTACATGGACGGACATAGCTAAATCGATTCAGATTAAGGTGGGTATAGTACCAATATTATTGTACGTTTCAAACATCAGCACAAACCCAATATATCCTCCCCCCACTAAAGTGGTGTAGTGGTGTAAACAGTTTCCATACATTATGTCTTGGATCTAATGGACATTTCATAAAATTAGGATAACACCAAGCTCCAAGAAGGATCTATCTTAGTTGAAACTGTTATAAATTTTAAAAAATGCACAATGGTATCGTCGCGCTAGTTACAATCCGACCGGTTACCCCTATTGCACATACATATACCATTATAAATTACATAAAGATAAACTTAAACAAGTAACTATGTAGTTATTCCTTCGTTTATCCTTGATTTTGATATACATAAGTATCTTTTAAGCATAAACACATTTATCCTAAGTCGAAGTCAAAGTAAAATTGACATGACTAGAACAAAAATAGTATTATGTGGAGATTATAAACAAGCAATGAATCTGTCTGTCTTTCTATCGAAATTTTTTTTTAAACCTTTTGTGGCACGCTGTTTATTCACTTGGAATTAATACGATTTTCGATAAGTATTGTTTATCGATGTTGTAAAATGATACTTGTATATTTTCTAGACAGTTGAATTTAAGAAAGAATAGCTTTTAAATATTGCTACAAAACATACAAACAGGGGGAATTATATTAAAAGAAATAATACAAAATGTAGGCAAAATAACTTATTATATCATAATTTAATTGTTTAATAACATAATTTCCCTACATATATTTATCTTCAATTTCTAAAGGTCAAATTTTACAATTCTTGAAATTAAGTATAATTCTTTGAAATATTATTAACAATTATTTCAAGTATTTATTTAATTCATAAATTTGCATACATTTATTGTTTTCTTATTAAAATTATGTATTTCATTTGTTTATACAAAAAGTACTTAAGTTGATTTGTTTGTTTCTTATGATAATGTCAAAAATTGACATTAAAGAAATCGTTTGTTGTTTTTCTTATTTTAAAATTTATATTTATCAAATAACATTTATGTATGAATAACATCTAAAGAAAATTGTATGTTTTTTTATTTATACAAATTAACATAAAATCTAAAAAGTTTATTGTTAACTACTTTTTATTTAACTTATTATCGTTGTTTTAAATTTGAATTGAAGTCAATTCAAATTCAAAGATTGGATAATGACAGTCTTGTAGTAAATGAGCGATATGTTAATGTGGATATAACTACAATTTAAATTTAAAACAAAGATATTAAGTTAAATAAAAGTAGTTGTTCGGATCGATTGTTATATGGACAAAACTTCCATATAAGATCATCTTTGAAAAATACATTAACTAACATTAATCTCTTAAATTTTTTGGTTTAGAATTAGGTTAGGTTAGGTTGTTAGGAGGATGTATACTAAATCAAATCCGATGAAATACACCTATGCCACTATCGGGCCTGTTGTTCACAGAATGTATTATTTTTATACCCAAAAAATGTTTATTGATTTTTGTCATTACATTTGTAACACATTGAAATATTGGTAATAGACCCACAAAAGTATTTATATTCTGGGTCCTTATTAAATTCTAAGACGATCTAGACATGTCTGTCCGTCTGTCTGCCTGTCTGTCTGTCTGCCTGCCTGTCTGTCTGCCTGCCTGCCTGTCTGTCTGTGTGTGTGTGTGTCTGTCTGTTGAAAGCAAGATAGAGTCCGAACGGAACGAGCTTGAGGATTAAAATTTTCCACAATATAGGTAAGGTTTATTTGGTATTGAAAATGGGCAATATTGGTCCACGTTTCGGATAGCCCCCATACAAGTGGACCCCTAAAAAACAGCTTTAACGGGCAGATCTGTTTAAGAAGTACGTTTTATAGCGATGAAATTCGACATAAATAAGTTTCATATGATCCAAAATCTCCCTACCAAATTTTATGATGATCGGTCCATAATTGACCCTACCATCCATATAAGTTCCCCTCTTCAGAAAATTTAATGCTCATTACTGCCTTAAAAGTACGAATATAGAGATGAAATTCCACCTAAGTAAGTTTCTTACGACCCAAAACATCTCTACTGACTTTTATGAGAATCTACATATGATTGACCCCCATATAAGCTCCCCTTCAGAAAATTACTTTAAAGCTCATTACTGGTAAAATTCGACACACATATGTTTTATAGGAGTTCAAATATCTCTACCAATGTAAAACTACATGAACAGTTATGAAATTGTATATATGAAACATTTATAGGAACGTAAATGTTCCTACCGAATTATATGCGGAAAGTATCGGGAAGTGATGATGAAGAAAGTTCTCAAGTCCTCTCCACATGAAATTTTCAGAGGTTGTGTCGGATTCATTATAGGAAATTCCTTAAAAGCTTGTTTGACAGAATTGTTGAAGATTTGAGTCCCGAAGATATCTGGAGTCTTCTGAAAATTTATTTCAGCAAACATACAGACGGACGGACATAGTTCTTAAAATAAATACAGTTTTATGGTTATACAATTTCTATTATCTTACAAACCCTTTAAGAATATTTTTAAATGATACACATTCACATACATACATATGTATATCATATTCTTATTTATCTCTAATTAAAATGTCTACAAACATTGATTCATCTAAAACGTAAATAATTTACACATAATACAACATCCATTTCAAGGAAACATCATTAACTTTTTAAGGAACAAATGTTGGCCCATCTGCCATTCAATAATTGACATTTTAGGGTTAGAGCAATAAGGAACACACATACACAACTGATAAATTAGTATAATAATATATGTAATCATGTGAAATTTAATGCCACATTTTACATTATAAATCGAATGCAAATGTATTCATGACTTTTCTTTTTTTTTGCTGCTTTTCTTCTCAGTAATTTTCAGGCCTTATAACTGGCATTGAAATTAAAAGCTTTTAAATAGATAGAGTGAAAAAAAACATAGTTGACAACTTTTGGTCCAATGTCATTTCAAAACGATTTAACAAATATAAAGAAATAACAACAATCATCAACAAAAATTTTAAATGTACTCGTTTAACAGTGGGGATTTTTTATAATATACTAAATAGAATAAGTACTTTATTTTCTTACTTGTACACCGAGTAGATCTAAAGTGTGTACGTAAATATTTTCAAAATCATATTAGAACCATTATTTTCTTATTTTATCTACCTTAGAGGACCAGATTCAAGAATAGTCCTAAATAGTGACTAAATCCTTGAGTACAGTCACTGTCGTTCTTTATAAAGCGAAATACTCAAAAAACAAGTTAGAGTGCTATATTCGGCTCCACCGGGAAGCTACTTTTTATTAAAACCCATTTAACTAAAAAATTGTTAGATAACTTGACAAATTTTTGTTTCCGTAGTGAGGCTACTAACATTTATGCATATGTGGAACTAATTTTGATTAGGTTCATACAATTTTATCTTAATAGGCCAGTTACAAACATTTTAATATAATGATTTATCTATACACAAACATACTCATGTCGAATTTTATCTGGATATAATTATTTAATAATTAATTAAGTGGTATTAAGTGATTTTTAGAAGTAAAATTCCGTATAACGATTTATATATACAAAATACATATTTATGTCGAATTTTATCCCGATGACTTTGATTGTTAATGTGCGTTTAAGTAATTTTTGGAAATTATCCTTATATGGGAGTTTGATAATAATAATAATGATTTATATGCAAACAAATTCAAGTCGAATATTTCTCCAATAGATTTATTAATTAATGAGAGTGAGTTTAAATGATTTTCGGAAGAGGGCCTTATATGGGAGCTATGACCAATAATGGACCGATCCGGGGCAAAATTAGTATTATGATTTATATGTACACAAAACATATTCAACTTAAACTTTATACCGATAGCTTTATTTATCAATGAAACATATGCGTCATATATAAACGAAACAAATCTGTGTAGAATTTTATTAAGATACCTTTATTTGACAATTAAATATGTGCGTTTAGGTGACTTTTTGAAGTGGGCCTTATATGGGAGCTATGACTGATAATGGACCGATCCGAAAAGAAATTTGGTAGAATGATTTGTATGTACACAAAACATATTTAGCTCGAATTTTATCACAAAAGCTTTATTTATCAATGAAATATGTGCGTTTAGGAGACTTTTGGAAGTGGATCTTATATGGGAGCTATGATTAATTGTAGACTGAGATCTTCGTTGGTAGTATGATTTCTATTTATATTATATTTATATGTACAAAATTTTGTGCTGATACCGATATATTTGAGGGAGTTATTAACGATATTTCCGAGAATATACACCTTTGTATGGGGCCTATGGGAAATATTGAATCAATTGTTATGAGTTTGAACATAGTTGATCCCTTTGGTAGTTTCTGAGAAAACTACTTAATAATTAGGAAAAAACGTTATTTTTTTCGAGGTAGTCTGAAATTTTTTCTCATAACTTTTTATGTCATGAAACGATTTTACTGATTTTCAATACCTAACTGTACTGGATAATACAGTGAATTTCGTGAATTTATATTGATTCGTTTCAACGTGAGTTTTACACAGACAGACAGACGGGCGGACGGACGGACATAGCTAAATCGACTCAGAATTTCATAAGGATCAAGAATATATATACTTTGTTGAATATTTCTGGGTGTTGCACACGGAATGACAAAGTTATCTATCACCACTGATAGTGGTGGAGGGTATAAAAATCCCTACACTTAGTGACAGCTTTAACGTTGTATTGGTATGGGTATACTTGTGTCAAGGGTGTAGGTATGTCTATGTGTGTTTTAACTTAATCAGCGAAAAAGGAAATAAAAAACGCAATAACTTGACATAAAAATGGGCATTTTTCACATCCTAGTGCTTTTACCATTATTTTAAGTGCATTTAAAAGGTTTCAACAGATATACAAAAATGTTAATATATATGTACGTATAAGAAGTTTCAATTTAAGGAAAATATAAATTTTACATTTGCACATACATTTGTGCATGTTATTTAAAAAAAAATATTTAAAAACTCAAGAACATAATTGATGTAGGATATACACTGGAATGACCCGAGCAACGGCCTTTTTAAGAATTTCATGTATGAATACCTCTCAATCGATGCGTATTAATGTACTGAACATGATAAAAATAAAAAGAAATTTCCGAATGGTACTCAGATCCCTACCAGAAAATCTTGATATCAGTATAATTTGGGAAAAATAAAATATTTTCGATTTTTTTTTTCAAAACGGGTCTCAAAAAATCCGTAATTTTGAGCTGATTATGGGAAAAAAATTTTTTGGTCCACAAAATGATTTTTAGTAGGTTGGATTTCGATTTTTATCGAAATGAGTGTCAAAATTGTTGTAATTTTTAGCTCATACAGGAAAATATTTTAAAAATAGTTTGGTATTTGTTTTAGTTCATTTTAGAATTTTTTGAAATATATATGCCCCTTATAATACAATAAAAGTCGTTTTGCGGACCAGAAATACACTAACAACAATTTTAATTATTTGTCCTGCGATAAGCCCAAAATAACGGAATTTTCCACACCAAATTCGAAATAATTTCAGAAAAATTTAACGTATTGTACTGAGAACAAGATTTTCCATTACAGGTAGCGAACAGAGAACCTTTTCAAAAAAAAGTTGTTTTTCATTTTCTCGTATTTAGTACATTGAAACGCATCGTCCTAAAAGTGGTCAACGCGACACCCTAATATACACTATAAAAATGTCGATGGATCTTATTCACTGAAAATCGGTCGTAAATACATAAATTATATTGTTTATGGCCCCTGAAAATTTTAAATTACTAACTTAGAGATAATAACATATTTTCATCAAAACAAGTATTTTCGGCTGTGCCGAATCTTATATACCCTTCACCATTATGTGTTAAAAAACAATCAGTACGAATTGTAAAACGGTAAGGTACCAAAAAGTTCTCTTTTAGGGGTTCTCACTTAATCCGGGCTCAACATGCATGATTCAATATATCTAGGTTCAATATGTTTCTGGGTTCAATGTTATAGAAATTTCAAAAAGTACCTTTTGAAGAACGGAAAAGTACCAAAAAGTCCCCTTTTATAGGTTTTGACATAATCCGGGCTCTTTATACCTAATTTCTTGTTTCTAGGTTCAATATTATAGAAATTTCAGAAAGTACCTTTTGAAGAAGGAAAAAGTACCAAAAAGTCCCCTTTAATGTTCTTGCTTAATCCAGGCTCTACATACTTAACTTCATGTTTCTAGCCAATAACAACGTGACGTGATGTTCTTTGTGTTTATAAACAAGAAATTACAAAAACAAAAAAATTACCGTTAGATAATGTGTTTTGTTTTTGTTTGTTTATTGTTTCTGTATAAGCATGTTCAAAAATAAAAATTTTTGATGAAATTTTCAGAGGTGGTCTCGGATTTTTACTCATCTTCTTCGTTATTTATGGGCCGATTGAGCTGATTTTAAATAACGTTCTATTCGACCGTATTTCCGATAGAATTATTAAAAATTCGGATCTCGCAGATGTTTGTTGTCTTCTGATAACTGATTTCAACATACACACAGACAGACGGACATGGCTAAATCGACTCCGCTGTCTATAAGTATCCAGAATATATGTATATACTTTATAGGGTGGGAAAATCATATTATAGAAATTACAAACGGAATGACAAACTTATATATACCCTTCTCACGAAGGAAAACGGCAAAATCGCCAAACAACAAATTTTAGAAACAATTTTGAGAAATGGTATAATACAATTAACCAAATTCAACTTTTCGACAGGAATACCTACAACTTCCGATTAAAAGTATGATTCTACAAATCGACTTTTTGTCGAAAAAAGTAGAAAGTCGAAATGTCTTATACAATTTTCATATTTCGTTTTATGAATTTCTGTGTTGATAGAGGTATTGGTTGTGAACTTAAATTAATTAAATATAATTAAATATTTATTTAATTTCAGAACAAATCTAAAAAGGTCTCAAAGTCAATAAGACCGAAAAAATTCGGAAATAGCCGAAAAGAATCAATAATAGTCGACATGTCGAAAAAAGTAGATATTGAAAAATTTTGAGTAGTCAACTTTTTATAAAGCCAAAAAGTCGAAATCATCGACAGACATGAAAACAGACGTCTGGGCAAACGTGAAAAAATCATCGTGTAAATTGGGTGATACATTATTATTACCTCTACCACTCAGAGTATACAGCTGTATGAAGCTAGACGAAAAAATTTACCGATTTCAATTAATTCCAATCGACACAGTCATGGGCCAAATGTCTGTAAAGTTTTAGGAGCCTTCCTAATAACAAACTATTATTTTAATATATAATAAATATTCATGATTGACATAGAAATTTACACTTATTTTGCTTAAATGTTTGAATTTATTGAAGTAAATATTTTAAAGTGTTTGTTTATTTATTTTTCTGGTTAAACATTTTTGATTATATGAATAAACTATTAAAAATATATATATCGAGGGACTATATTCAATAGTCTATATCTGTCATTTTCATAAAAATAAGATTTTGATGGCAAAATATCCAGCAAACTATCCCGCATCAGTGACATAAATTTCAAAAGAAAAAAATATTTTTTGGTAATTTTATAGCAGTTTTTAAATTTCTCTATCTTATAAAAAGAAAAATTCTGAATGCAAAACTCTCTATATTATCCAAAAATTGCTTCAAACGCTATTATTTTGAATAATTTTCTGTTGCAATACAAGTGTTTTTACTAATTTGGACATGCTGAACACAAATCCGCAAAAATATTTGAAATCGGTTTAATAGTTTTCGAGATATCGCTCATTATGACAATAATTTGATTAGTTTTATTGCCGTGTTTAACCATATAACATTGATTTTGGACCAAAACCTTATAATCTGTTGCTTTTTCAACAATTTGGGTTATATTACTTCATTAAATTGCATAAAATATAATATTTATTGATATTAAATCAAATAAAAAATTTGTATTTCTATGAAAAACCTTCTATCTGAAGGTTGTAAAAAAATTTTTTCGTAGAAAAAAAGCTCTATCTGATATAAAGTTGTGAATAATTCTGGAAATAAGGCAAAATCTTAAATTCTTTTTATATAACGATTTAGAATATGATCTTAAAAATATATTGTAGAAGAAAAAATTAAAAAATTTTCACGAACTAACTAAATAAACAGTTTTTTTGCTCTCCTGAAAACTTGTGTAATTACAGATAGAGACTATTGAATATAGTCCCTCGATATATTAGTTTATTTATTGGAAATTACATGGAAAATTAAGTTAAAAATTTAAATAAATTTTAATTTTTTACTTTTCTTTTATGTATAGGTTGTTTTAAGAAAGGATTTAAATTGAAATAGTTACTGTATACCAACCGTCTCATATCCTATTTTATGTCCTATTTTAATACCCTCCAATTTCGTTTTATATAATAAAGAGTCGTGTTTTTGACTAATCCATCATCGCACAAGCCAACAACGGCTGAACCTAGAATCATGAATTGAACAATAATTGTAGTTTTGGTTATGTAGATTCACTAAGCAGGAATTTTTGGAAATTCTAATATTTGGAAATTATAGTATTGAGGGGTAAAAATTGATTACACAGTGCAAAAATATAACCATAAACGCACACCACTACTTAATAAAATACTAAAAAAATAGATTTGAGGCCTCAGAATCATTTTTGCAAAAAAGTAAACTTCAAGATCAAAAACGTACGTGTTAAAAACAAAATAATTTCAAGTGCCTATTTAAATTAGGCGTATACTTAATATTTGTAATATCAATAAATCATTGACACGTATACGTACAGGTGTCGTTAATAAAAGCAGTGCAATTTCGCAATGTAAAACTTTCCACTTAAAATGAATATAAAGTTTTTTTTTTATTTTATATCTTCACAATTTTTGTTCTTTATGGCAAGAGCTACAACTTTGTCTCTGAGAGTAAATCAAAATTCCGAGCGGTTTTCAAGATATGAACATGATAATAAGATCACTATTTTGCAAAAATGATAACTAGATATAATGTTCGATTTTCAAATTTAGTTTTAGAGAAGCTCTTAATTATAGCCTTCACCTTCGTGAGAAGGGTATATATAAGTTTGTCATTCCGTTTGTAATTTCTATAATATAATTTTCCGACCCTATAAAGTATATATATTCTGGATCCTTATAGATAGCGGAGTCGATTTAGCCATGTCCGTCTGTCTATGTGTATGTTGAAATTAGTTTTCAGAAGACCCCAATTCAATAATTCTATCGGAAATACGATCGAATAGAACGATATTTAAAATCATCCCAATCGGCCCATAAATAACGAAGATATGAGTAAAAATCCGAGACCACCTCTGAAAATTTCATCAAAAATTTACATTTTTCGTGCATGCTTATACAAATCAATAAACAAACAAAAACACAACATCAAACGGTAAATTTTTTTGTTATTGTGATTTCTTGTTTATAAACACAAGGCAAAGAATGAACATCACGTTACGTTACGTTGTTATTGTTACTAGAAACATGAAATTAAGTATGTAGAGCCCGGATTAGGCCAGATCACATAAAATGGGACTTTTTGGTACTTTTTCGTTCTACAGAAGGTACTTTTTGAATTTTCTACAATATTGAACCTAGAAACATGAAATTTAGCTTGAAAGGCCTTGATTAGGTAAGAACCTATAAAAGGGGACTTTTTGGTACTTTTTCGTTCTACAAAAGGTACTTTTTGAATTTTCTATAATATTGAACCTAGAAACATGAAATTAATTATGTAGAGCCTGGATTAAGTAAGAACCCATACAATGGGACTTTTTGGTACTTTTTCGTTCTTCAAAAGGTACTTTTTGAAATTTCTATAATATTGAACCTAGAAACATGAAATTAAGTATGTAGAGTCTGGATTAAGGGGATAAAAGGGGACTTTTTGGCGCTTTTTCAGTATTTAAAAGGCTCTTTTTGAATTTTCTATAATATTAAATCTAGAAATATTTAATTATGCATGTAGAGCCTACCTTTTTACAATTGGTATTTTTTGATTTTTTGTAATAAAATTCGTACTGACTGTTTTTTAACACATCATGGTGAAGGGTATATAAGATTCGGCACAATAATATATATACTTGCTTACTTATATATATATTTACTTACTTACTTGTTAAATTTCTAAAATCAGAAACAAAAATGACTAGACGGGAATAAAATTGGTACTTTTCGTTCACCGAATGGTACTTTTTAAATATTATGGTCCTGGGTGAATAAGAATCTACAAGCGGAACCAAAACACAGTTCTTATTAAATGAGAACTTCAAACAGTCAAATTTATGGTACTTCCGAACCTAGAAATATAAAATTGTAACATATGACTGAATGACTGAGAATTTAGCACAAGAAACTTTTTCGTATTTTATCGTAATTCAAATAAATGTTCTATAATATTGAACATATTTTTCTACCACATAAAACAGAAACAATTAATAAATTTTTCATTTAGTAGTTAGACATACATACATATGTAAATATGTATGTTTATGTAAAACTAAATAAAAATAATTATTTTACATTTATTTATTTTATTTTAAATTTATTTAAAAATATCAATTTAATTTATATCTTATTCATATCTTATATGTATCTTATAAATGAAATTTTATAAGATGAAAAATAAAATACAAATATTAAATTTCATGTACACAAATAATTAAATTAAAATAGTAATTCTTGTAATAATACATAAAATCTTGGAAATATGCAATATGAAACTTCATTTCTTTGATTTTTGTAATTGTTTTTAACAAAAAAAAAAAAAAAACAACAACATTTAAATCACAAAGTTCAAGAATCTTATTGAAGTTTCTAACGCAACCACATTTAAATTCCAACTGTAACCGGAACAAAAATAAAAACAAATAAAATACCTTAAACTTACATCAAGAGTATAAAAATTGTAGGAAAATTTTAAAACGAAACTTAAGAAGAGTTTCAATTTGTTACGTGGTGTAACGCATTCAAGCATTCGCAATACTTATTCCCATCCATATCCTTTTTATTTTTATGCAAATTTTTTTCCAAACAAAAACCATTTTTTTTTTTGACAATTTCCTGGAAAAAAACTTATTTATATTTATTTTAATATTCTTTTACTCGCATACGCGTGTTCATAACCTTTTTTAACATTCAAAATATGTACATTTTACTTATGTATTTAGATACAATAATGTTTGTTTTATTTTGCGGAAAAATTATGAATTTTATTATTATATTTTTTTGTAGTACGTGGGTCACAATGAAGGGCTTGTATTCTTTTATATGAAATTGATACGGGGCATAAAGAAATTTTGACAGTTCCAATCTTAAAGGGATTACCTTTTGTGAGTTAATGCCGGGTATTATTGTCTACTATAAAGTGTAGTTAAGTATGAATGTTTTTGTTTAGGAAATATTTAAAAACTGTATTTTAGTACTTTTAAACCAGTGAAAATATAGAAATAAAATTAATATTACAATTGTACCGTATTGAAAAATTACGAATACAAATCGTACCTATTTTTAGGTACTTTTTTAATAAGAAAACGTATTGGCTAATGCATAATTAATAATAGTCTCCCTCTACGATATTGATTTTTTTGTAATACATTTTTATTTTGAATCAGTAGGGAATAAAAAGTACCAAAAGGGGAAAAATGGCTCAAATTCATTGAGTAAATTTTGATAACATATGAGAAACTGGTAGATTAAGTCACACTAAATGGTTAGTTAGTTAGTTAGTTAGGTAGTTAGTTAGTAGTTAGTTAGTTAGTAGTTAGTTAGTTAGTTAGTAGTAGTTAGTTAGTTAGTTAGTTAGTTAGTTAGTTAGTTAGTTAGTTAGTTAGTTAGTTAGTTAGTTAGTTAGTTAGTTAGTTAGTTAGTTAGTTAGTTAGTTAGTTAGTTAGTTAGTTAGTTAGTTAGTTAGTTAGTTAGTTAGTTAGTTAGTTAGTTAGTTAGTTAGTTAGTTAGTTAGTTAGTTAGTTAGTTAGTTAGTAGTTAGTTAGTTAGTTAGTTAGTTAGTTAGTTAGTTAGTTAGTTAGTTAGTTAGTTAGTTAGTTAGTAGTTAGTTAGTTAGTTAGTTAGTTAGTTAGTTAGTTAGTTAGTTAGTTAGTTAGTTAGTTAGTTAGTTAGTTAGTTAGTTAGTTAGTTAGTTAGTTAGTTAGTTAGTTAGTTAGTTAGTTAGTTAGTTAGTTAGTAGTTAGTTAGTTAGTTAGTTAGTTAGTTAGTTAGTTAGTTAGTTAGTTAGTTAGTTAGTAGTTAGTTAGTTAGTTAGTTAGTTAGTTAGTTAGTTAGTTAGTTAGTTAGTTAGTTAGTAGTTAGTTAGTTAGTTAGTTAGTTAGTTAGTTAGTTAGTTAGTTAGTAGTTAGTTAGTTAGTTAGTTAGTTAGTTAGTTAGTTAGTTAGTTAGTTAGTTAGTTAGTTAGTTAGTTAGTTAGTTAGTTAGTTAGTTAGTTAGTTAGTTAGTTAGTTAGTTAGTAGTTAGTTAGTTAGTTAGTTAGTTAGTTAGTTAGTTAGTGTTAGTTAGTTAGTTAGTTAGTTAGTTAGTTAGTTAGTTAGTTAGTTAGTTAGTTAGTTAGTTAGTTAGTTAGTTAGTTAGTTAGTTAGTTAGTAGTTAGTTAGTTAGTTAGTTAGTTAGTTAGTTAGTTAGTTAGTTAGTTAGTTAGTTAGTTAGTTAGTTAGTTAGTTAGTTAGTTAGTTAGTTAGTTAGTTAGTTAGTTAGTTAGTTAGTTAGTTAGTTAGTAGTTAGTTAGTTAGTTAGTTAGTTAGTTAGTTAGTTAGTTAGTTAGTTAGTTAGTTAGTTAGTTAGTTAGTTAGTTAGTTAGTTAGTTAGTTAGTTAGTTAGTTAGTAGTAGTTAGTTAGTTAGTTAGTTAGTTAGTAGTTAGTTAGTTAGTTAGTTAGTTAGTTAGTTAGTTAGTTAGTTAGTTAGTTAGTTAGTTAGTTAGTTAGTTAGTTAGTTAGTTAGTTAGTTAGTTAGTTAGTTAGTTAGTTAGTTAGTTAGTTAGTTAGTTAGTTAGTTAGTTAGTTAGTTAGTTAGTTAGTTAGTTAGTTAGTTAGTTAGTTAGTTAGTTAGTTAGTAGTTAGTTAGTTAGTAGTTAGTAGTTAGTTAGTTAGTTAGTTAGTTAGTTAGTTAGTTAGTTAGTTAGTTAGTTAGTTAGTTAGTTAGTTAGTTAGTTAGTTAGTTAGTAGTTAGTTAGTTAGTTAGTTAGTAGTTAGTTAGTTAGTTAGTTAGTTAGTTAGTTAGTTAGTTAGTTAGTTAGTTAGTTAGTTAGTTAGTTAGTTAGTTAGTTAGTTAGTTAGTTAGTTAGTTAGTTAGTTAGTTAGTTAGTTAGTTAATTACTAGAAACATAAAATCAAGCTTCTAGGGTCTTGCTAGAACGATAACTTGTAAATTTTTTTTCATATTGAACCTTTAAACATATTACAGCGTTTTATTTCAATTATAACCTATAACAGCTACTTTTTCGTTCATCAAATGGTACCTTCTGAAGTTTCTTTAAATACTAAACATAAAAACCTAAAATTTAATAAACAAGAATCTGTGTTAAAAAAACTGTAAGAAGTAATTTTTGAATTTTCACAATATGAAAACAAAGACCAAGAAAATATACTGCACGGTCTGACAATGTCAGGCAAATATTTCTGTATAAAATCTCTTAATTCTATAGAACACACAAAAGAGTTAATGAGGTAAACAATAAGTAAGAAATCACTACATGGTCCTTTTACTGAAATGTCCACAAAGGTCTAGAAGGGTACGCAATCACATGCATATCTTAAAAATTACAGTTTCATGATCCACCTCGCAAGACATTAAATTTAATATCATCTTTGTCGAAAATAATGCTTTTAGCACCCTACTATAACATTTAAAAATCTTACAACATTTTAAAGGACAATGACAATTTTCTTAATAAACATCAAAAAATTATTAAATTAAAATGACCAATGGTCTGAAAATTAAATTTATATTTTAAAAAGAATATTTAAAATCCATTGCCTGAAAATTTAATGAAAATAAATTTGTAGATAATATTATAACATGGTCGATCTTGATGTTGATTGTTCCTTTATTGGTTTTTTTGTCTTGCATTTTAAGATTTTTGTGCGTTTTTCTTCTTTTGTTGAATTTTTTGGTAGACGGTTGTGTTTAAGACACGTTTTTAATTAAAATAAGTGTTTGTGTTGCTATGGGAAATTTTAAAATACACATGTATTAGGGTGGTTTTTCTTTTAAGATTTAGATTTGTTATTCCATTATTTATGAATAACGCATTACAGGAATGCTTCTTATGTGTGTCAATTTCCATATTTTAACTTAACATTTTATGAGTTTTTAGACAAAAAAACTTAAATTTTTGTGAACCACCCTTATGAAAAAAGGTCCTAGAATAGAAAATGTCAAAATTAAACAATTTAGTTTTAAAATGTTTGCTTGGCAACAACAATGAGAAGTGTATCAAGAAACATTAAAAATAGACAAAAAATAAGTTACGAGTTTATTACAAAAGTGGTATTGTATCGAAAGTAATTTTAAAATAGTCTAGATTTTTGGTTAAATAATGAAAATAATTGTTTTTTCTAAAACATGTTTGTATGTAGAATGTATTATAAAAGTATAAATATTTTTTTTGTAAATGAATTTTCTTTTTCGTTGCACTTTAGGAAATTAAATAAATTAAACAAAGTTATAAATACAACACAAAAGATGTTATTTAAATACAATGCATACATACACACAATTCTTTTCTTTTTTTTGTATTTTAAGGACCATAATCACATTCTCCGATTATCGTTTAACCGGTAAATATTCTGCCGATTAAAATATTTTTTGTATGAAAACTGTCAAAATATTGTTTCGATAAAAAATAACAAGATATTGAGAAAATGGGTAAAACTACAATAAAGACTAGAAATAACCAGTCGTTTTCTAGGTCTTTTATCGTTTACAGCGTCTACCGTTATCTGACTATTACGAAATAGGTGTTCCTGTACCTCCCGGTAATTCGCATCTCTACGCTATTTCCGACCTCTTTTCGCTCTTCAGACTTCTAAACAGTGTTATTTAGACAGTAATGTCATGCCATGGTGAAAATGATCGAAGACATAATCATGCTTGGAATCAAAACATTTATTCCATAAAAAACATGGTCGAGTACACTCAGACAATTAGATCCAGTAAGGATATGTGGAAAATTATTCGCTTCACTGCACACTGCCACAGACTTCATATTCATATTCAAAATAAGAATTAGAACAACTTCACCAAAAAAGGGGCGGTGATATCATGCTCACGCCCTTTTTTGTATAGAAAATTTTTACACGTGAGTGAAAAAATGTGAGTCAATTTTACAAAGTATTTTTAAAATTATCCGTTTTGACACATACTACCAATAGTGAAGGTGCATTCATATATAGTCCAAATTCAAAAGAAGCGTTTAAATTGTGTAAATATCTAATTCCGAATAGAAGTTATTACAGATAGAAAAGTTGATATGCATGTGAAACTGGATTCCATTTATAGCAATACTGCTTACGCCGATTTTTATAATCAGCTCTTATGTCCTTATAAAAGGATTATTTAGTAACGAAAAAAATTCATTTTAATAGTGAAACTTTAGAGTCTATGAGCAATCAAAGAACTTTTTATTGTTTTTGTTATTCCGTTTGTAACACATCGAAATATTCGTCTAAGACCCATAAAAGTATATATATTCTGGTTTCTTATTAGATTCATAGACGATCTAGCCATGTCACTCCGTCTGTCTATTGAAAACACGATAGAGTCCAAAGTTTGGAGACTTGGAACAGCTAGAGAGCTGAAATTTTCCCCGGGTGTTTTTAGCTGAAGCTGATGCGGTGAAATTAGGCATAAACATGTTTTATATGAACCTAACTCTCTTTGCAAAATTTTATAAGGATCGGCCCATAATTGACCCTACCCGCCCTTCAGAAAATTACTTTAACGCTCATAACTGTCTAAAGGAAACATCTATAGCGTTGAAATTCGACATAAACATATTTTATAGGAACCTAAATCTCTTTGTCAAATTTTATAAGGTTCAGTACATAATTGACCCTAGCCCCCATATAAGGTCCCCTTCAGATAATAACTTTAACACTCAGTACTGCCTTAAATGTAATGTTCATTACTGTATTAAAATATACGAGTACAGCGATATAAATTTCTCTAAAGGCCCTATTCCGAAAATCACTATGATGTCTATGTATATTAATTTCGAATAGTAAACTTTAGCATATATCAAATAAATGAGAAGACCTTCCAAAATTTACTTTAATTTTACGGCACAAAATTTGATCGTATAGAAGATTCGGCATGGCCGAATATAACACTTTTACTTGTTTATTTTGAATTTGTCATTCTAGATTGGGAAACCCTTTAAAAATTGTAGACGTCGTTGCACACTGCGAATGAGTAAAGCACTATTTATTTTATTTAAATGTTACGCATACGTCCATTTTAAGAATATTTCCCAGTTAAATAATTTCATAATTTATGAATCTTACATTCATAAAAAAAATAATTAAGTCCATTGCAAAATATTCTTGATTTAAGCTCGAATTCATAATTGGGAGAATCCATATCAAAACGGACAGAAAAAAGCTATTTTCGGATTTACCATCTCCGATTTTAATGAAATTTCCAACACATATTATGGTTTGAAGGTGTTTCTTAAATCTTTTTCATGTTAAATATGTTAAAATTGTCTAAAAGTACAGGATCATTTTTGATTTCGTTTTAAAACCATATTGTCTTTTAAATCGTGCAAATAAAATATTTTACTTTCTTAAAGGTTAAGGGTCAATTATCATAGTTTATTGTTCAATTTCAAATATATCAGACAGCCCGTATTGAAAATTATAAAAAGATACCTATGCTCTAATCTAAATTTTAGTGAAATTTTTTCGATAGAGACTCGTGTAGTTCAGGAGTTATTAACCAAAATGTTATTTAAAGCAAGTTTTTTGTACAAAATCGTATGACTATGAAAATTGACCTTTAACCTTTTGGAAGTAAAGTATTCTATTAACACGATTTTAAAGACAATCCCCCATATTCATAAATGCTTAATAAAGTTATTGATGGATTATTGTAGGAATTTTGTATGGAAAATGTGTGTAATAAACCTAAAATAAACTATTAATATCTTTATGTATACGGGGGAATATCTTTGGCTTTAATATGAGATCAAAAATTATGTTGGACTTTCGAGTTGTTTCAGAGTTATGAGCAACTATGTGTATGTACATTTAGGAAATTTTAACATATTTTTCAATTTTGATATTGCGATATTTTTACAATGGAATAAGTTTCCATTCGAAAAGTCAATGATATGTGGAACATATTATATATGTTATATGTCTGGTAAGTTTCATTAATATCGGAAATGGTAAATCCGACTGCTGTCCGCATTCACATGGATTCACCCATTTGTCTCTAACAGACTTTGGTTTTTATGTAGTGTAAGTAATTTCCTTAGTTTTCACTAAATAACCTTTATAATGCTTCTGTTTACTAAACAAACTTACGTTAACCGCTGTGTTCAACATATGAACACAGAAAAATTAGCATAAAAAACAATCACGGTTAAGATTTTGGTTTCTTTTATTGTCATTTTTTAAAGCTGTTAAACTGGATTTTATTTATGCAGACACTTTATGCTGCTCTTTTTTTTTTTTTTTTTTTTGTTTGCTTCTTCTTCCCTTAAAAAAAGATGTTATGCATAGAAATGTTTGTATTACCTAGAATTTATACATATTTAAATATAATGTAAAATACATTAGATTTACATAGATATATATGTACATATATATGAAAGCCAACAAGCAAATAGTAAAATGTATTTTATTCTTTTTTTTTCAGAAAAAAAACAACAAATAACATTTTCTAGGGATACAACGACAACAATAACAACAATACTTGTTACAATGAAATTTAATGCTCGTAATGAAAAAAAAATCCATTTATCATATGAGAACAGATTCAAAATATATATTTTCTGTGTTTATTACAAATATACCAAATAAAATTTATAATCAAATATACATATACAAAGGATCAATTTGTTTTGAATGGAAACAATTAAATCTCTTTTAAATAAACGAAACTTGAGGAGGCTAATATTTTTGATACGCATTTTTTTTAAATTTCGGGAATATTTACCAAATTATATATTATGTCTTTTTAATTATACCATTAAAAACCTTTAAGATTAACTGTTTAAAAACTTATCGTATGAAATAATTTTTAGATCCTCCCGGTTGTGTCCCAGTTTTAATAAATAGACGAAAGAAGTAACATGACGAGATTGCCTTAAAATCTAACAAAGATCCAGAATACTTTTGCGTTTTTCAAAATGAACAATAAAATCAACATAGCACAGCCAAACTCTCATCTGATTTTATTGGTGACTGAAAAAAAAAACTTTTCCTTCATATAGACCATTTGTTACATTCAAATTGTCAAGAGTAATCATACAAATAAGTACCAAAAAGTTACGAAAAAAAACAACTACTAAATCCAGTCACGCAAACACACAAACATCTTAACCCTCCCACACACACACTCACACATACATACAAATCACTTACGGTCAGTAAACTTTTATTTTTTCCTATAGAAAGTAAGTAAAAAATTAAAAATACAAAAAAAATGTAAGAGTCCTACATAAAGGTAAATCATGCTCTTAATTTGGATGACTGAACAGAACAAAAACAAAATTGTAACTGAAATATTACTTCTCCCCTGTATTATTTTTTTGCTGTTTTTATTATTGTAAAAGTATTTCAATTTCTTTTCAATTCGTTGTTGTTTTTTTTTATTTTAAATTTCAAAGGCCATTTTCAAGGCTCATAAATTACGAAATGATGAAAATAAATATTGTATCGTACTTTTTTGCTTGAAAAATAATAAAGGAATCGATTTGAATTACAATAATACATATATTCCGTAAGTATGTGTGTATTTGTATTTTACTATTAGAACATAACCTATGGTGGAGAAAATTCGTTGTAAAAGGGATTAATTTTAATACTTGATTAGTTGTCATTTTATGCTGTAAATTATATTAAATTCTATGAATTGTGTCAATTCATGGTTTCAGAAGCTTAGCATTTTTTTTTTTTTTTTTTTTTTTTTTGTTAATTTTTAAATATTTTAAAAGTTGAAAAGCTGCTGGTTTTTTGTGTTTTGTGTAAAATAACGTTTGCTATATGTATTTAAACTGTTAAAACAAGTTTTAAAAGTAAACTTAAATTGTAAATTCTTTTTTGTTTTTATATTTATGTATATCTCTAGACCTACTGACCATCCCTCACTTTTAGATCGTTAGAGATAAATAACTAACAAAAACAGAAAAATTTACTCAAGAGTGACCATTTAATGGACAAATCACTGAGTGGGTTGTTAAAATAATTTAATGATTAATGTCCAAATGGTTCATGTCTCTTTAAAAAAAAGTAAAAACCAAGGTTGGCAACCGTTTCGAAACGGTGATAAGGTAGCGGTATCGGCATTTTGAGTTATTTAGGTATTGGTATTTTAGCGTTATCGGTATTTTGGCTTATTTCGGTATAGGTATTTTAGCGTTATCGGTATTTTGACTAATTTAGGTATTGATATTTTAGCGTTATCGGTATTTTGGTTTATTTCGGTATTGATATTTTAGCGTTATCGGTAGTGTACAAAAAATATATTTTAGCGGTAATTTCAGTATGATTTAAATAACTAACAAGTATGAAAGTATAGTCGGGCATGACCGACTATATTGTACCCTACATCATGGGTATATTTTAAAAATTATTTATTTTTCATAAAAAAAATATTATGTTGAATTTTACCTTAATTCCGATGTATTAAAGCAATTTATTGATGAAAAACAAAATTTTTAAAAGAAGCTTTTTATGGGAGTTAGGTTTAAATATGGGCAGATACTCAACAAATTGGGAAGAGGGATGTTAGTTATGCAGAATTTCATCACTAATGGTTACAAGTCAATTTTTGGACGTTTAAGATATTTTTTAAAGGGGGGTTGTATGGGGGCGGCCGATCATTATAAAAATTGGCATAGTCGTTTATGCCTCTATACATTTTTGGTGAGATAGTAGTATATTTGACATAGTTATGAGTTAAAAACCCCAAACCGGTAGGTGGTGGGGGTAGTTGAATTAATGGACTTTGAACTTTGTCACTGGTATCTTCATGCCTAGGAAGCAGGGTTCAGTATACGTAGAAATTTTTATCTTTCTTGTGAAAAGACAGATTTTAACATTGAGGCCTCTCGGTTGAGCCCAGCTCAAGGCCGTATTCAGAGCCTCCACAGCTCTTTTACATAAGTTATTTGGATCCTTTCCATTTAAAAGTATTACGACGTCATCTGCATAGCAGTTTTAAGTCCTTTATCAGTTAGGGTCCTTAGGAGGCTATTAATCGTGATAACCCAGAGTAAAAGTGACAAAATGCCACCCAGTAGTATACCGCGAAATACCTTTTTCCTGATAGTTATATCGTACATATCGCAGCTTATCCATCTGTTCCTTGGATGTAGTTCATCCAGTTAGATCGGTATACTTTAAAGTGGGTGTAGGTCCAATATTTTTATGCGTTACAAACATCAGCACAGATGCAAAGTACTTATTTATCCTAGTCCCCATACAACCAGAACTTCCGATTTGGGATTTTTAACTCGAAACTACGTCAAATATACTACTATCTCTCCAAAAATTGGCACAATTAAGTTTTATATAGGAATAAAAGCAATCTCGATTCGGCTATGCCGAATCTTAAATATCCTTCACCAGCAAGCTACTTTTTATTAAAACCCATTTAACTATCTAATTTTTACATAACTTCTCAAAATTTTTGTTTCCGTAGTGAGGGTACTAATATTTATGCATATGTGGAACTAATTTCGATTAGGTTCATAAAATTTTATATTAAAAGGCCAGTTGCAAACATTTTAATATAATGATTTATCTATACAAAACATACTCATGTCGAATTTTATCTGGATATAATCATTTAGTAATGAATTAAGTGGTATTAAGTGATTTTCAGAAGTAAAATTCCGTATAACGATTTATATATACAAAATACACATTTATGTCGAATTTGATCCCGGTGACTTTGATTGTCAATGTGCGTTTAAGTAATTTTCGGAAATGATCTTTATATGGGAGTTGTGACCAATTATGGACCTATCAAGAAAAAATTTCGTATAATGATGTATATGCAAACAAAAAATTCAAGTCGAATATTACTCCAATAGATTTATTAATGAATTATTAATGAAAGTGGACCTTATATAGGAGCTATGACCAATTACGGTCCTCTCCAGAAAAATTTCGTAGAGTGATTCATATGTATGTACACAAAACTTATTTGTGTCGAATTTTATCAAGATAGCTTTATTTGACAATGGAATATTTGAGTTTAAATGATTTTCGGAAGAGGGCCTTATATGGGAGCTAGTATGATTTCTATTCATATTATAGTTTTATGTACAAAATTTTGTGTTGATACCGATATTTTTGAGGGAGTTATTAACGATAAACTAATTTCCGGGAGTATACACCTTTGTATGGGGGCTATGGGAAATATTGGATCAATTGAACACACTTGATCCCTGGCACAAAAAAGTAATGTGCGACAAAATTCATCGAAATATCTGTGGTAGTTTCTGAGAAAACTACTTCAGAATTGGGAAAAAGAACGTTATTTTTTTCGATGTAGTCTGAAATTTTTACTCATAACTTTTTACATCGTGAACCGATTTTACTGATTTTCAATACCAAACTGTACCGGATAATAAAGAACGTGTTGGGTGAATTTTCGTGCTTAATTTTAACGTGCGCGTGTTTTACACAGACAAACAGACAGACCGACGGACAGACGACTCAGAATTTCATAAGGATCAAGAATATATATACTTTGTTGGGACAAAGTTATATATACCCTCTATCACCACTGATGGTGGTGGAGGATATAAAGATATCTTAAACGTCCAAATATTGATTTATAACCATTAGTATCGCGATTAAACTCAGCAATTCAGAAATACATCCCTCCTTTTTTGATGGTGGGTATAAAAAGAAGGTTGCCATTGTTTGAGGAAGAAATGAAAAATCGCCAGTGATATTAACAATATTAATAAAGTGAATATTTACTTACTTTGGAAATTTTATTTCTTTTTAATAAGATATCGGTATTGGTATTTTAGCGTTATCGGTAATTTAGCTTATTTCGGTATTGGTATTTTAGCGTTATCGGTATTTTAGCTTATTTCGGTATTGATATTTTAGGGTTATCGGTATTTTGGCTTATTTCGATATGGGTATATTAGCGGTAACGGTAGTTGTGCTGAAAAGGTATTTTAGCGGTAACGATAGCTTAGCGATAACGGTTGCCAACCTTGGTAAAAACACAAGGATTTCGTGGAAATGTTGGAAAATGAGAAGGAACCGAAATAAAACCTTTTTACTTGTAGGAAAAAGAAAATTTAAAAGATTATTCTTTACAAAGGAAAAATTCTATAAGTGCAACAGAATGTGTTGTCAAAGTGATTGAGATCTTACACTAACTAACTAACTAAGTAACTAACTAACTAACTACTAACTAACTAACTAACTAACTAACTAACTAACTAACTACACTAACTAACTAACTAACTAACTAACTAACTAACTAACTAACTAAACTAACTAACTAACTAACTAACTAACTAACTACTACTAACTAACTAACTAACTAACTAACTAACTAACTAACTAACTAACTAACTAACTAACTAACTAACTAACTAACTAACTACTAACTAACTAACTAACTAACTAACTAACTACTAACTAACTAACTAACTACTAACTAACTAACTAACTACTAAACTACTAACTAACTAACTATAACTAACTAACTAACTAACTAACTAACTAACTAACTAACTAACTAACTAACTAAACGAACTACTAACTAACTAACTAACTACTAACTAACTAACTAACTAACTAACTAACTAACTAACTAACTAACTAACTAACTAACTAACTAACTAACTAACTACTAACTAACTACTACTAACTAACTAACTAACTAACTAACTAACTAACTAACTAACTAACTAACTAACTAACTAACTAACTAACTAACTAACTAACTAACTAACTAACTAACTAACTAACTAACTAACTAACTAACTAACTAACTAACTAACTAACTAACTAACTAACTAACTAACTAACTAACTAACTAACTACTAACTAACTAACTAACTAACTAACTAACTAACTAAATATACTTTCTTTCTAATAAACAATCAAAGTACTTATAACAATAAGAAAATCTTATAAAAAAAGAATATAGCACAAAGCAAAATTAACAATGGTTTCATTACCAATCGTCATATATACTTGCAAACAGTGCTCAGAGCCATTGCCGAGTAATTTTGTTTATTGCCATAATTGCAACAACAAATACCATTTCAATCCATGCAGTCCCCTCTCAGAAGCCACTTATAATAGCATGACAGCAGAGCGAAAGTCAAATTGGAAATGTCATAGAAGAAATGGAAAAGGAACTAAGAGAAATGGATAGTATTGAAAATGAGAATTCAAAACGTTTTAAAGAGGCAATTTCTTTAAATGAATTGCAATCAAGTATTTGTACGTTCAAGCTGAGCTTAAGTCTGATGTTAACGAAGAAAAATCTGAAGTTGGTGGTGTCAAAAGCAATTTAATATAGCTAAAAAAAATTAAATAATTCCGAGATTTCATCGTAAAACATTAATTTAGTGCAATTTTAATACCAAAAAATGTTGGCAGATGGGAAAAGTGTGTATGAGGGCGATATTAAGTCAAGTGTCAAAAATACCGGTCTGAACAGATAAGCTTTCGTATGTAAGAAATTTCGTTTCAAGTCCGTCTGAATGGCCTATTCCATCTCAATCAACTTAAATATTTTAAAAACAACAGTGTATTCTCTGGAATCAAATCAACGATTTATTCAACCGAAATATTTCAGTTACTACAATTATAAAATAAGCTTATGATGACTAAAAATTCTATATCAAAATTCACTATAAAACCCTTAACTAAAATGAAATTCACAAATCAACAAATTAAACAGTATAACTCTGTACAATTACAAACACTTTAACAATTTTATTTATATTATAATCAACGTACCATATTTCAATTATGATTTTAATATGAAAATACCGAAAAATATTTTGCAATTAAAAATATGAAAAATTTAAAATACAAAAATGAAATAGTCAAAAACAAATCCAATAGCAACAGCAACTGCAGTTTGAGTATTTAACGATTTGATGGTGTTGGTGGCTACATTGCAACACAAAGCAAAACAAGAACAAGAAAAAAAGTATAAATAAATTGAAATGTAATGAAAATATTGTAACGGACTTACCTTTTTGCAAATGGTAGAAAACTACAACGACAACACAGTGAGTGAGTGTTGTAATTAGAGCATTTATTTTTAAATTGAATAATATGATGAGGAAACAAAAACATAAAATTATGTTTTATTAATTTATATGTAATTTATGTTGATGAGAACTTTTCACAGGTTTTGTAATTTTTGTATTTTTATTATTTTAAATCAAATTTAAAATTTATTTTTTTAAAAATAACTTTATCTTTTGAAGAGAAAAACACAACAAAAACATTTGTCAATGTAAATATTTAGGTTTTCAATATAAAACGGCAATTGTATTGTATTGTTGCAGTTAGTGGTGTGAGTGCACTGATACTGTTTGTTGATTTTAGATTTCCGTTTCCGCTTGTTTTGCTCTTGAAGTCAGACGTTGTTTTGTGTTTCACTGATAACATGAACAACAAAAACCACTTTAAATCTATTTTTTATTTATTTATTTATTTTTTTTTTTTCAAATAGAAATTTGTTTCGTTTTTATCACTTTTAAGTTGTGTTTCTTTCCGTTTCGTTAACGCTTTTCTGCTTTTAAATTATGGCTTTTGGTTTAATCCTGTATATTTTTATTTCTTGCCGTGTTTAATTAAAAACAAGATTTTTATTTTTTTTCATATATTTTAATGTTTAATTACTGTTTTACTTTCTATTTGATGATTTTCTCTAATAATTTATTTAAGAGTTTCCTTTTTGTTTAGTTGTTGATTTTATTCTTTAAGTTTAATTGAAAATTTAAATATCAATAAATATTTAAGTAAATTTGGTATTTCAATAATTTAGTTTTATTTTATTTATTTTGTTTTAGTATTTGTATTTATTTGATTGCTGGTAAACAATTTGTTGTTGTTTATTGATGTTTTTATTTAGTCATCTTTCAATTAAAATTCCTCTATATAGTTTTGTTGTGTGAAACACTTAAAATTTTATTTGTAATTTATTACAACTTGAGTAAATTAAGAAATTTTATTTGATCTGTAATAAAACAAAGAAGAGCAATAAGAATCGTTTTATTTTAATTATTCACAGCAAATAATAAGTCAATATTAAATCAAAATGTTTATTTTTAAAGTTGATAAGTGGATATATTTGCACAATGGTGGCAGAAATGATTTTTATACTCTATCAGTCAGAACTATCGGACTTAGAGGGCGCGCCCTCTAAGTCTAAGTTAGAAAATTTGCCTAGCACTATTATTTTCATCCATAAGGTTAACTCTTAAATTTGTTACATATATGGATGAATATAATAGTGCTAGGTAAATTTTCTAAAAGATGTTGAGTTTTCCCTAATTAATTTGTCACTTAAAAAACATTAGGTAGGCATGTTATATATCAATGGAAAGGTAATTTTGTCTATTTTTCAAAACTGTATATAATTTTTGAAAATTAAAAAATTCGCGGAATACTTTTTTTAAAAAAAATTAAAAAATGTTTTTTATTCAGTTTTTGCGAAGATACAAATTTTTCAAATTGCAATAAAAATTTTATTTATGAATATTTTTTGATGAAATTTTACAGTTAGGTAGATTTTTTTACTCAAAATCCAAAATTAAATAAAAATTTCGAATTTTCTTATTAGAAATCCCGGAATTCCCAAAAAAGTTTTAAAAATCCCAAAAATGGGATTTTTTGGTTTTTTGCCTATTATATCCATACCAGGGGCGGGGTTATCGAAACCCGTTACAAAATGATTAAGAACTTATTGGGTCATATAAAACAGGTCACTATAATTTGATATCGACTATGCGATTTGAGAATTTTTGCTCAAAATTTAATTTTCCATAAAAAATAGGGTTTTTTTGGATGGACCTGGTCCCCTCGGTATCAAAAATTTTTAGGTTTTGTTTCATTTATCGTATTTTATGTAAAGTATAAATTCTATATACATCTTCTTAGAAACTTTTTAGATAACTTAAAAAGAAAAAGATACTTTTTTCCCAAAAAAATTTCAAAAAATCGCCTTTTTTTAATTTTTTAAATTTAAATGCCTATAACTTTGGACTCAGTCATGATTTTTACATAATTCTTTCACTGCTTGGTATATAAACTTGTTGTTAAGCAAATAAAAAAAATGGCGAAAATCGGAAATATTTGGACCTGCTATTATCAAAAAAACTAAAGTAAGGACGGTAAAAATTTTAAAATTTTAATATTCAAATGCGAATATCTCCTAAACTATAAGAGATAATTTACTGCTACGACGACATTTTTTATAGTGCTCGATGAGGAGATTCTATATACGAAATTTTTTTTAAATCGGAACTCAAATGAAGAAATAGGATCGTTTTAAAAATTTAACATAGCCGAGGTGTCCTAATTTGAGGACCCCCCGCCGGGCCCCTGGTTGGCCTATAAGGTCCAAATTCAAAACCTAAACTCGACAACACCTCCTCTTTGTGCATACCAAATTTCATTAAAATCGGATTAACCGTTTAGAAGTTACCGAATTATTTCCCTCTTTTTTTTTTCCTTTACCACTGTGGGGCGTCAAAGTTGGACATTTTAGTCATACAGAGTTTTATTTAAACGAGTGTAACTTTTCTATTGGTTTTCTAAAATTGTCAGATATCTATTGCTTCATTGTTTCCAAAAAAATCGGTTCCAAATTTCATATAGAACCATACAAATGTACATATTACCAAAAAATGCATTAATTGACAATAACTCTCTCTAAAATATCGTATTACCATGAAATCTTCCACGTATAAATCTAACGTCAGTAGATCCTATTATCAACTAAAACGTGGATCCAATTTCAAAAATTAATAAAACGAACATTCTTCATTAACAAAATGCAGCAGCAATATACAAATTATTCAGGTAATTTTTTTCAGGATAGGTCTTTAATTAGCAGGCAGCAGGGGTAATGATTACACAAAGTAAGTCATTACATGGTCAATTACAATTACAATTACTTGCAATTGTAATTAAATTAAAATTTCTTGTAATTGTAATTAATGTATTACTAAATATAAATAAAATGTAATTATAAGGAACAAAATTAACAATTACAAGTAATTGTAGTTGAAAATTCTTCAATTACAATTATAAGTAATTATAATTGGAAAAACTTCAATTACAATTATAAGTAATTGTAATTGCAAAACTTCAATTACAATTACAAATAATTGTAATTGGCAAATCTTCAATTACAAGTACTTCTAATGTAATTGTAATTGGAAATTCAATTACAAGTAATTGTAATTGGCAAAATTTCAATTACAAATAATTGTAATTGGTAAATCTTCAATTTCAAGTACTTCTAATGTAATTGTAATTTAAAATGTAATCATTACCCCCCAAGCCTGTTAATTAGTCACTTTGCTTTATATATAAATCAATCCTTACAATTTTCAGCAGATCACCCCAAAATTATTAATAGATTCCATATAAAATACTCTTTTGAAAATCCCTTAATTGAGAATTACTCATTACTGTATAATGAAAAAATTCGACACAAATATGCTCTGAACATATATAGTATGTACAAATCATTAATAAAAATTTGCTTAAAGTCGATCCATAATTGGCACCTACTGAAGATCCACTTCCAAAATTCACTTAATCGTTAATAACCCATGAACTAATAATGATATCGGAATAGAATTTAAATAGAATTTTATATACAGTGGGACCTCGATTTTCCGTGATGGTCGGGACCGGAAGCATTCTGTATAATCGATTTTCCCGGTTAATTGAGTTCCAATTTTGTATTGGTTTTTAATAGATATTTTTATTAATTAATAAATTAATATGTACATATCTGTATAAAAACAGTGAACAGTAGATAAGGATTTCATGTTATATAATTTCTAAAAATAATCATGTAATGTTGTTTGTCTCTTCTTTTTCAATTTTGTATTTTCGTTTACAAGATTTTCTTGGATATGGTACATTTGGATTTTATCTTGTTCTGTAATTCAAGAACATCCAGGGCTCTCCAAGAAATCTAACAATGTACTGGTTGCATTAATTGCTTCTTTTAAAGTAATTTTTGAAACAATTATATCATCATCAGATTCTTCCAACCTATTTTCTTGCTCAGGTTCATCAGAGGAATTTATCATGCGTATAATTTCTTCATCGGATAGAACAGCCATGTTTCTATATCCTCAGTAGTAAAATCGTATGTAATATTTGTTATTTGACTGGAGTGTATCCATTAATTCCGAGTCTGTAATAAAAACTAATAAAATTTTAAACAAATAGATTTTATTAAACCTCGGACACACCTTCATTTTCGGGGCAGAACAAGTTATTCCACACATTTTTTAAAACTGCAGAAGTAACAGCGTTCCAAGCATTATCAATTGACCACAGTGCTTTTTTGATGTTGAATGTCTTCTTAAATTCTTCGCTATCGCTTGTTGTGACTAGTTTTTGTACTATAGTTTTTCGGTAGTGGCATTTAAAGCTCCATATTGCACCCTGATCCATCGGTTGGATCAAAGACGTGCAATTCGGTGGAAAAAATTTTACAATAACATTTTTAGCATTGAAATCCTTTGAGTCTGGATGTGCTGGGCAATTGTCCAATAGCAGAAGTATTTTACTATCATCTTTTAGACCGATTTTTTTAAAATGCTCTCTCACTTCTGGTACAAAATTATTCTTAAACCATTCTAAAAATATTTGTTGTGTTACCCAAGCTTTTTCATTTGCCTTATAAATAACGGGAAGATCTTTGACATTTTTTAATGCTCTTGGACGAGCACTTGTGTGTACCGGCAGCATTAGCACAAAGTAATGTGGTTACTCTCTCTTTTGAAACCTTATGACCATCTATGAAATTTTCATTATGGCAAGCCAAACTGCTTTCAGGTAAACACTTCCAAAAAAGGCCTGTCTCATCTCCGTTGTAAATTTGTTCATTGGTAAGTTTTTCCGTTAATATGTATTCATTTAATTTTTCCACGAACATTGTGGCAGCAATATAATCTGCTGAAGATTTTTCTCCTTCAGCACGAAGTTTATGTATTCCATGTCGCTTTTTAAAATTCTGCAACCAACCGTTAGAATATTCACACTCTGAATTTGTTTCTAATTTTGAGTGGAATATTTTAGCTTTTTCCTTCACCATTAGCCCAGAAATTGGAGTCCCTTTAAATCGCTCTTGTCGGAACCATTCATAAACTGCGAAATCAACTTTTGCTTCTTCAGCAGACTTTAAAGCTTTTCGGTTTCGAAAACCAATTACAGAATCACTTTCTGAACAAAATTTTAAAAGTCTTTCCTTATTTTTTAAAATGTCATAAACTGTTTGTATCCCCACTCCGTATTTTTGTGAGAGAATTTTAACACTAACATTGTTTTTTAAATGATCATTAATTACATTAAGGCCAATCTTTAGGTGAAAGATTAGCGATTAAATTAAATTTAATCCTCGAAAGTTGTTTTTGAGTACTCAATTAGTTAATTTTGTTTGCAAGTTTAAGCGCCCAATGGACGTGGTTTAAACTTGAGCAAAAAATTAAAATGTGTAAACAGCTGATGCAAAAAAATTAATACAATTTTTATAAAAATAAACATTAAAATGTTCTATTTATTGATTAGAATAAATTACGGACACTTCAAAATACATTTTTTTGTTTTAAATTTAAGTTTTCATTAATTTTCATATTAAATTTTCTTCTTCTTTTTAAAAAAAACATGCATTGTTTTTATAACAAACAGTGACGTTTTTTGTTGTTTTGTATGGCAACACTGCGAAGTTTAATCTTGTACTCAAAAACATCAAATGGTATTAACATCGGATTAAATTTATTTTTAGATTAACTAATCTAATTATTAATTGGCATTTGATTGCCAACTCAAAAACCCGGTCTAAGTTTGTCTTCAATATTTAAGACTTTTCTTTTTCTTTTTTCCACTGATAAAGATGACATTGTAAAAATAAACTCTAACAAACCGCACTTCTCAAATTTCTAAATTATACTAAACAGGTTTAAATGTATGCTTCTGACTCATCGTATACTAAATAGGCAATTCCCCTTTTCCACTTATTTCTTCAAAAACAATAGAAAAAAATAGCTAATAATCACGGATAATAGAGGTAATCACGGTTAATCGATGCAAGCAAATTTAAGTCAATCCAAAATAAAATTAAGTCGATACAAAAAATTTTCTTTTTCCATCCCGGATAATTGATGTTGCCGGATAATCGAATTACGGATAATCAAGGTCCTACTGTATATAAAATCGTTCTGTGAAAATTGATTTGGATTGGCCCATAATTAGCAATAGCTCCCAGATAAAGTCAATATCCCAAAATTCTTGAATCGTAAATAACTCACGGACAGACAATAGGTATATCAAACAAGTAAGAAAGTATAGTAGGGCATATATTTTAAAAATTATTTATTTTTCATAAAGAGGCTTTATGTGGGAGTAAGGGTCAAATATGGACCGATCCTCAACAAATTAGGAGGAGAGATGTATTTTTATACCCTACATATATTATACCCTGTGCTGATGTTTGTAATGTATTAAAATATTAGTCCTACACCAACCTTAAAGTATGTATACCGATCGACTCAGAATCATTTTCTGAGTCGATTAAGACATATCCGTCCGTCTGTCTGTCCAGCTAGCTGGCTGCCTGGCCATGTAAACCTTGTGCGCAAGCTACAGGTCACAATTTTCAAGACATTTGGATAAAATTTGGACCATACGGCACAGGGACGATGCCTATTGAAAATGGTTGAAACCGTTTTATTATTTCAACTAGCCCCCATACAACCTGATCTTCCGAAACATAACTATGTCAAATATAGTACTATTTCTATTGGCACAACTAAGTTTTATATAAGCATAAATGACCATGCCAATTTTTATAGCGATCGGCCGTCGTTTGACTCTAGCCCCCATATAAACCCCCCTTTAAACAATATCTTAAACGTCCAAAAATTTACTTATAACCATTAGTATCGCAATGAAATTCAGCATAACAAACCTACGTAGTTATAACTTAAAAACCGAAATCGGAAGGTCAGCTTATATGGGGCTAGGTGAAATAATGGACCGATTTCAACCATTTTCAATAGGCATCTGAGTCGATCGGTAGACTTTAAGATATTTTTGTACGTTACAAACATCAGCACAAACGTATAATTCTAGGTCTCCGAAATATTTATCTTAATTTTGCTATACATATTACCATCTACAAAATATACCGTCCATATTTTTCCGGAACATTGATCAGAAATTTATGTACCGTTTTTTTGGGGTATATGTTCTGTAAAGCTTCCAGAGCCATCCTATAGAACTAGTGTCGACTTCAAAGTATTTGCACAGTAACAGTTCCGTAGGTGACAATTTAAAAAATACCTTACTTTAAGGTTATGAACATATTAATAACTTAAACTCCTATAGTCGTTTCTTTCAAGTAAAAATTTATACCCACGAAGGGTATAAGGGTTTATAAAAGGATTTGTGTTTTTTTATATTTTAACTAATTTAAACAATTAAATACAAAGAAATGTATATTTAACAAAATTTTTTAAATTTAATATTTTTATATTTAAAATAAATCATTCTTTTACTAATTGGAGAATAAAGATATTTTCCCCAAAAAAAAAGGTTAAAGAAACACAGCCCTTTGATTTTTATATACATACATATATTTAAAACAATATTTTTTTAATAGGCCAAAAATTATATTTTAATACGACATAAGGACCATGATAATCAATTTTCATTTCCAACAACTTTATATCGTTTCACTACAACAAAGCATGACAACAAAACAAATTCCAAACTAAAACCTCAAAAATTAGGTTCATTCATTCTTTTTATATTTATTAGAACATTGTACTACGTTCATGCTTCCATTATTTCTGCTTTTGTTTTTTTAAAAATGTTTCATGTTAAATTAAAAATGTGCAAAAAAAAAGATTTAGAAAATTACAAATTGGCACAGAAATTTTAACATGGTTATACATACATACATTTCCATACATGTAAATATGTTTGTATTTATGTATACATACCCTTCAAACATTTAAAAGAGAAAACTATTGCGCATCACCCCAGACGCCACGTCAGAAACACTTCTGGACGATTGTCAGACGAGAACGCACATTTTACAAAAACAAAATACATTGATTTCGAATTTTCGTCTTCTAGAAATATACTTTTAAGTTACTTCCGGATGATAGTTAGAAGAGTGCATCCATTTTGCTTAAACAAAAAACCATGCCTGTTGAATTTTTTTCATCTGGAAGTATACGTTTTAGTGACTTCTGTATGAGAGTTGGGTGAGAACACACATTTTACAATAACAAAATACATTGTTTCCTAATTTGTATCTTCTTGATTTGTATGTTTATGTCACTTCTGGAAGACAGTTTGAAGAGTGTTCACATTAATGTTGTATTTTATTCATCTGGAAGTGTGGATTGTAGTCACTTCTGTACAATTGTCAGACGAGAGCACACATTTTACAAAAACAAAATACATTGATTTCTAGTTTTCGCCGTCTGGAAGTATACTTTTAGGTTACTTCCGGATGATAGTAAGAAGAGTACAAAAACAAAAAATATAAATACTCCATTTTTTAGCGTGAAAAAATAAAAATAAATAATGCAGAAATTTTGTTAAGTTCAGTGATGTTTTGTGTTTTGTTCAGTCATGTTCAGTTTTAATTATTCATCGTAAAACTTAAATGAGTTCTTGAATTTAATGTTCATAGAAAAATAGTGTAATTAAAATATTGTGAATCTTAAGTAATAAAAAACAATATGACAATGTTGTGTTAAAAATCAACTGTTAATAAACATTTAAGAAGGTTTTCTTAATTGACGAAGTTTATTAAATATATACCAAAAAGTATAAGGAAGGATTATATAAATAAAATTAAAAAGTAAGTTGTCATATTAAAATACTATTTTAGGAATATGTTAACAACTCTAAACGGCTTCCATTTCCATTATTTTTAAAAAAGTCTAATATGTTTCATTAAAAATGTTTTTATATTAAATTTCGACTCTCTCTTAATTCGTTTAGGATGAACATCGGCTTTCATTTGATGAACATTGCATTTTTAACATATTTAGATTTATTTGAGTTAAATCTTAACTTTCAATATTTTTAAAACTATTTGCGCGTTTAAGTCTGGAATCACTATATTGAAATTAATACTACTGTTTTATACATAAATTATTTTTTGACTTGGGTCACTCGACACGAAATTGCCCATATAAGATATTTAATATTGAAATCAGATAGTTTTAAACCCACCTTTTTTAAATAAATACAATTTTATTAATTTCCATATAGATATTGAACCTAAGTATTAGAAGAGAGCAAACAAAAAATGTCAAAAGCAATATCCCGTTTAGGGTCGTTAAGGTGTTTCTATCGTTAGTGACTGTAAATAATTTAAAAAATAATCCATGACTTAGTAATTTCAGATCTTTATAGACGGTTTAATTCCAAGTTATTGAAAAAATGTTCATGAAAGGTAATGTTTTTATTGATTCAAAACAATAAATAAATAAATTAATTAATTTTTAATTATTTTATTTTTTAGAAAGCAGTAGCTAATATTAAAATACTTCTAACTGAATTAAAATATAAAAAAGGGATCTGGTAAGTTATAAATGTCTTATTTCATCACGTGGTTCTACTAAAAATGTCGATTATTTGCAGAAAATGTAAAAAATGGATCTGACCGTTTAAACTTTGGTGGTAAATGTATTGGACATGAGAGAATCCTATTTTTATTGCTTCCTAAAGTATAACTGTTAATTTCAATAAATACAAAAGTATGTATATTCAATATTAATTATAACATTATTTTGGTTTATTTCGTTGAAGGATTAATGCGTTCCATAATATAACTCTTACAATTTGATGGATTAATCATAAAATTGATGAAGAACTACAAAAATATTTTAGAGTCCAACGTTTTACAATTTTTGGAAGTATACCAGTCAGCAGTTGGAATATTAATACAGACTCCCTGAAAATTATCTTATTATAAGGTAATAATTCTAAATTTTTGATACATATGTATGTACATTAGACCGACTCCCTCTGTATGGAAAGCAAAAACGTGTTTTTGTTACCCCTCCCAAAATTTACCTTGCTTTGTCTTATGATGATTCCCAAAATATTTTAAGTGACCACTGAACCAAATTAAAAAAAGGTATTTTGGAATTATTTTTTTTAAATTTTTGTTTGTTTTGAAACAAAATATCCAATACGGGGTATCGTTTAAAAGGTATTTTAAAGTCGCGTCCAATGATGTATTAATCATAAATAACCGTTTGCTTATAATTGTCATATTCCAAAATATTTAAAATTGTTAGGTTTTTACTAAGAAAAATTAAATATATGCACAATTTTGCAAATTTTGCGCACCACTAGACTTGGCTTCAAAAAACCTTTCAAATGATACCACATACTGTATATATTGTTTAAGAAATGCTGTATAATTTAAAACAAAATAACTAAAAAGGGACTTTTTTGTAACCGGTTCAGCTCACGAACGGCCACCGATAGACTAGAAATATTTTGGGAACCATTATAAAACATAACAAAGATTTTTTGAAGCTGGATAAAATATTGAATTTAACATGAAGAATCGTGTTCCCATACGATATTTTCTTTAAAACTGTCCAGCTCACGAATGGACAACACTTAACCGAAAATATTTTGGGTAACATCATATTACATAACAACGAATATTATGAGGGGGGTAACTCAAGCACCATTTTTTGTGAGTCGGTCTAATGTACATACATATATTACTTTTTTTAGATTAGTTGTTAAATCTGTTATTTTTTCTACTATTTTAATTTCAATTAATTCAATAAAAACTATAAAATTTCATTTTATTTAGATTTATTTTTATAGATTTTATTTTGGTGAGTATACAAATAGAAGAAGAGAAAACTCATCTTCTAGAAGACGAGAATACTCATCTTCTAGAAGAAGAGAATACTCATCTTCAAGAAGAAGAGAATACTCTTCTTCAAGAAGAAGAGAATACTCTTCTTCTAGAAGAAGAGAAAACTCATCTTCTAGAAGATAAGATAGGAACACTTCTAGAGGATACTAGGTAGTCACTTCAAGAAGTGACTTCCTAGTCACATCTAGAAGAGTCTTTGGCAATACCTTACTTCCAAGAGTCATCTAGAAGTTTCTTCTGCTGGTCTTCCAGAAGTATCTTCCATGTTACTATTAGACGTTCCCCAGCTCGGCATCAGTTCTTCCCGACTGGTGACAAGAATTCTTATACTTCCGCAACATCGCTGGCGAGCTTTTAGCACGTTTGGAAGTTTCACACGGGTAACTTCCGCAATAGAAAATGTTTGTAGGGTATGTGTCCTATGACATATGTCACATAAAATTATGTTTGTGATTGTAATATTTAAATAGTATAAGATTTTAAAACAACATAGATTGAAATGCATACATATGTACATATGTATTTATGTATGTATGTGCAAACTTGTTTTCTTATATTTATAAATGTATGTACGTATTGCTACATCCTTTCATACTTATAATATCTCTTGCAAAAATAAAAATAAACAAGTTAGAGTGCTATATTCGGCTATGCCGAATCTTAAATACCCTCCACCAGCAAACTATTTTTTATTGAAACCCATCTAACTATCTAATTTTTAGATAACTTGCCAAAATTTTTGTCGAACTAGTTTTGATTAGGTCGAGAAAAATGTATATTAATACGCCAGTTCGAAAAAATTTTAATAGAATGATGTATCTATCTATCAAGATATCTTTATTTGATAATTAAATATGTGCGTTTAAGGGATTTTTTGAAGTGGACCTATTACCAAATATGGACCGATCCAGAAAAAATTTGGTACAATGTTTTATATGCCTATCCGCAAAAAATTTCGTAGAGTGATTTATGTAAAGACAAAACATATTTGTGTCGAATTTTCTCAAATTAACTTTATTTGACAATGAAATATGTGTGTTTAAGTGACTCTCAGAAGTGGACCTTATATAGAAGCTATGACCAATAATGGACCGATCCGAGAAAAAAGTGGTAGAATGATTCATATGTACACAAAACTTATTCAAGTCGAATTTTACCCCTATAGCTTTAGAATTCAATGAAATATATGCGTGTAAGTGATTTTCGAAAGAGGACCTTATATGGGAACTATGACCAATTATGGGCCTATCCGGAAAAAAATTCGTAGAGTTATTCATATTTAGGTAAAACATATTTGTGTCGAATTTTATCAATATAGCTTTACTTGGCATTGAAATATGTGCTTTTAAGTGATTTTCGGAAGTGGGCCTTATATGGGATCTATGACCAATTATGGACCGATCCGTAAAAAATTTGGTAGAATGATTTGTATGTATACAAAACAGATTTGTGTCGAATTTTATCCCGATAGCTTTATAATTCAATGAAATATACGCGTTTAAGTGATTTTCGGAAGTGGACCTTATATGGGAGCTATGACCAATTGTGGACCGACTGAGATCTACGTTGACAGTATGATTTCTGTTCATATTATATTTACATGTACAAAATTTCGTGTTGATACCGATATATTTGAGGGAGTTATTAACGATAAACTAATTTCCGGGAATATATAACTTTGTATGGGGGCTATGGGAAATATTGGATCGATTGTAAAGATTTTGAACATAATTGATCACTGCCCTGAAAAAATAACGCATGACAAAATTCATCGAAATATCTTTGGTGGTTTTTGAGAAAACTTCAAAAGAATTATGAAAAAAACGTAATTTTTTTCGAGGTAGTCTGAAATTTTTACTCATAACTTTTTACGTTGTGAACCGATTTTGCTCATTTTCAATACCAAACTGCTTAGGATAATAATAAATATTTTGGGTGAATTTGGTTTATTTCCTTTGCTTAGTTTTAACGTGAGCGTGTTTTACACAGACAGACAGACAGACGGACAGACGGACAGACGGACAGACGGACATAGCTAAATCGACTCAGAATTTGATAAGGACCCAGAATATATATACTTTGTTGGGTCTTAGATAAATATTTCTTGGTGTTACACACGGAACGACAAACTTATATATACCCTCTATCACCACTGATGGTGGTGGAGGGTATAAAAATATATTTTTAATATTTATAATAGGATTTGCATTTAATATTTGTTTGTATTAGGAAAAGGGAATACTCATACATATAACAAATATACAATTCATATATAGTCATCATCACATAAACAAATAAATAGCTATTTAACTAAGAAAACTACATTTTAAATAATATACATACAATATATTTCATTTTTGTAGTAAATATTTAAGAGGCTTTATACTAGTTTTCAAGAAAAACTATATTTTTTCTTTGCTACCAAAAATGAAGAAATTTTTGAGTGTAGTATCTCCTGAAATAGAAAATTATATATAGATATTTTTCTAATAAATAGAAATGAGTTATTTTGAATTATCTGCTAAGATCTGGAAAATAAGATTATTTGTAGAAAATATAAAGACTACATTTTCAATTACAATTACATTTGAAGTAATTGTAATTGAAGCTTTACCAATTATAATTACTTGTTTTGCCAATTACAATTATTTATAATTGTAATTCAAGTTTTGCCAATTACAATTACTTTTAATTATAATTAAAGTTTTGCAATTACTTGTAATTGGAATTGAAGAATTACCAATTACAATTACATGTAATTGTAAATTTTGTTCCATAAATTACATGTAATTTATAATTAGGCTTACCTAAATTATAATTACAAGTAGTTTTATTTCAATTTCAATTACAAGTAACTGCAATTGACTAAACTTCAATTACAATTACAAGTAATTGTATTTGGTTAATTGACCACATTAGAAGTAATTGTAATTAGAAAAACTTCAATGACAATTACTTATAATTGTACTTGGTTATTGCTCAATTACACATAACAAGTAACTGTAATTGACCATGTAATGAACTACTTTGTGTAATCATTAACCCCCAATATAAAATCTCAGAATTGCAACTACATTTATTTCATGGTACAGTTTTGGAATTTTCGAAGGAAGCCAAATAGTTTGGCCTTATTATACCCGTCACCTTCGTGAGAAGGGTATATATAAGTTTGTCATTCCGTTTGTAATTTCTATAATATAATTTTCCGACCCTATAAAGTATATATATTCTGGATCCTTATAGATAGCGGAGTCGATTTAGCCATGTCCGTCTGTCCATCTGTGTGTATGTTGAAATCAGTTTTCAGAAGACCCCAGATATCTGCGAGATCCGAATTTTCAATAATTCTATCGGAAATACGGTGGAATAGAACGCTAAGTTAAAATCAGCCCAATCAGCCCATAAATAACGAAGACCACCTCTGAAAATTTCATCAAAAATTTACTTTTTTCGTGCATGCTTATACAAAACAATAAACAAAAACACAGTATCAAACGGTAAATTTTTTTTTGTTATTTGTTATTGTAATTCTTGTTTATAAACACAAAGCAAAGAGTGAACATCACGTTGTTATTGGCTAGAAACATGAAATTAAATATGTAGAGCCTGGATTAGGCGAGAACACATAAAAGTGGACTTTTTGGTACTTTTTCGTTCTCCAAAGGGTACTTATGGAATTTTCTATAATATTGTACCTAGAAACATGAAATTTAGCATGTAAGGCCTTGACTAGGCAAGAACCTATTAAAGGGGTCTTTTTGGTACTTTTTCGTTCTACAAAAGGTACTTTTTGAATTTTCTATAATATTGAACCTAGAACCAGATATGTAGAGCTCGGATTAGGCCAGAGCACATAAAAGGGGACTTTTTGGTACTTTTTCGTTCTACAAAAGGTACTTTTTGAATTTTCTATAATATTGAACCTAGAAACATGAAATTAAGTATGTAGAGCCCGGATTAGGCCAGAACACATAAAAGTGGACTTTTTGGTACTTTTTCGTTCTCCAAAGGGTACTTTTTGAATTTTCTATAATATTGTACCTAGAAACATGAAATTTTGCATGTAGGGCCTTGACTATGTAAGAACCTATTAAAGGGGACTTTTTGGTACTTTTTCGTTCTACAAAAGGTATTTTTTGAATTTTCTATAATATTGAACCTAGAAACATGAAATTTAGCATGTAGGGCCTTGACTAGGTAAGAACCTATAAAAGGGAACTTTTTGGTACTTTTTCGTTTTACAAAAGGTACTTTTTTAATTTTCTATAATATTGAACCTAGAAAAATGAAATTAGGTATGTTGAGCCCGAATTAGGTCAGAACAAATAAAAGGGGACTTTTTGGTACTTTTTCGTTCTACAAAAGGTACTTTTTGAGTTTTCTATAATATTGAACCTAGAAACATGAAATTTAGCATGTAGGGCCTTGACTAGGTAAGAACCTATAAATGGGGACCTTTTAATGAGTTTTCTTTTTACAAAAGGTACTTTTTGAAATTTCTATAATATTGAACCTAGAAATATGAAATTAAGCATGAAGAATGTATAAAATGGGATACAATTGGTATTTTTTGATTTTTTTGTAATAAAATTCGTACTGACTGTTTTTTAACACATCATGGTGAAGGGTATATAAGATTCGGCACAGCCGAATATAGTACTCTTACTTGTTTTTATTACTTCTTGCAAGAAAATCTTCAGAAATATATGAAATTTTAAAGCGTTAATTATATGAATGGAAGGTGATGGATACCATAATATATGTACAACGTACAAAGACTGACTTGTCTTGTTATCATAGGCTCTATGAACTCAACGTCTAAAGGTCCATCTGGAGACAATAATACACGTAAATGCCCTTTATATATGTACTATATACAAAATTTTGTTTACTTTTATAGAAAATTAAAATTGATTTAAAAAGTTTTTAATGTTTCAGTTTTTTACGTTCAATATCACATGAATAAATTCGCATTCAAGAAGAATCTTGTATTTTTAGTTTCATTCGTTTAGCTGCCACATTATAGAAAATTTTAAAATTACTACTTGAAAAAAGTAGTAATTTATAGAGAAACCAAAAGGTACCATTTGAAAAAAGTACCATTTATGAGATAAAAAGTACTAAAAAGATCTGTCTTAAAGAATCTTATTCAATGAGGACCGTGTATGTTTAATAATCATGTGTTTTGAATTCATATTATAAAACATACAGAGTATCATTTGAAGAAAGAAAAAGTACCAAAAGTGAAATAAATTCTACCTTAGTGAAAAGTACTAATAAAAATAGTTCGCTTAGAAATATACTTTTTGAGAATTAAGTTTACAAAATGTTCCGTATTTAAATCCATATATCACAGATAAAACACAAACGATTCAAATCTGCATTCATTTGTTCCAGAAAAATTGTGCTTTCAAAAAGGTACCAAACAATTTACTCGAATTTGGTCCTATATAGGCCTTAGTACTCGAATTCCAAAATAATATACCAATAGCTTATTTTGTGTGAGTAAAAACTACTTTTTTAAATTTTATAAAAATTGGCTCAATGAGTTTGAATAAAATTAAATTTCCCGTTTTTCCCTTTTTGGTACTTTTCTTTCTCCCCAGTGAAATAGCAAATATTTTGTTTCAACAAATATTACAGAGTTAGTCCGTAATTTAATAGGAATACTTCAATAAACCGAAAAAGTTTTCTTAAAGTGCTAAAAAAAAGTACCAAAAATACAGTTTTCTCAAAATATTTATAAAAATATTATTATGTTAATTAGTACAAAAGTTATAAAGGGCCAAAAAGGTACCAAAAACACGTTTGTTATACATTCTTACCCCTTAAAAGTACGAATTTCGAAAAAGTACCAGACACCCATCTGCTCATTTTAAGAGTAGATACAGGTGAATTTAAAATTTTTCTTTTATCACTAATATTGTGTAAGATAATTAAGAAAACCTGTTTTACCCTTTTTACCCCTAAATGTACAAATTTCCAAAAATCCCTCCTTAGTGGATCTACATAACCAAAAGCACATCTACTGTCAAAGTTTCATGATTCTAGGTTCAGCCGTTTGGGCTGTGCGATGATGAATCAGTCAGTCAGTAACGCTACTCTTTTATATATATAAGAAGATAATAGGTCAATGGCACCATACTATAAAAACGATTTAGACCGAATTCGAAGCAGTAGACGTATTATACATATGCTACCAGAACTCAACTTTATTAGGTCCTTCCGTAACATTTTAAGTAATGTGAAAGAATATATTCATATACATTAGGGTCTCCCGTAGATCGCTTTTTTTATCGGAATGTCTCTCAAACGATATTAGTCCTATTGGACAGTAGTTTCGACAGCATCGGTCAAGAACTTTCTGAGTTACAGTAGGTCAAGTTTGATATTTATGCCAAACATATGTTTCTTAATTTACGTAACTTATTACCTATTGTGATATCTGAACTATATACATATATCCACATAGTTCAGATATCAATTTCTTTAATTTTTCGGTAAAAAATATTTACAAAAATGAAAAATCAAGAGTAAGGTTTTTCAATTTTAAGCAAAATCCAGAAAAGATGCCAGATCAGGTTTGTAATTTTTTGAGCAAGAACATTTAACATAATTATGATCTCAAAATTTTATACACATCCGTTGTCTAAATGTTAAAAAACGTGGTAAGCTCACTATTGACAAACAATCCGTTTCCAATAGTGAGCTTACCACGTTTGTTAACATTAAGACAACGGATGTGTATAAAATTTAGATTTCGACAACGAATTGTTGCAATGTTGTCAACATTGCAAGGTGTTGTCGTACGTATGTATATTATTTGACAACGGATGTTATTGAAAAAATTCAAATTGACACCAAAGAGGTCAATTTAGTACCAAGCGTTTATATTTCCTTGTCCCTCTGTTTACATATGAGAAATAGGTCATGAATGACATTTTAATATTAAACTGCAAACAAAAGTAATAGAACTTATTTGAAAAGTTTAACAATCTAAAGACTCCACTTTGAGAATTGTTTTTTAATTTTTCCTTCTATATAAAAAGTCTTTAAATACTTAAAGTTATACAAATCCATTACTTCAATTATTATTATTTTTCATAAAAGGTATTTTTATATAAAACCTTGAACAAACATAAATACTTATGAATGACTAATTGTTTCAACAATTTTCTTATCACGATGACACTCATACTTTTACTTTTTTTAATGTTAAAAAAAAAGTAGAATTATAAAATTAATAAGTAATAAAAAATAGAGTACAAAAACGCAAACAACCACATATGTATGTATAAGTATTTAAATATTTATTATTCTAAATATAATTAAAGGGAAGTTAAGTTGTCATATGGTTTGTAGTCGTAATTTATAATTAAACAACACGAAATAATTACAATTTTTGTTTCCAAGTAATTAATTATAATAAATCAACCAGATGATAAATACTACGTATGAGTAATAAAAAGTAAAAGAAAACAAATGGTAACAGAGCGTATGATTAATAATTAATTTCACGCATAGGTTTTACTAGGCGTATGAGAAATTTAATTTATTTTTTTTTTTTATAAGAATATAAAGAAATTTTAAATTTTAACAAACTTTAATAAGTTGAATTTTTAAAATATGCTAAGTATTTAAATTAAATTTTAACACTGACCAACAACTCATTTATATTTATTAGTAAACATTATAAAGTTGGCGTATCTTTGTTGAGAAATCTAAAACTTAAATTTCCTGGAAAATATGTTCTTTATTATTTTCGCTGTAGATCTGTGCTTTTAGATTTCCATGAATTCATTTTATTCTTTTGAAATGTTGTGGTGAACGATTACAATATATGTAAATAAAGGGATTATTGATGTTGAACAGCTTTATACATTTAAAATTTTTGCTTTGAAGTAAAGATGAAGAATTTTTTCAAAAATACAAGATTCATATTTTTATTTTTACAATCAAAAGGACATTTTTTGTGTTTATTGTTCATATTTTAAAGATATTGTCTTAACGCAAATGCTCATATTTGACATAAACTTAGTTTTAAGTTTATGTGGGCGGTAATACTATGCTGTACTTTGTATTTTGAATTACGGGTTTTGAAAATGTTCTTAAACTATATTTTACTAAAATCAGCATTTTGCTTCACAAATTTAACTAAAATATTAAGTATTGACCACGCCCACTTTTAATACTTTGAAATATATTCTTTAATGTTTAAAATAATCAACTATTATCATTAATATTATAAATTTTTATATACATTAAACCGTTTTACTAAATTATTAACAAAATAATAACGAAAAGTGGGCGAAATGTTTGCTGATGGGCATGGTTACCATAAACATTTTATTAGATTACGGTTATATTTTTGACTACATTTTAAAAATAATTTACAAAATTGACACGTATTTTTTCTATAAAAAGTAGGCGTGTGGCCATTACAACTACGCATACTTATTTAAAGCATTTTGATCTTATAAGGCTTGATTCAGTTTATCTGTTTTTAAGTTATTGCTTTTTAGTGTACTCAAGAATACCAAAATTAACACTAATATACGAAGTGGACGTGGGCAGATATAACCGCCCATTTTTTAGTATGATTGTTCTAACTTTTAGTTAATATAAAGTCTGTACTTCTAAAATTAAACATTTTACGTTCAATATTATTAAAATTTATCACGTAAATAAAATCGCATTCAGTAAGGAACGCGTTCGAATTTCGAATGTACTATTTGAAGAGGGAAAAAGTACTATAAAGTACCTCATAGAGATTTTCATTCAATCAAAAATTATATGTTTCTATGTTCAATATTATAGAAAATTAAAAAAATATAATTCAATAAACGAAAAAGTACCAAAAGTCCCTTTTTATACCGTCCACCACCATCAGTGGTGATAGAGGGTATATATAACTGTGTTCGTCCGTCCGTTCGTCTGTCTGTCTGCATAAAACACACTCACGTTAAAACGAAGCAATAGAAATTCCCGAAATTCACCCAAAGCATTCTTTATTATACGTTTGGTATTGAAAATCAGCAAAATCGGTTCACGATGTAAATAGTTATAAGTAAAAATTTTCCTAATTCTTAAGTAGTTTTCTCAGAAACTACCAAAGATATTTCGATGAATTTTGTCACACATTTAGGGATCAAGTATGTTAAAACTCATAACAATTGATCCAATATTTTCCATAGCCCCCATACAAAGGTGTATATTCCTGGAAATTATTTTATCGTTAACAACTCTCATATATATATATATATATATATATATATATATATATATATATATATATATATATATATATATATATATATATATATATATATATATATATATATATATATATATATATATATATATATATATCGGTATCTACACAAAATTTTGTACATGCAAATATAATACAAACAGAAATCAGACTATCAACGTAGATCTTTGTCGGTTCATAATTGGTCATAGCTACCATATAAGGCCCACTTCCGGAAATCACCTAAACACACATATTTCATTGATAAATAAAGCTATTGTGATAAAATTCGAGCTGAATATGTTTTGTGTACATACAAATTATTCTACCAAATTGTTTTTGGATCGGTCTATTAATAGTCATAGCTCCCATATAAGGCCCACTTCTGAAAATCACTTAAACGCACATATTTAATTGTCAAATATAGCTATCTTGATAAATATGTTTCGTATATATATATAAATCACTCTACTAAATTTTTTCCGTATAGGATCTTAATTAGTCATAGCTCCCATATAAGGTCCACTTCCGAAAATCATTTAAACGCATATATTTCATTGATAAATAAAGCTATCGGTATATAATTCAACATGAACATGTTTTGTGTACATACAAATCATTCTACCAAATTGTTTTTGGATCGGTCCATTATTGGTCATAGCTCCCATATAAGATCCCCTATCGAAAATCACTTAAACGCATATAATTCTTAGAATAATAAAGCTATCGGGATGAAAGTACTACTGGAATATGTTTTGTTTGTATAAAAATTTTGTCAAGTTATCTAAAAATTAGACAGTTAAATGGGCTTTAATAAAAAGAAGCTTACTGGTGGAGGGTATTTAAAATTTGACATAGCCGAATATAGCACTCTAACTTGTTATTCTTAACTTTCGACTAAGGCACTTTTATTTAAAAAAATTACCTTTAAAGCAAAACATCTGATTTTGAAGTATTTCTTAAATACAATAATTAAATATCTACAACTTTTGTTTTTATAGAGAAAAAAAAACTTCCTCTTAAGCACTTGAGAATGTAAATAATTTCTAAAATTAGAAAAAATTCCCAGAAATTGTTCACCAAAATATAAGCAGATATTTACAAAAAGCCCTTACAAATTGTGTAGATTAAAACTGGCAGGCTCTTATACCCAAAAAAAACACAAAAAAATAGCTTCTATATACCGAAAAATTTATGTTGGGCTAAAGACTTAACAAAAATTAAACTAATATTAATATTTTATTTTATGTATTTTTGTTTAGGATTATGTTTTACTTATCCTAAGTTATGTATTTGCTTTTAACTTTCCTGCTCTTAATATATTTTTTATAATTTTATTTATACTTTTATGGGTAACTTTGTTAATTTAAAATGCACTCATAAACAAATTTACATTTTGTAGAATTGTTTGTTGTGGCTGTTGGTCGTAAATATCTAAGTAAGGCCCTACGATTCAGGGTTAGTGTTTGAAGTTATTAGAAAGCAATTGGTACTATTCACAAAAACTAACCTACATTTACAATATCATTGTAAAAATGTCAAACTTTTATTATATTAATGAAAGATATTCTAAAGTTCTATAATCAATGAAACAAATTCATGAAATAAATGATTTATTTCATTTAATTATTGAAAGCTTTTCATGACATGTTGACGAAATTTTATCCTTGATTTAATGATATCACAGTGGGGCAGAATGGAAATTTTTTGGAAATAAATCTGGCATTTCTAAACGGCTGATCCGATCGGGATAAAATTTGGCGTGAGCGTAGCCAAGGAGTATTCGAGTTTAAGTTTTGAAGATGAACCCTGCAGATGCCCCAGGGACGGCGCTGTGGCGGCTCAAAGTAGGGTACCTACGACATGTAAAATTTTTAAACTCGTGCCATTTTTTTGTTTTTCACCCAAATACAAAGATTTTTATATGTGAAAGCGCTCGACGAGATCTTGAAAAAACATGCTTGGACATACTACTTATCTCTTATAATATCCGAGTTATAGGCATTTAAAAATTTAGTGATACAAAATTTACCATACCTTGATCCGCCTTTTTTTGAATACCGGGCGTAATTTTGGACCAAATGGACTCAATTAGTTAGACAACAAAATTTCCAATAATATACAAAAAATTTCAGATCAATATCGTTTACAGATCCAAAAATATACGTTTTTTAATTTAAAAATTCAAAAAATTTTAGATTTTTGGCGTTTTTTTGCCAAAAATGTGTCTTAACTCTTTTATTAATAAAATAAAATTTTTATTAAGAACATATAACAATTTTATAGTTTTCTAAAAGGTATCTTTACGCAGAACGCTTTGGCGTAAAAAACTTGTCCTATTTTTTGAAAATGTTGCCACTGCGTCCTTCCGAATATGACCTATTTTTTATCAAAACTTCAACTTTGGGCGACATGTTCTAAAATCCCAAAGCTGGGATCAGAAAACTGAAAGCAGTTTTGGAAACCTCAATATGTTTTCTATTTACTCCAAAAGTATTTTCCCAGCCCTGAAAGAAATGTGGACCCTATGGGCAAAAAAGTAAAAAATCCCATTTTTGGGATTTTCATTCCTATTTTTGGGAATTGCGGGATGCCCTTTGACCTTTTCAATTTTTTTTTGCATATTCTTATTTGAAATGACAAATTTAACAAGCGTTGAAAATTTCATTGAGTTTTGTTCATAAATAAAGATTTTGTCATATATTACATATTTGTTTAATTTCTAAAACTATGATTTATATCAAAATTTTAATAGGATCGCAGATAGCTACAACAATTTAGTCCATATTTATCCCTTAATGTCATTTTTTAGTTAGATATGGAAATTCTCGACCCTTTACAAAAAATTTCAAGCCAATATCTCAATTACATTCAAAAATATGTTCATTTAAACCTGTGTCCTTTAATTTCATCTTTTTCATATTTTAGTATTAAGTATGACAGCACATATTTAAATCTTATATTTACCTATTTTCTATTTGTTTGCTTATCCTTATAATTGAAAGGTCCTATTATGCTTGAATTTTCAAAAATTTATAACCATTTTTTACCTAAATTTTTTCGACAGATCATTTCGTTCTGTTTCGTTTATGATCATGTAGGTAAAAATATACAGGTAATGATAATTTCGATTCATTCACTAATAAGAAATATCAATGACTGAATTACAGGTTATAGTAATATAGTCCTAAATGTTAATAGGTAGACAATTCGTAATTTTTTACTTTGAAATACCTGTATCGGAAATGACAAGAATTGGTATATAAGTAAACTTCTCAGATTTTAAGTACCATATTTAATAAATCTACAATGAAGATTACATTAAAGTACGAAGAGTTGTGTTCCGTTTTATGGAGTATATCTTCAAAAGGGCCAGAAAGAATTGAAGACATTTCAAATTATATAAAAACTACATATAGTAGAAAAGTAGACAAAACAGGCATATCAAAAATTGAAAACTTTTTAAAACTTTTTGATGTAAAAAGTAAGTCTGTGGATGGAAATCAAAAGAAATTTCGATTAAAATTTTGTAGTTGGATGGAAACTACTACGGAAATCTCAACTTACAACACATCAACAGGAGCGCCTTGCAAGTCATACGAAGACTTATGTTCAAGGTAAAAAAAAAGAGGGTCACACAAAAACTTTTTTCAATCTCAAATGAGGAAATTGTTGATACATTTAACGAAATGCTGAAAAAGGAAAACCAACATATGGATGTCGTACATATTGCAACTATTCTTCCTAATGCATCACCAAAACGACTTAAGCGAATTGTGGAAAGTATACCAACTCCAACATCATAATCAAATTTTACTGAAGAGGAAGCAATAGCGCTTATGTTGGAACTGGGTCTCAGTCGAAATAAGTACCAAATATTAAGGAAAGCTCTGCATGAAAAAGGACACAATATATTACCATCATACAAGGCGATCCAAAAAAAAAACAAACTATCCTACTAAATCAACAAAAAATAATGAAGAATTGAAAGAACTGAGAGCTGCGGAAAAAAGCATATTCCAAGAAGAATTTAAAGTTCAGATGGGATTAAACATCGACAAACCACTTTCAAGTTGCGGTAGTACAAATGACGGTAATACGTCGAGAAGGTTTTTTCGTGATTTTGAAATTACTTCAAAAATAACTGGAATCGACAAGGAGTTGCTTCGAAGAGTTAAAACTATTTTAATGGCACTGAATAGTAAACATAAAATTAATGAAAATCGATTTGGGGAATACACATCTGAAATTTCTAAATTACTTGTATCTCTGTATCCATGGAGGGAACTAACACCAACAGTACACAAAGTATTGTGTCATGGTCAAATAATAATTGAATCGAATATTCTTCCACTTGGAGAGTTAACAGAAGAAGCCCAGGAAGCGAGGAATCGAGATTTTAAGCATGTTCAACTATTCAGCTCAAGAAAATGCTCCAGGCAATCACAGAATGAAGATATTTTTAATAGTTTACTTCTATCTTCTGATCCTGTTCTTTCAACTATGCGAAAAAGATGGATTTGTTATGAAACTCTATCATCTCAAAACAAGGAAGATTTAAAGGACTTATATTACCTTCTGGATATGTATACCGATATGACAGATTATTTTATAGAAAATAAGTAGTGTTAGGAATTAACTATATAAGTAGGTTGTAAGAATTAATTGTATTATGTTTAAGATAAACAGTTCAAATAAAAAAAGCTATTATACTAACTGATGATATTGTATTAAATTGTGTTTTATATTTCGGTGGGCGGGAAAGGTAATTTGTGTGGGGTGATTTAGGTGTTGTTGTGCGTGGCTCATAATAAAATTATAATTTTTTTATTTTATATACAATATTATAATAAAATAATTAACTAAATAATTTTTAAAAATTGTCCAAATATTTTATTCAACACCAAATGTATGTTCTGTCATACTTAATACTAAAATATGAAAAAGATGAAATTAAAGGACACAGGAACATATTTTTGAATGTAATTGAGATATTGGCTTGAAATTTTTTGTAAAGGGTCGAGAATTTCCATATCTAACTAAAAAATGATATTAAGGAATAAATATGGACTAAATTGTTGTAGCTATCTGCGATCCTATTAAAATTTTGATATAAATCATAGTTTTAGAAATTAAACAAATATGTAATATATGACAAAATCTTTATTTATGAACAAAACTCAATGAAATTTTCAACGCTTGTTAAATTTGTCATTTCAAATAAGAATATGCAAAAAAAAAAATTGAAAAGGTCAAAGGGCATCCCGCAATTCCCAAAAATAGGAATGAAAATCCCAAAAATGGGATTTTTTACTTTTTTGCCCATAGGGTCCACATTTCTTTCAGGGCTGGGAAAATACTTTTGGAGTAAATAGAAAACATATTGAGGTTTCCAAAACTGCTTTCAGTTTTCTGATCCCAGCTTTGGGATTTTAGAACATGTCGCCCAAAGTTGAAGTTTTGATAAAAAATAGGTCATATTCGGAAGGACGCAGTGGCAACATTTTCAAAAAATAGGACAAGTTTTTTACGCCAAAGCGTTCTGCGTAAAGATACCTTTTAGAAAACTATAAAATTGTTATATGTTCTTAATAAAAATTTTATTTTATTAATAAAAGAGTTAAGACACATTTTTGGCAAAAAAACGCCAAAAATCTAAAATTTTTTGAATTTTTAAATTAAAAAACGTATATTTTTGGATCTGTAAACGATATTGATCTGAAATTTTTTGTATATTATTGGAAATTTTGTTGTCTAACTAACAAGAAAAAATTGAGTCCATTTGGTCCAAAATTACGCCCGGTATTCAAAAAAAGGCGGATCAAGGTATGGTAAATTTTGTATCACTAAATTTTTATATGCCTATAACTCGGATATTATAAGAGATAAGTAGTATGTCCAAGCATGTTTTTTCAAGATCTCGTCGTGCGCTTTCACAAAATATAAAAATCTTTGTATTTGGGTGAAAAACAAAAAAATGGCACGAGTTTAAAAATTTTACATGTCGTAGGTACCCTACTTTGAGCCGCCACAGCGCCGTCCCTGGGGCATCTGCAGGGTTCATCTTCAAAACTTAAACTCGAATACTCCTTGGCTACGCTCACACCAAATTTTATCCCGATCGGATCAGCCGTTTAGAAATGCCAGATTTATTTCCAAAAAATTTCCATTCTGCCCCACTGTGTGATAGCTTACATGAAAAATATGTTATTTATGACATAATTTCATTATATATCAACACAAATTTTAGATTAATAAAACCATTTTCATTAGGGCAATGGCATCGATAATAGGACTGACTATATACCTAGCAAAATATTTGTTCGGTTCAACCTAGTAGCTAAACAGTAGGGAAAATAATATATCGACTCCTTATAAAACTGCTGGGGTATTTATGGACATACATTTGTATGTATGTTAATTTGTAATTTTGCCTTTATGTGTGTGTCAACTTGATAATTATTATGGCTGAATAAAATGGCTTTGTTTTCTGATCTTTTATTGCTGTTGTTTTAATTCAAATTCGTTTCAAGTTTTCACTTTAAAACCAAAAGAAACAACCAAACTAACACCAGCTGCAAATGATGTTGATTCCAAAGAACCCAGTTAAAAACATAAAGCAATAAAAACAAACACTACAATAGATAAATACATACACGAACACATTTTTTTCATCTTTCTTATCCGGGTAGAAAAGCGGAAATAAAAGTATGATAACTTGTTTTAATACAACTATACACTGTTTTTTTTTTCTTGTTTTTTTTTTTTCTATTATTTACACAGAGTACGTGAAAGTACGTGAAAGACTCGCAATTATTTAACAAGCACAAACATGTTTGTTTTCAATTGTTCTGTTAGATTTTTTTTCTGATTTTTCAACACTGTCAACAAAATGTAAGCTTATACTCTTCATTATTATTTATTTATTTTTTGACATACAATTTTTGACTTTCTGAAATCATTTTGAACTTAAAAACTCTTTAAACACTCTGCTAAAAATTTAAATTTTCTAACAACAACGTAAGCGCGCTACTTTGAACATAAAACTGCGTGGCTGTTTTGGCCAAAGGATAAAAACGTTATGTGAAACATGTTGCTGCTGTTTGGTTTTATTAAAGCAACTGTTGCTCATTTATGTTCAACTACTGCTATTGTTGTTGTTAGTTTTGGCTCTTCTTTTCGTTTTTCCTTCTATTATGTCTTTTCGTAATGTTATTTACTGGTAACATCCAAGTTTATTGGCTCAATGTGTCAAGGGAGAAAGGAGAAAAGAAAACATGTAAACAAAAATACAACAGCAATATTCATAATAACAGTTATGTTAATGTCGCAAACTCATATGTAATTTTAACAGTTGCCACAAAAATTGGTTGAAATTTATTAATGTTTTCAAAAGAAATGATCGAATTATATGCGTAAATGCGGTAAATTTATAATCGTATTATGATAATGTTTCAAAGTTAAATATTACAGTGTTATATAAACAAATTGAGGAATAGTTGTGCTTAGCAATTTTCGTAGAATACTTAATAACGTAGTTGACTAACTAACTAACTAACTAACTAACTAACTACTAACTAACTAACTACTAACTAACTAACTAACTAACTAACTAACTACTAACTAACTAACTAACTAACTAACTAACTACTAACTAACTAACTAACTAACTAACTACTAACTACTAACTACTAACTAACTAACTAACTAACTAACTAACTAACTACTACTAACTACTAACTAACTAACTAACTAACTAACTAACTAACTAACTAACTACTAACTAACTAACTAACTAACTAACTAACTAACTAACTAACTAACTAACTAACTAACTAACTAACTAACTAACTAACTAACTAACTAACTAACTAACTAACTAACTACTAACTAACTAACTAACTAACTAACTAACTAACTAACTAACTAACTAACTAACTAACTACTAACTAACTAACTAACTAACTACTAACTACTAACTAACTAACTAACTAACTAACTAACTAACTAACTAACTAACTAACTAACTAACTAACTAACTAACTAACTAACTACTAACTAACTAACTAACTAACTAACTAACTACTAACTAACTAACTACTACTAACTAACTAACTAACTAACTAACTAACTAACTAACTAACTAACTAACTAATACTAACTACTAACTAACTAACTAACTAACTACTAACTAACTAACTAACTAACTAATCTAACTAACTAACTAACTACTAACTAACTAACTAACTAACTAACTAACTAACTAACTAACTAACTAACTAACTAACTAACTAACTAACTAACTAACTAACTAACTAACTAACTAACTAACTAACTAACTAACTAACTAACTAACTAACTAACTAACTACTAACTAACTAACTAACTAACTAACTAACTAACTAACTAACTAACTAACTAACTAACTAACTACTAACTAACTAACTAACTAACTAACTAACTAACTAACTAACTAACTAACTAACTAACTAACTAACTAACTAACTAACTAACTAACTACTAACTAACTAACTAACTAACTACTAACTACTAACTAACTAACTAACTAACTAACTAACTAACTAACTAACTAACTAACTAACTAACTAACTACTAACTAACTAACTAACTAACTAACTAACTAACTAACTAACTAACTACTAACTAACTAACTAACTACTAACTAACTAACTAACTACTAACTAACTAACTAACTAACTACTAACTAACTAACTAACTACTAACTAACTAACTAACTAACTAACTAACTAACTACTAACTAACTAACTAACTAACTACTAACTACTAACTAACTAACTAACTAACTAACTACTAACTAACTAACTAACTAACTAACTAACTAACTAACTAACTAACTAACTAACTAACTAACTAACTACTAACTAACTAACTAACTAACTAACTAACTAACTAACTAACTAACTAACTACTAACTAACTAACTAATCATCTAACTAACTAACTAAGACAACGGTGTAATACCTTACACCGTTTATGTCCAAAATGTGGATTATTTTGTTTAATAATAAAATATTGAGCTGCTTTTTGCCTTATTTTCGAAATACTTAAACAATTTGTAGACAATAAAACTGATTTTCTTAAATATGGGTTAATTTTGACTTATACAAAACTAAGTTGTGCCGATTTCTGTCGAGATACCTAAAATTTTAACATAATTATGAGCTTAAGAGACCTATTCGGGGGATTCGGTTGTATGGAGGCTAGGTGAAATATTAAACCGATATCAACTATTTTCAATAGGATTCCTCATTGGAAGGAGTATGTGTCAAATTTCATCAAATTATATTAAAAATTATGTCTGGAAAAGGTATGTCATTGTCCAATGCATCCATGGGAAGTTACAATTTTGTATGGATTTTAAATTGACTTTTCGAAAACACTGATAGAAGAGCCATTTCGGTCAACCGAAAAGCCAAAACAGCTAAATTAATAATGTGAATATTTTTTATTTAATTTAATTTTATTTACTTTAAACTAATAAAATACATGAGAATGACTATAAGAAAGATTTTTGAAAATTTTACAACAAAATCAACAAAAATGTTTGAATTATCTAAAATTTTTAAATCTGGCCATATAGAATGTTAACTATGAAAATATGGTATTGTATTGCAACAACGTGTTGCCATTGTTACAACTACCACCATCTTACCTGAGATATACCTTAGTGAACATACATACATATACGTATGTATGTATGTATGTACATATGTAAATATGGCGTATATATATATTTACATATAGAATAGAATACATGAAATATTCCTAAAAGTTGTTGTAAATTCTATAGAACAACCGCTTTTAAAATTTTCTTTTCCACTTTATTTCTTAATAATAATAAAGACCTTTAACAAACTCTCAAGTTAACAGGAGAGAGCAACAGTCCCTGAGAGTACATAATCACTAACAGTAAAATACTCATTAACATTAAATACTCAGCTAAAGGACGATTTATTCAGTTGTTTCCTACACATACAAGAGAACACAAAAGATGCTGTAAATTGCTGTGTTAACAGGTTGCCAAGGATTTCGAGAAAAAAGAGCAAAAGAGAGACAGAGAAAACATTAAAGTAAAGCAAAGTTAAGCAAAGAATATGATAAATTAGGTCAGGAATAGCAGCAGATGATAATAAATCAATAAGTGTTGTCAAATCGATATTAAGTTTTAATAACTGTTTTTGAATTATGATTTACGACCACATTTATGTGGGGACATTTGATAGAGTGTGTTTTCTGTTATGACTTAGATTTTTAATTAAAAGAAGAAAAATATGTATAAAATAAGCTGACATAAAAATGTCATAACTTTTTCTTATTATATTTTCATTTCAGCATATTCCTATTGGGTGATATGAAAGTTGATAAGAGTTAATAAACAAATCGTATTTTGCTAGCAAGTCTGTAAATTTAATGCCATATAAAGTATGTACTGGGTTGATGTTATGGAAAGTTATTTGTTTAAAGATTGGTTGGAATTGAATTTAACATACATATTTTTAGTTTAAATAATATATTTAAGCCACATACTAGGTAACTCATTTATTCGGATCTTTGTCTTATTTGGTTTTTGAAATTCGGCCGTTTTAGGGCGGGAATTTTTAATTCATTCTTAACTTATCTAAAAAACTAAGAATATAAATTTAGTACTTTTTTAATATTCGGAGGTTTAAGGGGTGAAAAGTTTACCTATTTTAGGAACTTATTTCATAAAACATTCTGTCCTATTTAATGACTTATAGATATGAATATTTAAAGATGCATTCCCACTACGATATTGCAACTTTTTGGAATACCATTTTTATTTCTTCAATTGAGAGAAAAAAGTACCTTAAGGGGGGAAAACGGGAAATTTGAGACAATTTTGATAAAATTTGGAAAATTGGTTTATATACTAGCACCAATTATCCTAATGGGTACCAAAGACTATTTTTTGATACTTTTTCGTTCTTCAAACGTTACTGACTGACTGATTCATCATCGCACAGCTTAAACGGTTGAAACTAAAGAGCTGAAATTTGGACAGGAGGTTGGTTTCTCACCAAATAGATCCACTAAGACGGGGTTTAAAAAAGGGTAAAAACGGGTAAATTCGATAACCTCATATCTCCTAGACTAGAAAAGATACAAAAACAGTTTAAAGCTTATCGTCGTTCATTAAAAAAATAAGCGAACAGGTGTCTGGTACTTTTTTCAAATTCGGCCCCTTTAGGGAATAAACGTATTTTGGTACTTTTTTTTGCACCCCATGTATCTTTTAAACTAGTGAACATTCAAACAATATTTTTAACTCCTTCATAACTTGACGAAAAAATAAAAATATGAATTTAGTACTTTTTGAATATTCGGACGTTTAAGGGGTGAAAATTGTACCTATTTTGTACCCTTTTTCATAAAACATTGTTTTGGTTTATTAATTTATACATACTTTATACATACTTTTTATACTTTTTCGTTCTACACAAGTATTTTTTGAGTTTTCTTTAAAATTAAACCTAGAAACATGAAATTAAGCACGAAGAGCCCGGAGTAAATGAGAATCTATAAAAGGGGACTTTTTGGTTCTTTTTCGTTTTTCTAAAGGTACTTTTTGAATTTTCTATAATATTGAACCTAGAAACGTGAAATTAAGCATGTAGAGCCAGGATTAAGTGAGAACCTAAAAAGGGAGATTATTTTTGGCACTTTTTTGTTCTTCAAAAGGTACTTTTTGAATTTTCTATAATATTGAACCTAGAAACATGAAATTAAACATGTATAGCACGATACTTTTTCTTTCTTCGACTGGTACTTTTTGAGTTTTCTACAAAAATTGAACCTAGAAACATGAAATTAAGCATTTAGAGCCTGGAATAAATAAGAATTTATAAAAGCGGACTTTTTGGTACTTTATCGTACTTCGACTGGTACTTTTTGAGTTTTCTATAAAATTAAACATAGAAACTTAAAAACAAACATGTAGAGCCCGGAGTAAATTAGAATCTATAAAAGGGAACATTTTGATACCTTTTCGTTCTTCAACTGGTACTTTTTGAATTTTTTATAATATTGAACCTAGAAACATGAAATTAAGAATATAGAGCCCTATAAAAGGAGACTTTTGGTACTTTTTCGTTCTTCAAAAGGTACTTTTTGTGTTTTTTATAATATTGATCCTAGAAACATGAAATTAAGCATGGAGTTAATGAGAATCTATTAAAGAAAATCTATAAAAAGGTTCTGTCTGGTACTTTTTTGTTCTTCAACTATTTTTTTATTTTTTGTAATATTGAGGCTGGAATCATAAAATCAAACTTAAAGAGTTATCTAAAAGGGAACTTTTTGATATTGCAGATACAATACAATATCGCATAGCACCCATAAATGTGGCCCCTGTATGGGTGCTATGCGATGAAAATTTTGTGTGGATCGGTCCATAATTGACCTTACCCCCCATATAAGGTTCGATTCAGAAAATGACTTTAACGCTCAGTTCTATCTCAGAAATGGGACTACATGAAATTCGACATAAAAAAGTTTTGAATAAGCCAAAGTCTTTCTGCCCACTTTTGTGAGGATCGATCCATAATTGACCCTACCCCGCATGTAAGGTCCCCTTCATAAAATGACTTTAATGGTCATTACTGGTTTAAAGCGATGAAATTCAACATAAAAAAGTTTTGTACGAACCAAAATATTTACAAAATTTGAAGAGGATCGGTTCATCGGACAATCCCCCTCGCATAAGGTCATCTTCAGAAAATTACTTTAACTGGCTTAAAAATGCGAGTACAGCGATGAATGTTATTATTAAAAACAAAACAACTTAATCAACAACTTCTTTGTAAGCGAAATTTCAAGTACTTCATTAACTCCCTATTTGTAAGCGAGCGTGGAAGTACTTGTTAAAATAATGAGTTAAAATGCTAACGAAGAAGTAATGTAAAGAGGTTTTATAAGCATTTTAACTCATTACTTTTCAATGTTAGTTTTTCCTGGGTATGTATGTTTTTTTCAAGGTTGGCAAATAACGTTATCAATATTCACATTATCGTTTAATATCTCTAATTCTTTTATATGCTACTTTTTGTATAACATTACGATAAGGGTAACAATATGCAGATTTTTTTTTTAAATAATTGACCATACCATCTCAACATTCAATTAACTAAAATTACAAATAACAACATTTTCAATTTAACCCTAAAAACGCTTACTCTTTTCTTATTGAGGGGAAACAAATGGGAGACAATGTGTCACATTTGACAAGACTATTACCATAACATGCTAAAGCAACATCAGTTTCCTGGGTCAAAGTGGATTATTTTATGAAAACTTATGCTATTACTTTGAAGTACTATACAACGAAAATTTATTTATGTATTTAGTATTAAGCTATAAATGAATATACTTGAAGTGAGGTTAAATTTATGTATATTTTCTATTGGTGAACGGATGGATGCTTGGTTGAATGTATGGTTAGTTGGTACAACTGTCAAAAAAGATGCCATTAACATAATTGAATTGACAGTTGACAGTTTTGTTGCTTTACAGATATAAAAGTTTTTCTTTTATTTTTATTGATTAGTTTCTATTTGTCACACGTTGATGGATTTGTTTCTTGTTAACAAATTGATTTGTTTTCAATTCTTTTGTTTTGCTACGATTTTGTTGGTTTTAGATTCTATTTTATTTATTTTTATCATCCTTATAAGAGTTTGTAATATATATTTTTGTTATTATTAAAGTTTATTTTTGTTGTTGTTTTATATACAATTGACGCAACAGTTATGTTAGCAACCAAAAGGATTTTTAAGTTCTCTCAAATTGAGAGCTATGTAAAAATAACAGTTTCTTTTTTAACGACGACACCGGGTCTAAACAATCGAAAATGTTGGTAAACATACAGACAAAAATGTATGTATTATTAACAACAACAACAACAACAACAGCTCATTGACTTATAAGTTTAGTCTAAAAAATGAACGCTTTTGAAATATTCACAAAAATCAAATGGTCCAAAAGGAAATTGAGGAAATGGCAAAACTTTAACAACCACAAAAACAAAACAAAAAATAGATTCTTAACATCTTTGGGGAGATTAACACTAAAAAAAAGTTTTAAAAAATTGCACACGTGAGACAAAAGGGTAAAATAAATAAATTTTCGTGGAAAGGGTTGTTGTAGTTGTACACAGTATTAAACGGAAATAAGCCAAGATAAATGGAAAACACTCAATATTTACAACATTAGGGTGGTTTTGTGAAATTTTAAATTTTGGAGAACAAGTCGAAATAAAAGTAAAACATCAAAATCGGAAAAAAAAACCAACCATTGATACATTCGTTGCTAAAAGTAAGCACACTACGTTTGTTAATTCTGACAAAAGATGTGAATAAACTTTGATTATCACCTAGTTGTGATTTTGAAAACCATTGCTATCATTTTGACAACTAACGGTGACCACTTTTACAACACATTGTTGTCAATTTGACAACGCATCGTTGTCGTTTCCTCCATGCATTGTTGTCATTTAAACGACGCGTTGTGCACAATTTTCTCCGATTTCATGAGAGTTAATATTTTCCAATTTGACTCAAATTTATAGAGTATTATGATTTTTTAACTTCTACTTCTTGCAATTAAAAAATGTTATGAAAAATACCCTAATAAAAAATACAACGTTACACAGTGGGGAAAATTTGAAAATAAGTGGTATAAAATTAACAAATATCTAACATATAAATAGAACACTTCATGTTTGCGATCCGATTTCAAAGATTTTAACTCAATAACATTTACTTTCAAATTATAGAAAATCAAGGTATTAAAATCGGAACAAACGATTAGAAATTACAGATTCCCCCCACTGTGCAACATTCATAGCACAAAAAAAAGGAAATACAAAACAAAGCAACAAAGTTAAAAACAGCATCATTGTATTTAGCAAAGAACAACAATAAGACAACAGCGAAACAACAAAATCAGCCTAAAGGTAGATAACAACAACAATAAACCAAACATATATACAACAAAAACAAACATTAACTTTGTTTTTGTCGAGCCCAGGAGTAGCAAGCGAAAAGAAAATATGTACCATGATAAGGATGTTAGAGGCACAAAAAAAGTTGCCGGGGTGGGAGCTTATAGGAAAAGCACTTACACTCACACCAACACATATACACACATACAATGAAGTAAATGAAGATGAGACGAGATAAAAACAGCAGAAAAAAATTAAATGTATTAGAAACGTTTTCAGTTTTTTTTCTTTTGTATTTTGCGCCATTTCCAAACACTTCAAGTACAGCAACAACAATAAAAAACAACAAAAGGACAAAGTAACAAAACAATGTTTTAAATTCTGTGGAAGTATGTGCTCAAATGAATGAAGGCATGTGTGAGTGTGACAAATAAATATAGGGTCCTTTTTCTCCTTGAATTGAACATAAACATTTATACATACATCTCGTTTTAATGGTATAGGAATTTGATTTAAAAGTGTATGGAAAGGTAGATTGCTCCAGGATAATTAATTTGTTAATTTTGATTATAATTTTTACCCTAGAATCATTCCTGGAATTAAATACAATCTTTCCTGGAGTAAGTTTACGAGGAAATAAATATTTTTTTTAAAAAATTGCAAATAATATGTTAATGAATAAACAATATCCTAATTATTTAAAATCTGCAGTGAATAACTTTAACTAAATAGTCCAAATAATCCAAATCCGTGTTCTCCTAGGGGTCCATAGCAACAATCCAGCAGGTCCACAAAATGGTGTACCAAAATGAAAAGAATTGTGAATATTCAACATTTGTTAAAAAATACCATAACAATTTCTTAATAACATATATAATCTGAATTATCGTGTACTCCGTATCCCTCTCTCAATTACCCGAAAACGTTAATTTTCACTACTTTAACTGACTATTTACTTACTAAGTAATCTCATGTAACATTACTTAGCGAAGTAGCGAATGTGAAATGAGATGCTTAGAGCACAAGCCGTTCCATTATGGGTCATAGATAAAAACCTTACTCGTTAGATTAGAGTGGAAAAATGTACGGGTAAAAGTTCTCATGATTATAAAGACGTCATTCGGACTTAGCTGGAGTCTGTTCCAACATTTGTCCTGCAAGGTCTTCAATTGTAAGAGGCATGACTATTCCGGCTATTCACCTGTTCGCCTAACTCCTCTTATGGACTAGGCCTATAGGAGTATCACAACTTCTAGTCCTTTTTATTTTTTTAGAACCAATGGGAGGTTCGCGATATTAAATATATTCCTCAAGGGGTCTATGAAGCAAAAAATTGTGGGAACCCTTGCCCTACTTTGTTTGGGGGCTAAGGTCAAATGAGTATTATTTAAATATATGCATATAAAAATAATTGTGCCAATTATTGTAGGGATATTAGAATTCATATTTAACATAATTATGTGCTCTAAATCCCTAGAAGATCATATTCCAAATTACGTTGTATTATCTTCATTAATTTGATTACATAATGTAATTAAACGGACAGGCGGACGGATATAGCAAAATCGATTTAGAAGGAAATTGTGAGTTTGATAATACTTAGTGCCGTAACAAACATTTTCACAGACCCATTGACGCCCTACTATTGTGGTGAACATATATACAAATTTTGAATGGATCTGGTCCCCTCGGTAACAAAAATTACATAACTTTTGTTCGCTAAAAATATTTCTTGCAAAGCAAGCTTTTTAAAAAGTATAAATACGATCATATTTCATAGATAAGAGCTTTTTAAATTGGATCAGGAACAAAGAATTGGGATCGTTTTCTATTTTGGGAGCCCATGCATGTGGGATTATTCAAGACTTTTGAATTGACATTTTCATAGATATGAGCTTTTTAAATCGGATCAGGAAGAAAGAATTGGGATCTTTTCCAATTTTGGGGGCCTCTGGGCCTGTGCAGGTGGTATTATTAAAGAATTTGTTTTTTTTTTCAAAATTTCACACAGTGTATTGCTATTCTTATAAATTCAATAGCTGCCCCTAAAACTATACTAAGTAATAAAACAGGAAATTAAATATTTTCTTGAAACGGTTGTGTAAGTGAAAAATGTATGATAAACTGAGTTATGAACAATATTATATTAGCTGCATTTTTGGATCACTCTAGCATTTCTCCCACCAGATGGTGCTGATTATACTCCATACACTCTCACATGTATGTACCACAATCTTTATACAAACAAATTTATACATCCACACATACTAATAAATGTATGAAGGAATCAAGGAATGTTTTTTGCAACATTTTACTGCCAACCAATAAGTGTTGTATTGCGGCCATTAAATAATTCATGAGTTTTCTTTTTTGTTCTTCTGCTCTTCAGTATTGTTTTTGTTTTATTTATTTTCTTTAATCGAATACTAGAGTTCAGAATTGTTGCTTCAGTGTTTATTATTGTCATTCTTTTCCATTGTATTCTAAAAGAAAACTCACAGGCACCCACATTCAAGGTAAATTGTAAAAAAAATAATAATAAGGATGAACATGAAATTTTATTGCAAAAAACCAAATAAATATGTGTATATTTTTCTTTTATTGAAGAAAAGAAATTGTCGTATTTACTTTTGTATTTGTCATTTGCTCATACATAAATAAATACATTTTTGAACAATGGACCTAAAGTGCAGGGCATTTTCCTGTGGTGTGATAAAGATCTTAAAATAAAAATTACAGTGTCACTTAAATGATGTGAAAGTATAATATTTTATTTAACTAGACAAGCTTAAAATTTTTATAAATAATCACAGTGGGTAAAAATAATTTGGCTGTGGTGTATTTAATATTTTTATGCATTCCAAGGACCTGAAGTTCTCTTCTGTTTGTACTCGTTCTAGAATAATTTTTTTAATCATATAATTTACTTACATTTATAATTATTCTTATTACTTATTCATTATTTTTATAAACGTCAGTTCTACGAATGATAAATATGAATTCATTTAAATTAATATTAATCATTCGTCAACAGGATAAATTTAGATACATACACAGTGAGACAAAATAAACGAAAATAGAAATACCAGGAAAGTGATACTATTTTTCTGAAAGGTAAATCCGAGTAGAACAAGAATCTATTTTTGAAATTTGCCAAACACCTACAAAATCTTAAGATACGGAAAAAAATCGGGTTTTCGTATCTTTAAGCACTTATAAGTCAATAACTTTGTTGAATCTCAACCGATTTGAAGTTTCTCAACGGATTTAGAAGCTGAGGTCTTTATAATGACATATAAATGTTGAGATAACCTGGAGAATTATGTGTGCATTTCATCGACAAACATACATTATTTTGATTTTCAGTAGTTTTGCGCCGTTTTCCAAGTTTGGAGATGTTTTTACAAAGTATTTTATATAGGAACCGTATGTACCAATAAATTTTAACCTTATTTTATGAAATATTTTGATACCTTTCTTTCTGAACATATCGACCTTAGCATCCGAAATACATATATTCAATATTTTGGAAAAATCATGAGTATTTTCGATATTTTGTTCATATTTCCTTTATTTATGAACAGATTTTGCAGGAAATTTCTCGATGTCTCATAGAATTATTGATATGCAGAAAAGTTATTTCTAGATATATAGAGACAGTGCTATTTATGTGGATTCACAATATATAAACTTTATAGGATCGAAATTGTGGAAATTAAAAACGTAATGACAAACATATATAATAATATAATAATAGTCCAATCAATAGATCTGTGAATAGACTAGTTCATAGATAAGTCTATGAACCAACAAAATTTGAAAAAAAGTATACATTTCTGAATATGGGCTCAGAATTACCTCACATAATTTTTTTGATATATCGTGAGAAATTTTGAGAAATCGGATCTTAAAAACTGACATATTTGAGAACTTATATCTTCAGACCTTAAGAGGTCTGAAAGTCTAATATGTTGACTTTAAGCTTTAAACATTTATTTTTAAGTCAACATATTGGTCTATTGTTGTACCAAAGAGTTGGTTCCTTGAAAACTCCTTAGAAGTACATATTTTAGAATATCAAAAACCTTCTAGAGAATGTGTTCTAAAAGGAATTGCAATATCACTAGTTCCATGGAAAATATTTAAGAATATGAAGTGGTGCTGGTTGCACTAGTTTTAGAATTATTTTCTTACACCAAGTTTTTATATTTTTTTTTAAATTTACTTATTCGAAGAAATACATATTCTTTAAAATTTAGTTATTAAATTATTATTTTGTGAATGATTTTCTAAAAATAACTTAAGTAATGTGTGAAGTAATCTCTTGTTAAAATGTAAACTTACTTTGTATAAAATTTTCTAAGAAGTTGTCGATGCAAACTTTTAACACAATTCAAATTAAAAATTATGTTTTATACCTAGTTTATTATGTTATTTGTCACTTGTATTTAAATTTATTTTCAAATCAATTTAATTTGAAAATTGTATTTAAAAGCTTTTGCTAATATTCCGCAATATTAACAAAAATTAATTTTTAATGAATTTTAATAACTTGTTTCATCTACTCATCTACAAGTATTTAATTTTTGTAAACTACAATTTTAATTTTCACCAATAAAAATCATTTTATTTTATTTTATAATTTGCAAAATTTTTCATAATTTTAAATTTTAATAATATTTTCACTTTATTTGATAATTTTTTATTAAATATTTCTTATGTTTTATCTCTTTTTTCACCCGTTAAATACAATGTTTCTTCTAAAAACACACGCGATAGTCAGCGCAGTACGTTCTAAACTAAACAACAACAATCCGGGCACTGAAAATTTTCCCTCAAAGATTAATAAAAAACAGACATCAGACTCACTCACAGACACACACGCAGGCACTAGTAATAAAATTTACGTATATTTTCGATCTCAATAGTTTAAGTTTAACAGTTTGGTTCGGTTCAGTTCAGTTTGCCTGGATGTTTTGCTTCTATTGTTCCTGTTATTTTAACTCCCAGGAGTTTAACAGAGTCGTACGAAAAAAAACACAAGTAATGGTTACAACAACAAAAACGAAAAGCTTTACAAGTATATATGTATATGTGTGTTAGTATATGCGTGACAAATATGTATGTATTTGTGAGTTAATATATATATGAGTAGTCACCCAATATTCAACCAAACCATTATAAATGTACATTTATAGACTGTTGCTTGTTACGAGGTGTGATTTTAAGTTAAGGTAAGAAAGTTTTGAAATCAATTGCTGATTCAGATTAGTGCCATTGACATTGTCGAATGATTAATGTGCCTTCTATTCTAGTAAGAAAACCTTCGGAAAGTGATGGTGTCTTAAACCTTATATTGTACACTAGATGTATGAAGCAGATATAAGACCTATTCTTACCTATGGTTTACTATCACATCTGTCCAAATTGTACAAGGTGCAAACATAGTCTTTGTACCTCGTATTGCTATTTCATAATTTATGAGCCCAGCGGCTCATTCCCGTCTGCCCTTCGGGACAACGGGTTCTCTCAGTTCACACTAACTGTTCCATTTCTCCGATATGCATTGTCTCCTTACCTCCATCAGATTTGCTTTATTTTTATGACAGAGTTTTCGCTATCGATACGAGTCTCTATAGTCTCGTCTATGGTCTTGTCTATAGTCTCGTCTATAGTCTCGACTATAGTCCAGTCTATAGTCTAGTCTTTAGTCTATAGTCTAGTCTATAGTCTAGTCTAGTCTAGTCCTATAGTCTAGTCTATAGTCTAGTCTATAGTCTAGTCTATAGTCTAGTCTATAGTCTAGTCTAAAGTCTAGTCTATAGTCTAGTCTATAGTCTAGTCTATAGTCTAGTCTATAGTCTAGTCTATATTCTAGTCTATAGTCTAGTCTATAGTCTAGTTCTATAGTCTAGTCTATAGTCTAGTCTATAGTCTAGTCTATAGTCTAGTCTATAGTCTAGTCTATAGTCTAGTCTATAGTCTAGTCTATAGTCTAGTCTATAGTCTAGTCTATAGTCTAGTCTATAGTCTAGTCTATAGTCTAGTCTATAGTCTAGTCTATAGTCTAGTCTATAGTCTAGTCTATAGTCTAGTCTATAGTCTAGTCTATAGTCTAGTCTATAGTCTAGTCTATAGTCTAGTCTATAGTCTAGTCTATAGTCTAGTCTATAGTCTAGTCTATAGTCTAGTCTATAGTCTAGTCTCTAGTCTAGTCTATAGTCTAGTCTATAGTCTAGTCTAGTCTAGTCTATAGTCTAGTCTAATAGTCTAGAGTCTATAGTCTAGTCCTATAGATCTAGTCTATTAGTCTAGTCGATAGTCTAAGTCTATAGTCTAGTCCTATAGTCTAGTCTATAGTCTAGTCTATACTAGTCCTATAGTCTAGTCTATAGTCCTAGTCTATAAGTCTAGTCTATAGTCTAGTCTATAGTCTAGTCTATAGTCTATCTATAGTCTAGTCTATAGTCTAGTCTATAGTCTAGTCTATAGTCTAGTCTATAGTCTAGTCTATAGTCTAGTCTATAGTCTAGTCTATAGTCTACTTAGTCTATAGTCTAGTCTATAGTCTAGTCTATAGTCTAGTCTATAGTCTAGTCTATAGTCTAGTCTATAGTCTAGTCTATAGTCTAGTCTATAGTCTAGTCTATAGTCTAGTCTATAGTCTAGTCTATAGTCTAGTCTATAGTCTTAGTCTATAGTCTAAGTCTATTAGTCTAGTCTATAGTCTAGGTCTATAGTCTAGTCTATAGTCTAGTCTAGTCCTAGTCTATAGTCTAGTCTATAGTCTAGTCTATAGTCTAGTCTATAGTCTAGTCTATATGTCTAGTCTATAGTCTAGTCTATAGTCTAGTCTATAGTCTAGTCTATAGTCTAGTCTATAGTCTAGTCTATAGTCTAGTCTATAGTCTAGTCTATAGTCTAGTCTATAGTCTAGTCTATAGTCTAGTCTATAGTCTAGTCTATAGTCTAGTCTATAGTCTAGTCTATAGTCTAGTCTATAGTCTAGTCTATAGTCTAGTCTATAGTCTAGTCTATAGTCTAGTCTATAGTCTAGTCTATAGTCTAGTCTATAGTCTAGTCTATAGTCTAGTCTATAGTCTAGTCTATAGTCTAGTCTATAGTCTAGTCTAGTCTATAGTCTAGTCTAGTCTATAGTCTAGTCTAGTCTATAGTCTATAGTCTATAGTCTAGTCTAGCCTATGGTCTAGTCTAGTCTATAGTCTAGTCTAGTCTATAGTCTAGTCTAGTCTATAGTCTATAGTCTAGTCTAGCCTATGGTCTAGTCTAGTCTATAGTCTAGTCTATAGTCTAGTCTATAGTCTAGTCTAGTCTAGTCTATAGTCTAGTCTATAGTCTAGTCTATAGTCTAGTCTATAGTCTAGTCTATAGTCTAGTCTATAGTCTAGTCTATAGTCTAGTCTATAGTCTAGTCTATAGTCTAGTCTATAGTCTAGTCTATAGTCTAGTCTATAGTCTAGTCTATAGTCTAGTCTATAGTCTAGTCTATAGTCTAGTCTATAGTCTAGTCTATAGTCAGTCTATAGTCTAGTCTATAGTCTAGTCTATAGTCTAGTCTATAGTCTAGTCTATAGTCTAGTCTATAGTCTAGTCTATAGTCTAGTCTATAGTCTAGTCTATAGTCTAGTCTATAGTCTAGTCTATAGTCTAGTCTATAGTCTAGTCTATAGTCTAGTCTATAGTCTAGTCTATAGTCTAGTCTATAGTCTAGTCTATAGTCTAGTCTATAGTCTAGTCTATAGTCTAGTCCAACGGTTCCCAAAAGGGGGTCCGCGGACCCCTAGTGGTCCGTAGCAAAATCCTAGGGGGTCCGCGAAGGCGAACGAAAAAAATCATGAATAAAAAATATTCTCTATATGTTACAAAATATTAAAAATATCTCCAAATTTTTCATAAATACTAAAATACACAATTTTTATTCAATAATCCCAGATTTGTTGGTGACTCATTGAATTTTATTGTTTCGGTCGTTTATCAGGATGAAGCTAGGCGCTACAAATTTATTGTTTCACTTTTATAAAGTAAAGTATTACGTGATTTGTAATTTTTATAAATATATATGTATCGAAATAAATGTTTTTATAGCAGACGGATAATGATTTGCCTTAGAATTAAATACTGATACTGGTATCCCGGAATATGAAGTTAGGTCACAGTTCATAATATTTTTTTAAATTGTAAGCAAAAGTGTTAATCTAGTTAATTTTAAATATAAATATTCCATTCCAACGTGATACACAGATTTTAACTTCATTTTGTTGTCCAATATTATTAAATCAACATCAGAAAATTCATAGCGTTTTGCGTAAATAGTCAAAACCACGCAGTAAAATAATTCGTAGGTATTTTAAAATTCAAATTTAAGATCCAAATTCACAGTACATTCGCAAAGAGTTCAGGTCATATTTTATGTAGGTAACGCATTCCGCAACAACATCGAAGAAGTCTAACTTTCACATATTTTCCCGAAAACTTAGCTTACATACTCAGCTCACTCCTATGCAATCGCAAAAAAATTTAGAAACATGACTCTTTAAGCACACGACGAAATACTAAATGTTCTCAATGTACGGGAATATTTTATAGGGTTTATGGACCAGGACTAAGGCAATTTTCGGACGAACAATTTCACAGTGATACAGCAAAAAAATGCAGGGGTTCTCATATACCAATTCCATTTCGTTATAGTCCATAGAGTAGGAATTTTTTTTTAATTTTTCCCGATCACTTCGTTTAGTTCCTTTTTAAGAGCAAAAGTTGTGAAAAAGAGCTATTTTTGAAGTTTTAACTTTAAAAAAATATATGTTTGGTAGTTTGCAACCGATTTTCAAATTGTTTTAAAGATACAAGTGTTGTCTTTCAACCCAAAAAAATAAATCCAAAATTTATGATTAATGTCTTGGTTACGGCCATTTAAGTAAAAAAACTCACACTTTTTTCACAATTTTTAATTATCATACTGCTCTACGTTGGCCATGAAGCAGTAACTTTAGCTTTTATTACAGTTGAAAAAAGACACATTAAGTTGGGTTTCCAATGATGGTAAATTTATGATAATCGATGAAAAAGGTTATGAGTTGTGCTAAGTTTTATAAAAATATAGCATATTTCTTCCATACAAAAACGTTCATGTTTCTGGTTTTCTTTGTAACAAGTTTAAAAAATGTTTATAAACATTTTTATACAAAAATTAATTTGTATGGAGAAAACCAAAAATTCGAGAAACATGCTATTAGAAAAATTGGCATAAATCATCCAGTTTTTCATAGATTTTTATGAAATAACAAGTTTTAGAAACCTTCCTTTATGTGATTCTTCAAGAAAGTAATAAAAGATGAACTCACTGCCTCATGGTCAAAGTAGAGCATGATGAAAATTAAAATTTTTTAAAAAAGTGTGAGTTTTTTTACTTAAACGACCGTAACTCAGACATTTGACCATAAATTTTGGATTTCTTTTTTTGGATTAAAAGACACTTGTATCATTAAAAAAAAATATCGGATTTGAAAATCGGATGAAAACTACTAAACTTATGATTTTTCAAATTTAAAACTTCAAAAATGGCTCTTTTTCGCATATTTTGCTCTTAAAAAGTAAGTTAACGAAGTGATAGGGGAAAACTAAAAATATATTCGTACTCTATGGACTATAACGAAATAGAATTGGTATATGAGAACTCCTGCATTTTATTTTTCTTCACTTTTGTATCACAGTGTTATTTATAACAATAAGATATCAAAATATGTATGGGGGTCCGTGAAATTAAATAAATTCCTCAAGGGGTCCGCGAAGTAAAAAATGGTGGGAACCGCTGGTCTAGTCTAGTCTATAGTCTAGTCTATAGTCTAGTCTATAGTCTAGTCTATAGTCTAGTCTATAGTCTAGTCTATAGTCTAGTCTATAGTCTAGTCTATAGTCTAGTCTATAGTCTAGTCTATAGTCTAGTCTATAGTCTAGTCTAGTCTATAGTCTAGTCTATAGTCTAGTCTATAGTCTAGTCTATAGTCTAGTCTATAGTCTAGTCTATAGTCTAGTCTATAGTCTAGTCTATAGTCTAGTCTATAGTCTAGTCTATAGTCTAGTCTATAGTCTAGTCTATAGTCTAGTCTATAGTCTAGTCTATAGTCTAGTCTATAGTCTAGTCTATAGTCTAGTCTATAGTCTAGTCTATAGTCTAGTCTATAGTCTAGTCTATAGTCTAGTCTATAGTCTAGTCTGTAGTCGAGTCTATAGTCTAGTCTATAATCTAGTCTATAATCTAGTCCAAATTTTTTTTAATGGGTATAAAAGACAATTTATTAGCAATTCTTTTAGATATTAAAATTTGTTAATAGTTCCTTTGAATTAATAATCTTCACTCGTATAATAATATTCTATATGTATGTATGTAAGTACAAAACAAAAAGCAGCTGTATCAAATATTAACCTCCCCCCCTTCCACCATTCATGTTTAGACATTTTCTATCGTAGTTATATTCACTCGCTTATACAATCAACAACAAACCAAATCTGCATGATTTCAACAATATTTTCAAATGGTTAAGAAAGGGGATGTAGTAAAAGTAAAAACAAAAAAAGATAAAGAAAAAAGAACAAATACACAATATGAGGGGTGGTTTTTTGTTATACATATTATCATATAACTGTTGCTCCAGTCTGTTGCTTCCATGGTATTGAACTTAACGTTACAAATTCTCTTTGTTAGCATTCTCTCTCTCTTTATTACTCTCTATTAATGCTTATAATAAACAACAGTTAAAAAGCACCTGTTAACTCGTATAAGTGTTTAGATATGTGTGAAGATACTACTAATTTTGTATTTTTTAGAGAAAAAATTCCTTTACATTTCTATACTACAACTACTATTTTTCATTTTATTTGTATCAGAATGAAAGCTCGTGGAGTAGAGCTTTTACTATATTTTGATATTTCAAATTTAATGTTATTGTGGGGGAGTGAGTGCATATTGTTTGTGCGTGTGTGTTTTTTTCCTCTTGGTGTTTCAATATTTAAAAGGAAATGCTATTGTTATTTCCCCTAAATGTTTGTTTATAAAAAATTTACGTTTTTTTTCAAAATATTTGCATTTAAATGCAAATTTAAATGTAGTACTACATTTGCCACATTACTTATATTATCTTATTAGCTTAATAAATTATAAGTATTGTTAAGAAAATTATAAAATCAGGTTTTTAGAAAATATTTTTTTAAGGAAATTCTTGATAAATAAACATAAAATCCGAAGAAATACACCTTGGCCACTATCGGTACCGTTGTGCATGGAAATGATCATATATATATATATGTGATATCTGGATTAACATCGTTCCCAAGATATTTAGTTTTAATTTTGATGAAAGTCTGGCAATGGAAAATAACGTTTTGTTCTCTAGATTCGTCTAAATTCGTTCGTCCGTTTTTTATAGTTTTCCCCGATAACCATCGGTGTCCCCATACATACCATAATACTAAGCTCAGACTTGCTCATTTTGAGGAGGCTTGTCGTTTTTTTTTCGTTTGGGTTACCCCATAGGATTGTTGTGGTTTAAGTCCATATTTCATTATTCCAATGAACCATACGGAATTCTCTCGCCTATGTTTTTAATTCGGTTTCATCGAACAGTTTTGCATTCAATGGATTAGTTTCCTCTAGTTCCCTTCCCATTACAGCATGTACATTTCGTTGCCAATTATTCCCGAGTAGCCTGGTATATGTATATATAATGCAATGCTGAAAAAGTTTTTTAATTAAGTCTCTAATATCCAATAAGGTCTTAAGGTCCACAGGTAGATCCACAGACCCGTTTTCTCCAACTTTTTCCAAATGGTATGCGATGTGATTGTCCTTTTTCTCTATTTAATTTAATGAGAATCGATTTAGATAGTGATTGCCATGAATGTTTTCTTACAATGAAACTAAAATAAATTGAGAAAATGTTTTAAATATTAATTTGTGATTGTTCCAATCTTTAGATTGAGATATCTCGAAAAATGAAGAATATATAACAGAGATTTAACCTATAATAAACATAATAAAACAGATTAGGGCATCAGGTGACATATAAGATTTTAAAGTCTCGAATATGACCTAAAGTGCAGTTTTTTCAAACTTTAGGACACGATGTCCGATATGATGAAGATATTCTGAGCTCGAATTTGGCGCAGCTCAACCCTATAGAAAATTATACTTTAGTCTTTATATGTATATATCTATTCAAGCATTACAAATATTTTTTTTTTTTTTCTTTTAACTTTCGTTACTGAACAGAACTTTGGGATATTTTTCATTTATTCCTGTTTTACTAATTAGAAAGTATTAATTTGCATTAATTTATTTCTCACCTTCTCACTTTTGTAACTTCCTGCTTCGTTCAATTACTTTCCAGAATAAGAACTTTTTATAATAAACACCGAATATTCAATAAAGAAAATCCAATTTTCCCGCTATTTGTTTTTTTAACCGTTTTTCTTTCAAATTTCCTGTTATTTTACTTTTTTTTTTTTTGTTCGAAATAATTATACTCTAGAGATTGTAATATATTACATTAAGAAAAACTAATTTGAATTTAATTAAATTAAATCGGTATGATGAGATCTCGGTTAAAGTAAAAAGTTTTGTAGAATTGGTTACACATATGACGAGGTGCCAATACATTCTTAAAACATTAATATTATTTTATTATTTTATGTCTTAAAGAATTGTTTTTTATAATACCATATAAAAAGTAGAAATTTTTTAGAAAATTAAATTTGATTTGATATTACATTAGTGTCAAATAACATAACACGAAAATACATTTAAAGCTGATGTTAAGAGAAATGATTTTGGGACGCAAATAAAAATGTGATAATATAATACCCCCACCCTCGCAAAGACACTTTTTTCCATATATTTTAGTGATTTGTTTGACATTTCCCTTAATTTCAAATTACCGCTCTTTTCAAATCACTTTATTTACCATAAAAGGAGTAAAATGCCTACATATTCTCTCACCCAAATATCTAGATAAATATGTATACACCCATTCCATTTTAGATTCTTACTATCTACTTTATATGTATGTGTAAATTATCATATTAATGTTAATTACTTGATGACTTTCCTTACAAATTAAATATTAATTAATCATTTTCCGCGCAAAATGCTAATGAGAAAAAATATATATATTTAATTTTATTCAATTTCTTTTTTTTTCATTTCCCCTGTGGGTAGTAATTTCTGTAACTGTTAAAAGAAATCACAATAGGAAATAACAAATAAATTAGCACATTTGAACCCTAAAAGTATACTCAAGTTTGTGTATATTAAAGATACGAAAATATTACAGTTAGTGACCATAAGGATAAGTACGCATTGAAGATAATTTCAATAAATGAAAATAAATAGCATACATTAAAACCTGAATTGGCCTTTATGGTCAATAACATGTTGATATGGTGTATAAACATGACAATCCTATTCAGTGAAAGGTTATAAATTTAGCTGTTTGTGAAATATGAGACCCTAGCGGGGAACATTTACAGAGTATATTATCTAAGATTCCAAAAAAATATCCACCTATACAAGGTACTGCTATTAACCCTCTTTCAATATTGCAAAACCATTTTAAGATCCTCAGTATCAAAGAAACTCATATTCAAACTGGTTCATACTTTTCCTGACATATCCATAAGGGATATGGCCAAAGTGGCCAAAGGGTAAATCCAAGCAAAACGGAACTGGTACTATTCATAACAAAGGCCAAGATTTCGAGCTTCAACCCTTCGCAGCTAAATAACTGCAAAATTCCTTTAACAAACAGTGCTTAATATCTAGGAATTATCGTAAACTCCAAATTAACATGGAAACTGGATTTCTGACAATGAGTCAGAAAAGAAACAGTCACCTACTATACCTGTCGTACGATGTTCGGAATGAACATCCCCACACAAGTACAAGATAGAGGATAAGTTAACAAGCGAATACAACATGATTTATACAGATGGTTTTAAAATGATCTGCGATGTTAGTTCCAGTGACTTTTGCGAAGAAGCTGGGATTAGTATCTCTAATCGTCTCTCCAACAGCTGCAGTGTTCTTCAGGCTGAACCATTTAAGATAATGACCACTTGTAGGTCACTCTATGTCCCCAATTTTGGAGACAATATGAGCATTTTTGTCGATAGCCAAGAGACTATTCTTTCAAAAAGTAGTAACCTCAGATGTAGAGAGACCAAGTTAATGTAGCCTTCTTTCAATGAGAAATGCACTAGGCAGCTCATAACCCGAAACTTGTGGGATATATCGAGTTTGCAGATGTAGAGAGACCAAGTTAATGTAGCCTTCTTCGTCGTGGCCTCCCTTTAACGAATTTTGTCGCAGCTATAATGACAAGGATAAAGAGGAAACTGTCTTCCACCCGCTCTATGAATGCACTGCCCTAGCTGTCAAGAAGAATAAATTCCTAGGAAGATACACTGTACCCATTGACCTATTGAGATATATCACTGCTACAGGCTGGATCTAATACTACATTAATATACAATTAAGGCTCTTCTTGACAGTTTGCGCCTAGTATAATAACACGTCAACCAACCTTTTTAGATTCTAAGACCATCTAGCCATGTCTGTTTAAAAACGATATGATCTAAGGAGATAAAGGGCTGACATTTTTCACAAATATTCTCTATTGTGGCAAACCGTTTATAATATTACGCTAACGTACATACATCACAAAGAATTTTTTATGAACCAAAACATCTACCAAAATTCAGCAAAATAATATTGGATCCCAGTTCCCATAAAAGTCCTCCTTCGGCAATCATCCTCAAGACCATAATTGTATGTATAGTGTTCTTGAAAATACACCCAATCACTGTAAATTTGTTGAACCAGAAGTATTTTATTATTAGGGATGGGAATGTTGAGGTTTATATGGCTTCCAACAACAACAAAAAGTCCAAAAAAGAACCAGAAGTCAAAAGAAAGCAGCATAATTAAAATAGCACAATTAATGGAAAATTAAAACATTCCAGAGTTGACAATCAATCTTAAATAGCAGGAAACAAAACAAATAGAAAGTAAACGTTAATGATAATGATAGGAAAAATGTTAACGAAATGGTTTGACTTTCATGTGCCAAAGATAAAAACAAGTTCAATCATTTATTAAACTTGAATTAATAAAGGGGCAGTGTCGTAATTAAATATTTATATAACTAAAAAAACAAAATACAATTAATAATTATAAAGATCTATTAGCTTTATATTACCTAGTTACTGGCAAATTATATTATTTGTGCAAAGGATTATTTTGTTAGAAGTGAAAATAATAAACAACATAAAAATTTTAGTTTAAGTACTTTTGTATACTTTTATTTTAAATAAATTATGTTGGCTTTTTGCCAAATAATGTTTCCTTTTAAACGACTATAAAGTGCCATTGTTTATGTTCTAAATTTAGTTGTTAAAAGTCAATTAAAACATTTATTTTTATTTTATTTTTGTTTATAAAAAAAAACCTTTTTGTTTCGTTTTTGGAGCCCATAATGACATCCGTTTTTATGTTTATTCGCGTCTTTTTATTTGTTTTTCATTATTACATGGCATAAACAAAAATGGACATTAAGTTTATAGCTCTCATTACAACAATAATTATTTTCAGCGGATTCATAGTCGTACAGGATTGGATGCTAAATATTAGGGTGTTCTAACAATTATCTATTCTGAATGTCACAAGTATTTTATAACATCAATATCTAAATCCCAAATTTTGTCTACATAACAAATATTAACAATATTTTAGTGAAAGGATTTAGACCAATGGAATTTGATGGTTATCCGGGAAAAAATTTGCTGAATAATTTGTACTAGAGTTCGCCCGGCGGTCGAAACTCGACCAGAACCAATGCTGGAAAAATTGCATAAATAAGCTAAAATAAGACCCTATTTTTGTAGTTCAAATCTGTGGTAAAAAATTAACTTTATTGATATTATCAAAGTGTATAATTTGCTTTGAATAATGTTTTGTTTTAGAAAATGTGATGGGTTTTAGTAAAAGTCCCATCAGAAGTTTAAAACCTCAATTGTCAAAATTAGTTATACAACTTGTTTTACAAAAGTATTTCAACTGTTTTAAAAATAATAAAAAATAACGAACATTTCTTCTATCGACTTATTATTCCCTACATATTTACGCTACGTTCACAATGCTGGAGTACTCTAAAGTACAGTGCACACCAGTAAAAAAATTTTAGCTGTTCAAAATACAGAGTGGAAATGTTCTAAATAATTTGTCAAAACATATATGCAAGTTTAATAGCAAGTAAATGAATAATAAACGATAAATTGCTAAGTACGGTTAAACACCCTTCATCCCAAAAGACATGATTTATTTAGCAGTTTCTACTTTTATCTATTTTTATATAACATATAACCATCACCTATTCAACTTACAGTTTTCACTTTACACTACTATTTCCTAATTGGTTAGAATAACCCAAAAAAGAAGAATATCATCAAATCCTCTCTGTGCTAAACCTGCGATATACCTATCCATTTATTGCGGTGTGTCATGTACCGGCATGACCAACTAAACTTTACTTATATTTTTTACAGGCTTTTTTTATTACTTACTGACACGGAATCCATTCGTTAATCCATCATTTAAATCTTCCAAATCAATCAAAACTAATAATTATGTTAATAATTTTATATTTTAAAAATATTTCAATACATAACTTTTGACATTCTTATATTTTTCCGATCTTTGTCTTTAAAATATTCTACGGTCGTTAGGGAATTGAAAAATCGTTAATGTAACCCCTATTTGTCATTACTTTACGATATCAATACTTAAAATTAAAAAAATTACTGAATTCCGGTACTTATGTCCTACCAATATTTTTCTAGGTCAAACACCAATATCAGTACATTGTTTGACATATCTTGAGGTGTCCCCAAGCTTTATTTACACATGTTTTTATATTCCCAGTTCGTTGTTTCCTCGGGAATGTCCTTCAATTTAAATATTTTGAACAGTTTAAATAACGAAAAACCTCCAACCGAAAACTCTGAATATAAAACTGAAGCCCTACTTCTTATAAAAATATTCCTTTCGATTTGGTAACAATCGTAACGATGTTATAACAAAATAGATCATTATCTCATTCGCAATTTAGCACTTTACACAAAAATATAAAACAATAAAATCCTATTTTCGCATTACCTAAGCCTGTTTACATACTTATTTGTTTACAAAAATCTTATTAAAAACAACAAAAACAAATATCATGCAAAATACAAAAAGAAAACAGCAACAGAGAAGTTAAACGTTTCTGCACTCTCCTCTCTTTTATCAAAAAGCCGTGTTGTTTACTTTTTTGTTTTGTATCTTGCTTTGTTTGTTTTTAATTTCAAGAATACGTACGTGTGACTATTATTTCTATGTATTAGTAACAACTTTAAACGCTTATAGCTCCTAAAATTCTTAACCGAAATCATTAATAACTATATTGTGCACATCTGTGATCAAGTACCTTTAAAATGACATATTTTTTGCCAAGATCAGATGTATACTGTAAGAGTAAAAGGGGTCACAAAAAATCGTCTTGCCTATTAATTATATAGATATTACAGTACATATTCTTGTTAAATTCTGTCCCAATTAGTTAATAAATTATATTCGTTTTTTTAATATTGAATTCTGCACTAAAGCCCTGCACAAGACAACAATAATGCGACAATTTGTTAAAAAAAATATCGTGTGCGCAACTTAAGCACACAAAATTTTTTAGCAAATTGTCGCATTATTGTTGTCTTGTGCAGGCCTTTATTCTGTACTCAATCGATAGTACGACAGTGAGTATGATTAATATTAAATTAATACATCAATACTTATACGAGGTATATGACAAATAAATATTTTAAATTAAGAAAATTATTTTAATTAGTGACTTCAAAAACTCAATTGGAAATTTCTGAAATAAAATTACAAAATACTGAAACACAATTGAAATGGTGCATATCAATTTCATTTCTGTAATTTATCGTAATCAAGAATTTGTATGACCCTAATATGCAGCAGTATCATCATTATTTTAATATGATAAAAATCTAACACATCCGGTATTATGGGTGAAATAATTCTTATTGTTGTATGAACAAGAATACTACTACTGTGTATGTACGTGCAAATTAGAATTGTTGTCGAAATATAATTGTCACAGCAGTCTTAAATATTTGATTCCATTTCCGTTATGTCCTTTTCAAGCACGCATATACATACATGTACACATTCGCACTCCTTTCTCTGTCTCTCTCTCTTACAGTCTAACACAAACAATAAAAAGTTGACAACATTTACCAAATACTACTGCCAACCAGACCTGGGCGATTTCCATTAATTTTGCATTAACATTAAATTAAAAAAAAATTAATTTAATGTAAAAAATATTGCATTAACATTAAATTTTTAAAATTTAATGCATTAAATTTCCATTAACATTAAATATTTTTGAATTTAATGCATTAATTTTACATTAACATTAAATATTTTTCAAATTAATGCATTAATTTTGCATTAACATTAAATATATCTGAATTTAGTGCATTAATTTTACATTAACATTAAATAAGCAATAAAATTAATGCATTAATATTCCATTAACATTAATATATATAAAAATTGATAAACATAAATAAAAATACAGCTCAAAAGACCTCGATCTAACTAAACAACTAAAATTAAATAGGTTAAAGTCCTTTCTAATAACTCCTATATTCCATTCAAACTTGTGTGTTTTAAATATGATATTTATATAAGATTCCACAGACAAAATAAACTAGAAAAGGAATATCTGGGAAGTGATATTATTCTTCTAATATGTATTATCGAGTATAGGACTTATTAGAAAGAACTTTAACAAAATAAACTAAAAATGGAATATCTGGGAAGTGATACTATTCTTCTAATATGTATTATCGAGTATAGGACTTATTAGAAAGGACTTTAACACATTCAATTTTACTTGAATTTTGTTAGACCGAGGTCTTTAGCGCTGTATTCTTATTTTTATAAATTATTTTATACATTAATGTTAATGGAAAATTAATGCATTAATTTTATTATTTATTATTTAATGTTAATGGAAAATTAATGCATTAAATTCAAAAATATTTAATGTTAATATTTAATGTTATTTCGCTAATTTGTCAATTTTTTTTTAATTTTTCATATTTTATATAGGTTTTTTTCGTAGTCTAGTCTGTCAGTACGGAGGTCGCGGATTCGATAACTTTAGGTAGAATTTTAAATTGCTAATCATTTGTTAGTGTATGTGGCTAAAGAGAAATAAAAAAAGCTCAGAGTATAAAGTTTTGGTCTAAAATGAACTATATCTAATTAAATACAAGTATAAATTTTTTTAATTTTACATCAAAATGGATGATATTTATATCAAAAATCAGTCGATATAAATATTTTCTCAAATTGCTAAGAAAACTTATTTTGCAAATTAAAATTATCAAAAACAACACAGGTCTACAAATTTTTAACCCAGAAACAAAATATGTATACTTTTCTAAAGATTTGAGCTGTGCTGAATCCGGCCGTAGCATTTTAGATATTATGTCCTTAAAATCGAAAAACCCCCGATTTTGGCCATTTTTGGAACGTCATAAAAGCGCTAAGACATCTTCATTAATAAAATTTGTTGTGTCATCTGAAAGTCCAATTGTTTAACCTCTGCAAACTCAAAACGAAGTTTTTTAATTATGCCGGACTTGTAATATGTATATAAGCAATATGTATTTATGTGTATATGAGATAGCATTTTTTGTATATTAATTTGTGCCATATTGAGCTCAAGAAAATCACGCTTTCATATTAAATTTCCTGTTAAAGTGCTTAAATTCACTAAATAATGGTTTTACTTACTAAAGATACATTTTTCACAACATTTCCTATTAGAACTCTTATTAATTAAAACTATGTTTCCAATTAGATTGCCAACTTTTAATAGGTATTGTCGAAAAACGTAAAAATATAAACAAAAATAAATTTTCAACATGAATAGTCATCGAAAAAAAAACACACACATCACTAAAACTGAAACTCACCACATGTAAACAAACGAATGTCAACAAAACCAGCTGATTGTTGTTTTCATTTTTTTAATTTCTTTTATCCCGGCATATGAATTTAATAATATTTTTCAGTACAATTTAATTTGTATTGTTGCATTTAGTTTTAAAAAGAAATAGTTCTAATAATAAAATAAAAAGCATGTAATTAAAAAAAACACACAACAAATACGTAACTAAAGGAAATGTGCAAAAACAACATAGAACGCGGAATTTAATCAATGAGTGCTTGCTTCCCCTAGACAAGGTTAATCATACATGTTAAGTATTTTTATAATAAAACAATAATTATTTGAATTAAATAGAAATATGTATATGTGCATAAAGACACAACAAAATTTATGAAAAATTGCTTGCATTTACATATTTTGCACTTAGTATTGGCGCAAACACGTCATCATTTTATAAGGTCTACCACTAAATGCACGTTTGTAGAAATGTTTTCCTCTGTACACACACTGCTCGTAAAAGTTGCTGGCATAGCAATCATAACTACATACTTGGCATAATGATTTTGCCAAGAAGAGGAAAGACACATGTTTTGTTTCAACAGCATTTTAGTAAATTTATTTGCTTTTATTATTTGAATTTTGGTGATAGTACAATTATTACTCGTACATAAGGTGAGAAACACAAATGCGTTTTTAAACGCATTGCTGCCAAACAATAGAACATTTGTTCATTTTCTTTTCTTATACCCTACACAACTATAGTGGAAGCGTAATGAGTGGTTGTGCTGATGTTACTTTAAATCCATCTCGCTGTCTAGAAGGATCAATGTAAAGGTTGCTACATTTATATATCAAAAAAAATTAAATACCAGCATAGTTTTCTTTTACAAAAATAACTTTCATATCTACAGAAATATTGTGGTGATCTATAGGTCTTTCTAAAATTATTATTTGAACGTTGCAGGGCATCATAAGTCGAATAAGACCTACTATATTTATTCTTACTTATTTTATATTAGTGTCATAATTAATGAGCATTTGTTTATTTTTTATATACATATTTCGCTTCTTTTCGTTTGCAATTTATTTATGTATGCACCACACTTTTTTCAAATTAAAGGGCTAAAACATTATTAGCCGAAATATTTCGCATTTAGGTGATCTTGAGCATTTACGGTTAGTTGCACGTCGAAGGGAGTCGTCGTCGTTGTCGTATACGTACAGGTCTCAGTGTCTCGGCGAAAGTTGCAGCGTGCGGTCGCAATTATTATACACTAAAAATGTGTTTTAATTTTGTAACGGAAATATTTATTTGAAATTTTTTATTTATGAAATTAAAAGAAAGAAAAAAGATTGTGAAACTGTGATTTATAGGTGATCTAGATTTTGATAAATGCTCAAAAATATTTGCACGTATTTTAGAAGAAAATTAAAAATGAATACAAAATCTGTATGAATTTTTAACGCAAATAAATAGATTTCTGCAAAATAAAATTGATTAAACCAAAACGATATTAAATAACCTATATACAATTTTTAAGTGAAAAGAACTTAATTTCTTTAAAAATATATAACTAATTTTATTTATATATATAAACAGTTTAATAATTAAATGGATTAACTTAAAAAAGGTAAAACTTGCAATAAGAAAAAAAACAGATTTTATCGAAACTTTTTTAAATTTTTCGGATAAGAACAATTTTAGTTATAGGTATTAGAAGGTATTGTCGCTTATTGCTTAGGTTTTAAACTAAGACCTCGTAGACCCAACGAGGGATGGGTCAAAGATACAAAAAGTGGTACACTTTGTAATAAGTTAAAAAATGATTAAAAACGTTATTTAACTCCTTAAAAGTTCGTCTGATATCAATAAAATCGATCATGCTTAGAAAGCAGGTACTGTCGAGCTTAAGTTTTGAATTTGATCATCGTGGATTCACCGTGAAAACATTTTTCCACTTAACGGCTTATTTGATATCAATAAAATCGATTATGCTTAAAAAATGGGTATATGAAAAAAAATTAAAATACTACTCAAATCCAATTATTACAAAGTTCGAAAATTAGTCATCTTGATAAAAAAATTATTATTTATAAGAAAGAGAAAACTTTTTAAATTGTTTTAAAATTTAGGCTAAATAAGAAATTTCTTTTATTATCTTTTTAGATAAATACTAGAAAGCTATACAATCATCTATATACATTCCCTGACAAATTTTCAAATAATAATGTACAACTCCAAACAAATACATATGCCGAAAAGTATATATTAAAAGATGTCATTATTTTCTTATAAAATCATTATCTGCCAGTTAAAGAAACAAACAACAAAGTTATGAAATTATTTTATTATTATAATATACTGAAAAATCTGTAAATACTCGATAAAACTTAAGCTGCAGCTAAAAATAACCGAAAACAATAGATACCAATCAATAACAAAAGGAAGAAAAAAACTCAACCAGAAATTAAAATTCTAATCGACCTAAGAAAACTGTGTACATTAAATAAATGAATCAATCTTTTGCAAATCTACAAAGTCATTATTGCAGCAAACAGCAGAGAAGTGTATTAATGATTAAACACAACAGCTAAAAGAAATTTTATTCATATTTACAAAGCAAAAAAAAATGAAATAATTAAAATGCGTATATGGCTATGTATATGTTAGAAACAATGACCAACAGCTGTTGAATGTCTTTTTAATTTAAATAATTAAACAAGAAAAACTAGTGATCAACCAACGAAGCAACTAACAAACAAACATAATAAATAACAACTAGAACCAAACGTACGAACACAGCCAGCCAAACTATAACAATTAAAACTAAGCAACAACAATATATTTATATTACATACATACATTTAAATATAAGCTGCCAATTGCAATTTGTTGTTGCATACATATGTACATGCTTTCACCAACAACATTTCAAATGACGAATAGGCCCTCAACATCATCAACATTTACGAAATCTTCTTATACTATAAATAATTCATTTGTATTTTACTGCAATTACAACAGTTCTAGCGACACTAGCAAAAATTCCAACAACAACAACAACAACGGCAATATTAATAATATCAGCAACAAATTGTCAAAATTAATTAAATCATTGTGGTGGCTATTCTTGCAACATCATTGTGATTTTCTTAATATTTTACAAAAGCCCTCAAAGCAGCCTCTTCTACATAATTATTTTTTAAATACTACAGCAATTCAACAAGAGAAAAATAAAAATCTTAATACAATTAAAGCCGTTAATTTAAATTTACTTTTAACACCTTTCTTATTATTCGTTAACATCGTCGTATCTAACAACACAAAAACTAGCTGACTATGAATAAACGTACCGTTATAATTGTAGCTCTTGTGAGCGTCCTATGCTTGGGCATTGGTGGTAATTTTTATTTTATGTATTATTTAAATAATACCGAAGCACCATTATCCAGCACACGTGCCTTAGAGAATGTTATACGTTCAAAGATACGTCATCTGAAGCCAGCCTATTTAAATCGTAATCCTCGTTTCTTTATGTATCGCAATAAATTGTTGAAGAACTATAAGCCAGCGTCGTATGAAAATGCCTCTGTTTTATGGGATATTGCTAATTGGGTGAGTGAGTAAATGTAATTATGAAGGGATTTTAATTTAAAATAATTGATAATTTATATGCAGAGAGATTTGTTTTAATTGACCCTTTTTATGTACTGAGAATAGTAGATAAACCACTAAATAAACAGTTTCGTAGATTAGACAATAGACTAGTAAAGAGACTAGTGAATAGTCAACAGACATGTCCACTTACAAATCAATAGACCAATCAATAGTATAATCCACAAAGTAGCCAATAGAATAGTCTATAGATTAGTCAATAAACCAGTTCATATATTAGACAATGGACTATTTCATTGACTTATCTATAGGCTTCCCAGCAGTTCGACAAAGAGTCAATGCATACGTAAAAGAGAGTCATTTACACTAATGTATAACCACATGGTTCGACACCAACGTACTCTTCGTAAACGAGAGTGAAGACAGTCGTCACTTTACTGTGCCCTAGGTAAATGAGTGAGGGGACACTTAAAAATTGTTTTTCCATTGTACTTCAGAATGTAGAAAATAACAATTGTTATTTTCTACTAAAGTCTAACCAGTTGGTTTTACACTATTTGAATGTTTTTGGTCATGGATCTAACACAGTCGCCACTTTACTGTACACTAATTAAGCAAGAGAGTAGTAGTCGTCACTTAACTGTCCCCGAGTAAACGAGAGAAGGGACACTTGAAAAAACTTTAATCTAGAAATAAAAGTATATTTTTTTAAGTGTTTTTTATTGTTCAAAAGTTTTTAACCTACAGCAATACCTGTCCATTAGACAAGCTACTTGGGGACACTTGACTTTCCCCTAGTACACGTCAATAGCTAGTAAAGTAAATAGTAAAAGTGCTTGTAATGTGACTGACTCCAAAGAACCTATTTGGAGATTACCATCCATTGACTACTTTTGACTACCTCTTGACAGTTTCATTGCAGACTGTAGAGTGACGATTGACTTCCTCGTAGGACAAGCCCATGTTAAAATGGTTGATCACTTAGGTAGTCGGGTTGCCAAGTGGGTAGTTCGGGACTGTCCCGTCGAACTACTGGGTAGTTAATAAGCTAGTCTATAGACTAGTAAACACACAAGACCTTATACAAGTCAATACATTAGTGAATAGATTAGTTAATAGGCTAGTCCTTAGTCTTGTCAGTAGACTAGCCAATATATTTGTCCATTGTCTATACCCTTATAACTATACTAGTCAATAGACTAGCTTATAATCTAGCCAACAGACTAATCAGTGGACCTGTCTATAGATTAGTCAACATTCTAGTCAGACAAACAGACGGAGATAGCTTAATCGACTTAGAAATTGATTCTGATTGGTATACTTTAAAGTGTAGGACCAATATTTTTGGGTGTTACAAACATCAGCACAAACGCATAATACTATAGTGGTGTAGCGTATAATTATGTTATTTACGTACAGATATACATAAATATTTTTATACTTGCAGTGGCCTCATGAAAACGAAATATATCCACAATATGATTCATCAATGGGTCAACTACTGCAAACATTGCGTTTAGAACCAATTACAAAAGTTAGCAATTTGGCAAGGGGCACACAGCTAAAACTACTTGTACGTTTGTCGAATCAACAGAAAGTCATCTTTAAACCGCAATGGTATCCACGCGATATTGTGATCGAAGGTCCGGTCTATGGCGGTAAAGATCGTCATGTGGCCGAAGTGTATGCCTTTTATTTGGGTGCAGTTTTAGACTTTCGCTGGACTCCAATTGTAGTGGGGCGAGTAGTGAATTTAAAAACGGAGATTTATGAAAAAGGTGATACAGAATTACAAAATACCATGACCATAACGGAGGGTGAAAACGGTACCGAACAGTATTGTCTATTTGGCAAATGTCACTATTGCAATGAGGAGGAAACTGTATGTGCAGATGAAAATAATAATATTGAAGGTGTTTTAATTTACATAATCCCGGGTCAACTAGCCAAGAGGCGTTCACCCTGGCAGAGAACGTATAAAGAAGATAAAAGGGCACCTTGGGAAGATGACATGAACTACTGCAAGTAAGACCATAAAAATAGATAAAATGCTTACACATGTTCTTATGAACTTTATAATTTTAGGAGTTTAAAAGGCAAATTGGAGACTGAAAGACTTTTAGATTTAATCGATGTTGCCATATTTGACTATTTAATACAAAATGGTGATCGCCATCACTTTGAAACGCGCGAAGAACGTGTGGTGTTAATAGATAACGGTAAAGCATTTGGTAATCCCAACAAAGATCATTTGGATATATTGGCGCCTCTCTACCAATGCTGTTTGTAAGTTTTAAATCATTAGTTATTTAAAATTAAAAATAATTTCCATTAATTATTTTACAATTCATTAAAGATTACGTGCTTCCACCTGGGAACGTTTACAAGTGTTTTCGGGCGGCGTTCTTACGGAACTAGTCGATCGTTTAACAAAAGCCGATGCTTTATATCCATTAATAACAGACAAACATAAACGTGGCGTAGAACGACGTCTGTTAGTCGTATATGCGGTGGTTGAATACTGCATGGACCGTGAAGGTGAAAAGATGTTTAAGAATTTATAAAACTATAAATGCTCTACTTTCTTTCTTCCTTTATTTAAATTTAAGCATAACATATCAGTACTTTTTAAGTAACAGAAAAGACAATTATTTTAGAGCCTGATATTATTAGGTCCCCCACACTTCACTCTAAGTAAAATTTGCATATAAGATTTTAATGAAAATATTAACAAAGTGAAGTGCTTTATAAAGTAAGGCTTTTAATATTTCCCACAATATTAGGTTTTATAACTAATTCTTCTCTGTTTTAGATTTTTAATTATTTTAAGTAGTCAATTGTGTTAATAGGTTTTTAAGTATGCAGCACTATGGTTTAAATTCATTTTGTTAAGATATCATCATTCCTTTTGCTCTCTTGCCAAAAAACATGTATGTTTTTCATTTAATTTTACATCATACAAAATCTCCCATCCCTGACAACCGCTAACTTTGGCAAAAACAAAACTAAATTTGGTCTTTATGAATGAGCAAAATAAATATAACAACATACAACATATGATGTTATAGGCTTACATTTCATCTCATGTTCTTAATTTTGACATTCATTAAATTCTAAAGAATGACTAAATCATAGTAAGATACATAGTAAGACTTATCCAAAGGTTCTTTAATGAAATTATAATATAAATTTCAAAGAATCAATTATATTTACCTCAACATTCTGCCCAGAAATTAATTCCTTTGAAATCCTTAATTACCATCAAAGTCATCAGTGACTCATTATATGTATACATATCTTGATAATTTGAGTTATAAATACGACCTGCAATTCTTTGTTTTTTAATAATATTCCTTTGGGAAAATACGCTCAAACTATATTTGTTGTTTTTTTAAATTAAAATATTTATTTCAATATTTTTTAAGCTGTATAGAGATACATAAAATATATCAAAAGAGAAAAAAGAAAAAAATAATTTTAATCTAGTAATTGTGTTAATATAGTTAGACAAATTGTAAAATCATAATATAAAACCTCGACAAAAAAAAAACTTTAATTTAAATAGTTTATTTTTTATTCGCCTTTACATTAGAAAATGTAAATAGTTTATTAAATTTCTTGTTTTGAGCCTTGCTGGAGTTGCCCTGTAAACATAAAAAAGTAAAATAAATATATTTAAAAAAATCTATAACAATAATTTTATTAATATAAGTTTATATACCTTGCCATGAAATTGAGGTTTCAATTCTGTGCCTTTAGCTTTCTGAGCTCCTCCCTGGAATTTCTTAAAGTCCACCTTTTGATAATCGAAATTTGTTTGCACAGGTTTGTCAGACGATTGATAAGCTTTGCCAGAGTTTTGGAATTTTCCTTTCTTATTTTTATTTTTAAATTTATTTTTCGAAACTTGGCCATCAAGCGGACGTGAAGAGGTGGGTCTTTCTTCGGGTGGTCCATCCTCTACATCATCGTCTTCTACAACTTCTTGTTCGTCTTCATCGTCGGATATTGTAGTGGTAGAATTATCTTGGGGAGCTGGTCTTTTAAGTTGTTTTTGTTGTTTAAGTTCTTTTTTGGTTGGAGGCAAATTAACAAACTTCAATTTATCATCTGTTGGTGTTGTCGTCGTTATACTATTCTCTTCGGTTTTAATACGTTTAGCTGCAGCAGAATTTGCGGCTTTCTTAGCAACTGACTCTTCGTATTTACGTTTCAGCATTTCCCTGATAGGCATACTATACATGTCATCTTCCTTTTTGATATTAATGGCATCTTTAGAGTCTTTTTCGACTGGCATAAGAGTTGGTGCTTGTGGACATAATTGCCGTTTCTTATTTTCAGCATCTATGCGAGCTGCCTCTTCACGTTTCTCTTTTTCTACCATAGGCAAAACCGCCATATAACGCTGATAAGGTAAAAGTATTTTTTGTTTTTCAACAAGTTGATGACGTATCGTTTGTTCATCCTGGAATGAAAATTAAAATTTATGTTAATTTGTTTGCTAACTTTTAGAATTAAGAAGGTCTTCATTATTGCATATTATGTATATCTTAAAAAATTTCGAAATTTCAATAAAATTCAAATTGATTTGATTTCGATCAATTTGCCCCCCTGATAATATTTTACACACATTTTTCCATTATTCAAAGAATAAAAAAATATATTTAAACTTACCTCTTCGGAATTCTCTGGTGTATCGAATACACTTAGGACCGGCTTTTTAATCTTTGTTTTACCCAATGATTCGACATCGGTATTGAACTTGACACCTTTTTCCTTATCGAAACTAATCAAAGTTGGCAAATCATCTCTAAACTCTTCATGATGCGACAAATCGTGAGGACAATGTAATTTACTATTGTAATCTTTAACATTCGCATAAGCCACGCGGTGACTAGCTTCAGCTTCTAAAATTGGTTTAACCAAAGGTTGGTCACGAGCCTTTAAAATAATTTGATGAAGAGTGTGTAAATGTTGTCGTACCAATGGCGGTATGGGATTACAGCAAGCTAAAATACCTTGCATTTCACGTGGTAAACTTTCAGATATTTGTAACATCATGTGATTAGGTAAGACGTAGCCGTAACTTTCATCTTCCAAACGGGCTATGGTATCACGCCACTTAAATATTTCGCTATAAGCATATAGTTGACGATTGTCAAAGATTCTTTTTGATTTGCGATAAAGATCCATATGAGAATCGGCGTTAATTGTAGGTTTATTATAACGTTTTTTACAAATCTCGTTAGAGCGCTGGTAAATCGAGCGCAATAATTGTGGTTGTTGATGAGCTGCCTCCAAGAGATCATTGGTCAGACGCTCATAAATGTAGATGAGGAAATGTGTATCTTGTCTGGCATATGCCACCAGTTCTTGGGGTAAAGGTCGTATACGCCAATCGGCTAGTTGAAAAGTTTTATCGATTTCTATGTCACAATAATGTTTCATTAAGTATGCCAAGGATAGACGGGCAAAATTTAAAGCTTTCGCCGCCTGGTGAGTATCAAACATATTAACAATGTACAACGATAGATCGCGCTGCAGCCATTCAACATCCGAATCAGCACCGTGGAAGATTTTTACAATTTTCGGATTGGTAAAAACCTCATTGAGCAGTTGCATTTCTTCCCTCAATTCCAGAGCATCGAAAATATAGTCTTTAGTGCGGCTGGAAATCTGTACCAAACAAGTGAAACCCAGGAAAGTACGATAGGAATGATGTTCAACATCAATTGCTAATTCTGTAGCTGTTCGCAACTCTTCCAAAGCTTGTCTTAGCTTAGCAGGTGAATCAACATACATCAGTTCTGTTTGGGCAGTATCTTTTGGTTTTTGTGGTTGCCGCGGTTTCAACAAACTGTTGGGTGCTTCAAATTTCATTAACTCATATTCATAAGGATGTAGATAGCTGACCACATTGCCATGCTCATCGTATTCGGGCAAAATAGCCAAAGGTTTTAGAGAATTTGGTTTGTCCTTAATTTTGGGTACAAATGGTGTTTCGGCACTATTGTCCACTGGTATTTGGAATTTCACCTGTGGTCTGGCAATATTTTTGGCTGTAATCAATCTGGCAGCTATTGTAGGACTACTGTCATTATTTTTCAAATTCCAACTGCCAGCACCTTTGCCGGGAGTCGCTCCCGTTGATATGGAATTGAGGCGCGACTCTACTACTATGGTTTGTGGATTCTTTTTGATGCCAGCTAATTCATCTAGATTAGACTGCAGTCTCTCAAACATGACATCGTTGCACTCCAATAGCATTTCGAATTGTTCATCTGGCTGGCGGCGTTGTATGTTGCCCTTAACATTTTGCCACTTTAACACGTGCGATATAAGACCTAATATTCTATGCGATTGTTCATCGATAACACGTCCATAAGTAGGATAAGCACAATAAAGATCTCTAGAGGCTCCTTGAGGAAAGGCGTTGGCACATTTCGTGGCTTCTATAATTTCTGATAAACCTTTCTGCAATGAAAAAGAAATCTTAGAGTAATTGGGTTTTTTAGTTGAGAATTTTTCTTGCCTTAGTAAATTCTTCAATGCTTTTAAATTCTCCTATGGCAGTAGTTTTAGACTTTGTTTTATTTTTACCAGCTACGCTATTTGTTGGACTTTCATTGGTATCCATTATATTGTTATTAAAAATAAATATTCTTTAAGAAAACACAATTTTTTGTAGAAAAATTTACACAAAATGCTAACGGCGTGGTGGTGTATGTGAAATATAATTCTACATTGACAATGCTTGTTCTTGCTTGTTGTAAACACTGATCAAAACAAAGAAAACGATAACACATGTTGCAGAGTTGTACAATATTGTACCGAAAGCACCAAATTAAATCAGCGATTTTGGGAATCAATTAATATTATTTATTATTATAAAAGAAAGATCTGACCAATTTTTCATAATAAGAATCAAATTAAAATTTGTTTCTCAGACCACTTTTACAAAAAATTTAAACCCAAATAAAATAATAATAATTCCTTTTTTACTTCCTAAAATCGCTAAAATATTTTTTGTTGCTGGCTTCACTTTAAATTATCTTACAGAACGTAATGAAAAACATATGTTTGAAAAGTGTTTAACACTGAATATACCGCTTGCCATAAATTTAACTGTGCCGCTGTGTTTGTTGGCCTTGGAAATTTTTCATCATCAACGGAAAAATATTAGAAAAGGAGACATAAACTGTTTAAAATACAAGTAATTATTTTAATAAATTAAAATAACATAAATCTAAATTAAGTATTTTTAAGAATGAGTATATACAAAGACATTTTGGTGCGGTTTCCACGCGGTGGACTTTCTTACGTATTCGCCTATGGCTCTGGTGTTAAACAGCAAATTGGTTACGACCAAGTTGGAAAACAAAAAGACTGTGTCATCGATTTAGTATTTTGTGTACGCGATCCTTTAGGTTGGCACGCTGAAAATATAAGTCGCCATGAAAGCCACTACTCGGCCATGAGACACTTGGGACCCAAATTAATCATGAAATATCAAGAGAATTTAGGGGCTGGTGTATACTTTAATACCCTGGTACCGCTACCCGATTTAGGAGTACAAATAAAATATGGTGTCATATCAAAGGAACAAATGCTACAAGACTTACTCGAGTGGAGACATCTTTATATGGCAGGACGTTTGCACAAACCTGTGCAAGATATAGTACCAGCTGATGATGATAAAGAAATTAAAGCCGCCTTGGCCATGAATTTACGTAATGCTTTCCAAGTGGCTTTACTCTTATTGCCTGAAAGATTTACCACATTTGAATTGTTCCACACCATTTCTAGTCTAAGTTATAAGGGTGATTTTCGCATGATCTTTGGTGAGAATAAAAACAAAGTGGCGAATATTGTAAGGGCTCAAGAGAAGGACTTTTTCCAATTGTACGCCCCCGTCATGAAAGATTTATCCCAATATGTGGCTGTCGATTTTGCGGCTAAAGAAAAAGGTTCCGATCGTGTAGTAACCCAATTTGAACAGGACAAGTCTGAAAAGGCTTTGGAATATCATCTGCGCCAAGCACCGGCTGAATTAAGACGGCGTCTTATACGTAATGCTGCTTTCACCGGCAGTTATATAGACATTATACAGAATTTGGCTGCTCTGAAAAATCTCCATAAAATTGTACAAGTATCAGTAAATGATATTGTTTGGCGCAGTAGCATAAAACAATCGGTTAAGAATATACCCAGTGCCGGATTATTTAAATCGATTGTGTATAGTTATCGCAAAGCGTTGAAAACTTTTTCCCACTAAATTTTGTTGGGAAAGGGTCTTTGGAAAGTGCTCTAAGTCATCGTTCATAATGTTTTGTTGTTGTTTCAATAGTCGTAATGATGTTAGAAAAAGTTGCAATTTTTTATATTTTATAAAAATGTGTTAGATTCTGAAATATTTCAATTTTTTTAGGAAACTAATTTGTTAAAAAGTTATAATAATTATGGATTTAGAAGTAAGTCTTAAAACGTTGAACTGGTTTTTGCAGTCATTTTTCCTATCGTTTTTCTTTCAGATTCTTCAGATTGTGATTAGTTTATATAACAAATTTATGTTAAACGATTCTCGAAACATAAATTCAGAAAACGAAAGAATTGAATATGAACTACATATTTATAAATAAACACCAAAAATTAGATTAATCTAATGATAGCAAAAAAACTATACTTACACTTATTAAAGGCATTCATATTACAAAATGTTTAAGCCTTTCAGCAAAATGTTTGCTATTTACCAAGGTCAAAACTCTGGTGACGTGATTTCCGTAAATTAAAAATGACAAAATGAATGCATTTCAATAAATTATTGTCCTAAGTAGATCCTAATAGTTTAACTATTTTATCCTATAAGCTTTTAAAATAATTAACTATTGTTTATAATTCTCTTTATACAAATAGAGTAGTTGATTCCCTAATAATTGTAAAAATATTAAGACAAAATAATGCATTTCCGCACAATCTTAAAGTTTTCCTTTAAATTAACAATTAAAAAGCTTTATTAATAGTTTAACAATATAATTTTTTATTTTCTCTCTTTTTATAAAAAGTTGTTAAATAATAAAAAACAGTTGCAATAAATTAAGCCAATGTATATTTTGTAAAATTTATATATTATTTTAAATAAAAGAAAATATTCCTTATAAAACCAATAACTTATCAAGTGTTTTTCTTTTTAGTCTAATCATCAGTTCTTGCATTCACCACACAAATCACTTTAACACAACTTTTTTTGAACAAAAATGAGCAGTGAAACAGATTCTAGTAGTTCATCATCCTCATCATCATCCGAACAAGAACGGAAACGTAAATTACACAAAAAACTAAAGAAGAAATCTGAGAAAAAATCCAAAAAACATAAAAAAGAGAAAAAGAAAAAAAGTCACAAGGAGAAAAAACGTTCCCGCAAAGAAACAACAACTAGCTTTAGTGAAGAAGACAAAGTACCAAAACCAATATCACCTCAATTAGGACAAGAATTGAGTTTTAACAAAAATGAATTAGATGATGCATTTGGTCCCGCGCTTCCACCACATTTAATAAATAAAAATGATAAAGACAAAGCATTAGTTATAGGACCTATTATTCCAAAAGAGTTACTGGGAAATTTAGAACAATTGGATAAGCCGGATGTAGCAGATAAATTGCCTACATCTAGTGAATCAGAAGATGAAGAAGAAACACTGCAGGGCTCTTATGGACCTCTACCAGTGACCAATGAACGTGAAATGACTGCTGCCCAAATTGAGTTGGAACAACGGGCTTTAGAGTTAAAAATGGCTGCCATAGATGGCATGAATGTAACAACGACTGAACAAAATGTACGCGAAGAATGGATGTTGGAATTACCGGATGTGGGTTTAAAGGGTGGCTTAGCAGCATTAAACAATTTAAAACGTGGTTTCCATCAGGGCAAAGAGAAGCCTGACTTTAGCGATAGGTAATTAATTTAATATCAGCTAAAATAATATATTTAACTTATTAAGTTTTATTACCACAGATCTTCTTGGACTAAAACACCTCAAATGGGCATCGAAAAACAAAAACCTACAACTTCGAAAAGTTCCAAAGAAGAGCTGGAGCTACAAGCTCAAGCCTTGTATGAAAAACAACGAGATGCCGAACAAGAAGCCATGGCTAAAAAGCACAAAAAGAAACATAAACGTGAGGAGTCCTTGGTGGAGATACATCAAAAGAAATTACGCAAAGAGGAAAGACAAAAGGCCAAGGAATTAAAAGAGAGCGGTGCCAAACCCGAAAGGCGTCCCTTTACACGAGACGTTGATCTGAAATTAAACAAAATCGATCGTAATCAAACGAAACAAATTGTGGATAAAGCTAAAATCTTAAATACAAAATTTTCCAGTGGTCATTCAAAGTACCTTTAGTTACACGTACAATTTTCAACTTATAAATACATAAAAGGTTTTCATAGATATAACTTTTACCTTGTATTTTTGGCATTTTAGTTGATGCTATTTTATTTATAAGAATGTTTTCTGTGTTTATTTGTGAGCTCATAACTTAAAAATTATTTTGATGATAAATAAATTTTTCATATTTTTTTTTAATTTTCATACATATGTAAATGCTGTTAAATAAATTGTTTTAACGTTGAGGTGCTGGTTTTGGTTTAGGAATTTTAGCCAACAACATTTGTATTTCATCTTTTTCTTTCCAATCTTTCCATAGCTCAAATAAATTCACAATTGCTCGTACTATTTCTTGCACCTTATCGAGATCAACATTAAGTTCGGCAAACCACTGTTTCATAGAATCTTTTTGCAAAATAACACAGGCAATTTGTAAACATGCAATAGCAATCTGTAATAGCAAAAAGTGAAAAATATTAAACTAACTACATATACATATGTAGGTGCTATAATGTTAAAAGAGCTTTGAGTATAAAACTACTAGTTTTGGTAATTTCTGACCTCTTGGTGGTTCTGTGAGGTATATAGAATCTTTGGATTATTCTTTTTTGTTATAACTGAACAATCTGCAATATTTTGTTGCAAATAGTATCATTGATACTCCATTCAACATGTAAACTTGTAAAAAATTACATATTTTATATGACCTATCTCTTTTTTACCTGATATGGTGGATACAGCAGACAAACATCGGTCCTTAACGAATCATTAACAATACGCCAGCTCAATGTCAACAGTTGGTCCTCTTGACCCACATCTTGAACTAATTGCAAAAGTGGCCTATAAGGCTGATACACGATTAGACAACAATCCAGATTTTCCAACAAATAAAATTCGCACTCCAAAATATGATTTGTACGATAGGGAAAATCTTGGGTGTAAGCATAATTAAATTTGCTCTTTATAACTGATTGACAAATGGATATCAAGCGAGAATTTGAGATCACACCAAATTCTTCCACCTTCGACGCCAATAATATACAAGTGGGAGCCAGCAATAAAGGATCAATATTTTTCAATGAATTTCTTGCGTAGAAACGCTTAAAGTACACTGTGGCGGTGGCAATGACCTGTTGACGTAACTTTAATTGTTCGCCCAAAACTTGGATAACATTAGCGAAAAATATAAAAACTTTTTGATACTCCTCTTCGGTGAGCAATTGCAGGTCATATTGTCGTTCTCGTATAAGATCCTGGCGATCCAGAATCCATTGCTGAGAATGGGAACTTTGCCAAAAATTACCAGCCATCAAGAAATCGAAGGAAACTATCAGCAAATTTGTGTGAATAAAAATTATAATATTTTTCTGATTTTACTAATATGGTGAACAGGTGAAAATAATAATAGCGGCTGCTGTAAAAAATGTAAACAATTGAAAACGTAAAAAAAGACAGCAAAACACTGAACATACAACAAATGGATGTTGCCATATTGTTTGTTTTAAAAAATGTCAGCAATACTTAAACGATATTTAGTTATGTATAATAAATTTAATTCATCTTGTTTAGAATTCTATTACAAAAAACTTGAAACCTTTTTTGTTATGTTGTTCAAATTTTTATTACATAAAAACTTGATGCAATTTTTGTTATAAAAAGTATCAAGTTGAAAATTATAAATGATATATCCGGTCGCCAAGAAACTAACGGTCTACTAGCGATGCTAGATATCTGTTTGTGACCATCTGTTGATGTACGTCATTCAAGGAAAACGTATAGATACATTTATCTTACAGCCCATATGGCAAACTATAAAAACCCCTAGTTTAGTGGATTTATGGGTTTGAATCTAGGACTTCTTGGTATCTCATTCACAGAGACAACCTATGAGAGTAGGGCCTTCTCATGGATTTTTGACGAACGCAATTGCTTGCTTAAGTAGCAAAGCAGACCTTGGGATACATACTTATTATTATACCATTGATCTCAGCAGAATCACTAACATACACCCATAATAGAGCGCGATGTCTGTCTGGTGTGCCTTTCAGTGAAGCTCTTGTTGTCTCCAAACACTATGGTGGCCGAATATTTACAAGAAACAATTGTTAAGCCGCCTTTTATACAAATTTATAGCTTTGTAGAGAATGTCTTCACGGACCTAGAAGATATAGCCTGTCTAGGTATGTAGATGTTGTTTGGGCAAAATATTGGTACTAACCATTGTGGGCTTTATGTTGACTTTAGATCCCTTACAGTTGTCACACTATACCAAATAAAGCATTCTTGCTGGAATTAAAGTTTAAAACAAGTTTAATTCCAGTCAAACATTCAAATTTCAAGTGTTGAAATACACTTTCATTACACTTTAATTCAATAGCATTCTCCAGTGAAAAGGAAACTTGAATTCAAGTCGAACACTACAGTGTTTTTACAGTATAATTCAATGCACGAAATCTATATACATACGTATATAAAATTCTAACGTTACTGACTGACTGATTCATCATCGTAGAACCTAAACGGTTGAAGCTTAAGAGCTGAAATTTGGGCAGAATGTTAGACTCCCACCAAATGTATCCAATAAGACGGGATTTTTGGAAATTCGATTTTTTTGGAGGCTAAAAAAGGGTAAAAACGTAAATTCGGTAACCTCAAATCTCCTAAACTAGAAAAGTTACAAAAACAGTTAAAGCTTATCGTTGTTCATTTAATTAATTTTTTTCAATTTCGGCCCCTTTGGGGAATAAACGGGTAAAAACTGTAATTTGGTACTTCTTTTGCACCCCATGTATCTTTTAAACCAGAGAACATTAAAAAAATATTTTTGAATCCTTCATAACTTGACGAACAAATAAAAATATGAATTTAGTTCTTTTTGGATATTCGGACGTTTAAGGGGTGAAAATTGTACCTATTTTTTTATAAAACATTGTTTTTTTATAAAGCATTGTTTTTGGTTTATTAACTTATACATATGAATACATAATAACGGACTCCCAATACGATGTTGCAAATTTTTGGAACAGAATTTTTATTTCGTTAATGGGGAGGAAAAAAGTACCAAAAGGGGTAAAAACGGGAAATTTGATTTTATTCAAGAAACACTAAATATGCTAATGGGATGTTATTTGGAACACAGGTACCAAGTGATATTTTTTGGTACTTTTTCATTCTCCAACTGGTACTTTTTGAGTTTTTTATGATATTGAAATCGAAACATGAAATTAATAATTAAGGGACTTTTCGGAACTTTTTGGTTCTACAAAGGTACTTTTTGAGTTTTCTATAAAATTTAACCTAGAAACATGAAATTAAGCAAGGAGTAAATGAGATTCTATAAAATGGGACTTATTGGTACTTTATCGTACTTCGACTGGTACTTTTTTGACTTAGAACTTAGAAACATGTAATTAAGCACTTGAGAATCTAAAAAGTGGACTTTTTGGTACTTTTTCGTTCTTCAAAAGGAAATTTTTGAATTTTCTATAATATTAAACCTAGAAACATGAAAGCGTGTAGAGTCCCGATTAAGTGAGAACCTGTAAAAGAGGACTTTTTGGTTCTTCAAAAGGTACATTTTAAGTTTTTGTATAATAATGAACCTAGAAACGTGAAATTAGGCATGTAGAGCACGGATTAAGTGAGGTCCTATAAAAGGGGACTTTTTGGTACTTTCTGAGTTTTCTATTAAATTTAACATAGAAACATGAAATTATGCACGTAGAGCCCGGAGTAAATGAGAATCTATAAAATGGCACTTTTTGGTACTTTTTCGTTCTTTGACTGGTACTTTTTGAGCTTGCTACAAAATTTGAACCTCGAAACATGAAATTAAGCACTTAGAGTCTGGAGTAAATGAAAATCTATAAAAGGGGAACTTTATCGTACTTCGACTGGTACTTTTTGAGTTTTCCATAAAATTAAACCTAGAAACATAAAAATAAATATGTAGAGCCCGGAGTAAATTATAATCTATAAAAAGGTACTTTTTCGTTCTTCGACTGCTACTTTTTCAAGTTTTTATAGTATTGAACCTAGAAACATGAAATTAAGAATGTACAGCCCGGATTAAGTGATAACATATAAAAGGGGACTTTTTGGTACTTTTTCGTTCTTCAAAAGGTATTTTTTGAATTTTCTATAATATTGAACCTATAGACATGAAATTAAACCTGTAGGGCATGGAGTAAGTTAGAACATATAAAACGGGATTTTTTGGTACTTTTTCGTTCTTCAACTGGTTCTATTTGAATTTTCTATTATAATGAACCTAAAAACATAAAACTAAGCAATCAGGGACTTGAGTGATTGAAAATTTAAACTGGAGTATTTCTGGTAATTTTTCGTTCTTTAACTGGTACTTTTTGAATTTTCTAAAATATTGAATATATAAACATAAAATTAAATACGCAGTATCCTAATTGAACGAAAATTTATCTCGTCCATTTTGCAAAAAGGGCTCGATATCAATCGAAATCTCAATAGGCCATAATTGACCCTGCCCCCTTCAATAATTGATTTTAACGTTTTCCACGTACTTAACATAATAAAACAATTTTTGTTGGAACGAAAATATGTAATGTAAATATGTATATGAAATCTTCTTCAGAAAATGACTTAAACGCACATAAATGGCTTTCAAATGTCGATGTCGCCGAAAAAAACATTTTTAGGAACCGAAACCTACATTTATGAAAAATAAAATTATGCGGATCGGTCCGCCAATATAACCCTCTTACAGAAAATCAGTTTATAGCTAGTACATCATTCCAAAAGTTATCATTATGATAGAATAAAAAAAAATACTTTAAATTATAGAGAACTTTGTCCATAATTGACCCAATTCCACATTTAAGTCCCTAATCCGAAAATCACAGTGACGTTCTTATTAATCTAATGATCAAAGTCCATATATATATGTATATGACCACTTCCGAAATTTGCTTTTTTACGACAAATGATTTTACTCCTTACTTATTTTAATCATAAAGAAATTACCGCTAAAATAAGAATAGTCTGCCTTTAGAGTTGCGAGTTTTCATACACTCTAATAATGTTTTCAAAGTGAAACTTTTGGAATATTTTTCAATCTCTTTGTGATCCCTTTAAATGATGTTGTTGTAGAAGAACTTTAACATCCATGTAAACATTTTGGGTAATAAATTGGGGGACTACCAATGAGGGGAGCGGAACCTCCCATATGAATTAAATACAAAAATTCGTTTATCTGGGAAACTAATAGAACTAAATTCTTCAAATTATGCACGAAGAACTTTAATATTCATCTGAACATTTTGGAGAAAAAAGGGCGTACTTTCATTTGGGGGGCTTGGAGCTGCCATATGAACTAAATAGAAAAATTCGTATATCAAATTTTACTGAAGAACATTTAGATAAATTGCAATAATTTGCGTGGAATCTCCCATATGTAACAAATTGTATATCTGGAAAACCATTGTAGTTAGAATCATCAAAATCGTTAAGTGGGTTTCTTATTTATATTGCTTTTAGGATAGCACAGCACACTGGGTATAGATAGTAAATAAACAAATAAAATATCTTTGTTTTTACGTTTTATATGGAGGATAGGGTTAAATATCGGCAGATCCTCGTAAAACTTGGAGAAAGGATTTGTTTTTGATTTTTAAGAATTTTTTATTCATCCCTGCATAATTTCTCACACAACTTTTGAGATTGCTCTGTTTTGTTGTTATAAACAATATATTTGCTTCCAAAATCCCACTTTCTGATCTCTCGAATTCCGTTTTTATTTAAAATCGTTGAAAATTTAAAAACTAGACGTAGTTAAAAATTTAGCCGGCTTACACTCGATTTTAAGCCGCCGCCGACATATTTAGTGTCAGTCGCCGCCGTCGTTAATATTTGTCGGCGCAGGGCTTTGCTTTTCATACGAAGAAATTTTTTCTTTCAAAACCACCTTCAGTGGGCCCCCTTTTACGAGAGTATTTTGTAATTTTTAAGTGTACAAATAAATTTTAAATAAATAATCCTTACACAATGGCTATGCGTGTGCTTGGCATTTCGCAAAATTTGCGTCAACTCTCCAAAGGAGTCAATGTTTTGAAGGTATTCCAAAAAACATGTCGAAAAATTAAAAGATTTTCATCATCATATGAATAGATTACGGCACCGTGTTAAGAATTTTTCTTGTATAATTACGTAATGGAAAAGTGTAATATAACATACAAATTACAATATTTTGCAAAGTTTAATGAGTTTAAAGTGTGGAAAATAAGTTTTCTTTTAAAAAAATTATTATAGTAATAATTTCCGACTTTTAAAAATATGCAATTGAAATAAATGAGCTTGGAAAAAGTTGAGGTTAGGTTGAAAGTGATGGAATTAATTTGTGTTTTAACTTGCAGCGCTACAAGGCTTCTGACGCCGCTAGCTTGAAAAAGACTCTCGTCAACATCCCTGCCACTCAGGTCACCACTTTGGACAACAGTTTGCGTGTGGCCAGTGAAGATTCGGGTGCGTCAACTGCCACCGTGGGTCTATGGATTGATGCTGGTTCTCGCTCCGAGACCCCACAAAACAATGGTGTAGCTCACTTCTTGGAACATATGGCTTTTAAGGTACACTAGAGAATTTCTTATTAATATTTGCCTCTAATTCTGTGATATTACTTATTTGCAGGGCACTGCCAAGCGCTCCCAAACTGATTTGGAGTTGGAAGTTGAAAATATGGGCGCTCACTTGAATGCATACACATCCCGCGAACAGACTGTATTCTATGCCAAGTGTTTGTCCAAGGATGTACCCAAGGCTGTTGAGATCTTGGCTGATATCATTCAAAACTCCAAATTGGGTGAATCCGAAATTGAACGTGAACGCTCTGTAATTTTGCGTGAAATGCAAGAAGTTGAAAGCAACTTGCAAGAAGTAGTCTTCGATCATTTGCATGCCACCGCCTACCAAGGTACCCCCTTGGGACAAACTATTTTGGGACCCACTAAGAACATCAAGTGAGTATAATGTGTAAAGCATTTGTAATTTTTCTTTTTTTGTAAAAAATATTTCTTTGGCTTAAAGGTCTATTGGTAAAGCTGATTTGCAAAGCTACATTAGCACCCACTACAAGGCTTCCCGCATTATCTTGGCCGGTGCTGGCGGTGTTAAGCACAACGACTTGGTTAAGTTGGCTGAACAACACTTGGGTAAATTGGAAAACACCTATGATGGTAAGCCACCAGAGGTTACTCCCTGCCGCTTCACCGGCTCTGAAGTTCGTGTACGTGACGATTCCTTGCCCTTGGCCCACATTGCCATTGCCGTCGAAGGTTGCGGTTGGACCGATCAAGATAACATTCCCTTGATGGTTGCCAATACTCTTATTGGTGCCTGGGATCGCTCTCAAGGTGGTGGTATCAACAACGCCTCCAACTTGGCTCGTGCCAGTGCTGAAGACAGTAAGTTATTAATGGCTTATTAGTCTTTAAATAATTGAGTTGATTTTTATTTCATCTGTCTAGATTTATGCCACAGCTTCCAATCCTTCAACACCTGCTACAAGGATACCGGTTTGTGGGGCATTTACTTCGTGTGCGACCCCATGGAGTGCGAAAACATGCTTTTCAACATCCAAACCGAATGGATGCGCTTGTGCACCATGGTTACTGAAGCTGAAGTTGAACGTGCCAAGAACTTGTTGAAGACCAACATGTTGTTGCAACTCGATGGAACCACTCCCATCTGTGAAGATATCGGCCGTCAAATGCTCTGCTACAACCGTCGCATTCCTTTGCACGAACTTGAACAACGTATTGATGCCGTCGATGTACAAAACGTACGTGATGTTGCCATGAAATACATCTATGACAGATGCCCTGCCGTTGCTGCTGTTGGTCCCGTCGAAAACCTTCCCGACTACAACAGAATCCGTTCATCCATGTACTGGTTGAGAGTTTAAGTTACAAGATGTGATTGTTCAAAGAGAAAGAGTGACAGGAGAATACTATGTTGAGCGAGAGAGTTAAATTTCGAAACGAAATTTTGCGAAAATAACAAAAAATATGTAGAAGTTTAGTTTAATATTAAATAAAATACACAAAGAAACATCTTAAAAAAGTATAACTTGTTATTGCTTAAACCAAAAAATATCCTAAAAAACAAGCCATTGTCATGAGCTTAATTTGCAATTATTATATTAACATGCTCTATCAACAAAGATATAATCTAATCACAATTTTCAATTAAAATAAATAATTTAAAATATTAACTTTAACTGATTCACTTTTGATATTTATATGTTCATAAGGAATTTTCTAAACAAAATAACAGATTAGGTTAATTTTTAAAGAGTTTGGTTCTTCATAATGATGTTCAACTCGGATTGTAGTTTGACAAAAATATCTGATTTTTCATAAGGCCAATTCCAATAATAATTGGATTCTATGACACCACAAAATATTTATTGAGATCAAAAATTAATAACAAAAAAATAGAAAATATTTGAAACTAATTTGTAGAAAATATTCGTATGTAATTTAAGTCTTTCCAAGAAAATGCACAAATAATTTAATCATGAGAGTACTTAATTGGAATTCCACTAAGACCCTTTTGAAGTTTAGCTGGCTCGGTTTGACCAAGTGCTGGATCTAGACCTTGCCAAGTGCGGTCTTCGAACGTTAAACCTGTATTGGTGGTCATCACTTCCATTCTTGGCTGTGCTACTAAGGCCTGTTGTTGTTCGCTCAGAATTGATAAATTGGCCACTTCAACGTCATTACCATTGGTGCCATTCGTGCAATTACGTAAACGTCCAGTCAATAAACTTATATCATCTAGATTTATATTATTTGCATTGAATTCCAGAAAACTTTTTCCCTCTGGTAACAGTTGTTTGAAATCGGTAACATATGATGCAGGATAGCGCATGTGCCAGGCAGGATTTAAAGCCATTTCAGCTTCAAAAACCGATACCACTGGTTTATAGAATTCTTTGGACTCAAACATATTATTAAAAGCACAACCAATTAGAACGAAACAATCAATTTCTAAGAAATTTGCCAATTTAGCTGGATTAATACGACCTACAGAAATTATCTGCGTCTTGATACCACGAGATTTTGCCATCATTTGTAAACGTTTAACCACATCTAAATAACCATCTGCCGTAAGTGTGGCAACAATTAAGCCCAAAGTTACGGCATCTTTGCATTTTTCTATATAATAATAACGACGTCGTATATAGTTGGCAGTTAATGGATTTTTCTCACTGCCTCTGCCGGAGGAAGCTTCATATATAAACCATTTTGCTGCCTTTGAACTCAGAGATAAATTGAAAAATCGTTGATTGTCACCACCTACAAACAAACATAAACGCGTCTCATCTAATTCATTGACATGTTTGGCATAATCATCGAACATGGTGCTAATTTCACCACTTTCCAACAGTTTTCCAAATGTATTGCCACAATAGCAGACAATGTACACTTCTTTTGCCTCAAAGCCCTTTAATATATTTTTGAATTCCTCATTGGATTCATCGAAAATATGATGATAACCTATATCGAAATAAATGGTTACAATGTGGTCTTTAGCATTTTGACCAAATATTGCCAAGTAATCATAAAGTTTTGTCAATTCAATTTCAAATTGTGGAAAAGAATAGTAGACTGGCAGGCGAGACACTTTACTGCGACACGCATTGCCAAAATGTACCACACTGTCGGCATCAACGTGGGCAGCGGCAATCTAAACAAGTTTTATGAAATTTCGAAATCTATTAATGATAATTTATCGAGCTGACCTTTGAAACCTACCTCGTCCACACAACAGCTACCATAAGATGTATCGGCCAATATGAAGACTTTGAAGTCTTTGTCACCCTCCAGAGAGGTCACTACAGCCTTCTTAATATTTGTGGCAATGGCATCGCTGTGCTTTAAATAACTATCGGGAAATTGTAAGCAAACCTTAAAAAAATATGTACATATATATCGTAATCGTTAATAGTGAAAACATATGCAAACAAATTTTTGGCACTTACTCTTTTGTAACCATTTTTGCGAATCCATTCGATGCAATTTTTACTTTGTTCCTCATTCCAAATTTGTTCAAAAGTTACTTCTGCCTCGTCTGTTCTTTCGGTCTCTCTTTCTAGTGCCGCTGTTTCCGAACTGGAAAATGCTGAAGCTGTAGTCGACATTGTGTTTTATATTTTTTCCTTTTAATATTTTTTTTACTTTCAACTTTTAACTATATTTATTTTTGTTTTATTACTTTTCTTTGTTATTTACAAAATAAATCAACCGATCACGTAAACCCTGTCAGTGATGGGACGTTGTGCACAACAAGAACTTATAATACCTATACAGTGTAAATAACTAAAATGTTTACAAAAAGTACTAAATTTCACAGTTTATTCATAATATGCTGGCTTGATTCAGAATACGATTTGTTCCAAAGTTGAAGATGTGGTCCAAAGATAGTGACCACAGAAAGCCGTAGTCACAATCTAAACCAAAATTTACGGGTACAGAAACGTACATTATATGAAGCAAAACATAATATTGTTTATACATGTTATTTATCGTAAAAGTTTTATTTTAAGTGCAATTAATGGGATCCCTCTTATTTTAATTAACATCATTGCAGGATATTGACAGAAATATGAAATGTACGGCAATAAAATAAACTTTTAGAAATGCCATCACAGCTCCATGAAGTGAATTTACCACGAAACGTAACATAGAGTTGCCAATTAACAGAAGGAATTAATGGTGAATTACCAATGAAATTCAACAAAAAAGCTGTTAACATACAAAATTCATCTAAAATTATAATTTGAGTTATAAAACAACTAAATATTAGATCTGTTCGCGTACTTTCCAGTGAAAAATATCCAGTAACTTTATGATAGAGAACGCAAATTTGTAAAAAAAAATTGCATGTTTTTGTTTATAAACAAAGATTAGTAATGCCCTTTTGCTGAAATCTCTAACAAAACAGCAAAAAAAAACAAACAATCGAAACTATGATTTTTCTTTATTTAAAGTTAACAAAACATGTAATATCATTACAAATCTATTATTGTGTTAAAACTTCATGTTGCAAACATGTTAGTAAAATAAAAATTTACACAAAATCGCTAAGAGAAAGACAAACAAAGTGATTTTAAAAACGCTAGATTGACAATATTTGTTATGATTTTTCACAAAAAACAAACTCTTTTAAAAACTAATTTATGATAAATAAAATTATAATAAATCTAATTACAAAAAATTCTTTAATATTCGTGTGTTATTTAAATATTTCTTTAAAAAAATTTAAAATTTACCGATTTAGCGCTAAAGTCATTTTCAGATGGGGACCTTAAATAGGGGGTAGGAACAATTATGGACCGATCCCACAGAATTTTGTAGAGAGATATTAGCTTACACAAAACTAGTTTATGTCGAATTTCATAAATCTACTAGTATTTTTAAGTACTGAGTTTTAAAGTCATTTTCTGAAGGGGCCTTATATGGGGGTAGGGTCAATTATAGACCGATCCTCGTACAATTTTGTAGAACGATCTTGGTGTCTACAAGTTATGTTTATATCGAATTTCATCGCTTTACTCGTTTTTTTTAGCCCAGTAATTAATTTTCTGATAGGGACCTTATATGGGGGTAGGGTCAATTAAGGCCCGATCCACATAAAATTTGGTTAAGAGATTTTGGCTAGCAAGGAACTTAATTGAGTCGAATTTCATTACTATACTCGTATTTTTAAGCCAGTAATGGGCCTTAAAGTATTTTTCTGATGGGGACCTTATCTGGGGGGTAGAGTCAATTAAGGCCTCTTCCACATAAAATTTGGTAAAGAGATTTTGGCTTGTGAAGAACTTACTTCTGTGAAATTTCATCGCTATACTCGTATTTTTAAGGCATTAATGAGCGTTAAAGTAATTTTATGAAGGGGACCTTATATGGCGGGTAGGGTCAATTATAGACCGATCCACATAAAATTTGGTGGAAAGGTTTTGGCACCTAAGATACTTACTTATGTCAAATTTCTTCGCTATATTCGTATTTTTACGCCCATAATTAACGTTAAAGTCGTTTTCTGAAGGGGACCTTATATGGGGGGTAGGGTCAATTATGGACCGATCCACATAAAATTTGGTAAATGTTGACTCGTATAAATCTTACTTCTGTGAAATTTCATTGCTATAATCCTATTTTTAAGCCAGTAATGGGCATTAAACTAATTTTATGGGGGGACTTTATATGGGGGGTAGGGACAATTATGGACCGATCCACATAAAATTTGGTAGAGAGATTTTGATTCGTATAAAACTTACTTCTGTGAAATTTCATCGCTATACTCGTTTTTTGAAACCAGCTTTAAAGTAATTTTATGGAGGGGACCTTATATGGGGGGTAGGGTCAATTATGGACCGATCCACATAAAATTTCATAGAGAGGTTTTGGCTACTAAGACACTTACTTATGTCAAATTTCATCGCTATACTCGTTTGTTTAAGCCAGTAATGAGCGTTAAAGTCATTTTCTGAAGGGGACCTTATATGGGGGGTAAGGTCAATTATGGACCGATCCACATAAAATTTCATAGAGAGGTTTTGGCTAGTAAGACACTTAGTTAGTTAGTTAGTTAGTTTGAAAGGAGGATGTATATACATCAAATCCGAAGAAATACACCTAGGCCTCTATCGGGCCTGTTGTGCGCTCCTTAACCAGTGCCTCAGGTGGGAATCGAACCCACCACCTCCGGTCTACCAGTCTAGAACACTAACCACTAACCTACCGGAGGCCAGTAAGACACTTACTTATGTCAAATTTCATCGCTATACTTGTATTTTTAAGCGAGTAATCAGCGTTAAAGTCATTTTCTGAAGGGGACGTTATATGGGGGGTAGGGTCAATTATGGACCGATCCACATAAAATTTGGTGGAGAGATATTGGCTTGCTTTAAACTTATGGGTGTCAAATTTTATACCAATATTCATATTTTTAAGTCACTAATCAGTATTATAGTCATTTTCTAAAGGGCACCTTATATGGGGGTAGGTCCAATTATGGTCCTATGTCCGTCATAATTTAGAATTTAATTTCGGAAGTCAAAAAACTGACTTATGCGAAACTTTGTGGCATTTGCTTCATAAACAACGAATTTGTGAATGTTTGAAGCTTTTTACACAATATTCCGGGGGTACATTTGTATCGGGACTATGTGAAATCATTGACCGATTTTGCCTATTTTCAGTACCAAACATTTCTGATCAATAAGGAATATTTTGGGAAAATTTCATCTCCCTATCTCTATTTTTGTGGACGCTATCGTGCCAACAACAGACAGACGGACGGACATAGCTAGATCGTCTTAGAATCTGACGAGGTCCCAGAATATATATACTTTAAAGGGTCTTTGAGCAAAATTCCGATGTGTTACATACGGAATGACAAAATCAACATACCTCCTGTATGACCAAAATGTCCAACATTGACACCCTCTAAATCCGGCAGTTCTTGATCGATAGAGCTAAAAATTAGTGTCTGTCCTGCAAGGTTTCCTGAGAATCAATAAATTAAAATATCCATTTATTGTTTATATATCGCTCATTTACTACAATACTGGCACAATCCAAAAAAATCGTTTCTATAAAAATAACTTAAACCAGATTCAGATAGTAGAGGTCAATATGTTTTTCATCTAAATAGAAATTTTTATTTATCTAATATTCGTGAGAACATCAGTTTTGTACTACGTTTACATAGTTATGTCTTTAACGTGTTTTTTGAAAAACGCAATGAGTTTAAACAAAACCGTTCACATATTAAATTATATTGTTTTTAGCTTTGAAAGGTTTTTCCGACAAAAAAGTTTGCTTTTAAAAATAAAGATATACACTTTAATTTCACTGAATTGAAAATATTATCACAATTATTAATTAATTTAAAATATTTTAAACCAAAATAATAATATTGTAATTATGTTGTATTTTAAAGTCAAATGGATGACTGTAAAAAAAAATTTGTAAATGTACTCACATTGAGCAGCTGATGGTCTGCATCTGCCTCCTGTGAAGCGGCAGTTCGATATATACATATGGGGAATTTCATGTCAAGTGACCCAACTCAAAAAATCGATTTTGACGAAATTTGCACTTTTGAATAGTAGGTCAGATACAAATTTTCAGCTCTATCGATCAAGAACTGCCGGATTTAGAGGGTGTCAATGTTGGACATTTTGGTGATACAGGGTTTTATTAATTTCTTAATTTTTTCAAATCTTGCATTCCACTAAGTGACCACAAAGCTCTTAAAAAAAAATAGAACAAAAACGTCAATTTTGAAAAAATAGGGGAAAATTAAGTGCTAAATATTGAACAAAATTTTATTTTTGAGTTAAAAAATAATTTTTTTGATCGCATCCCATTATTGGAAAGAATGAAGAAATAGCAATCTGAAGAATTTTTTCTAGGACCAATAGGAGAAAAGTTACACTCATTTGAATAAAACCTTGTATGACCAAAAAGTCCAACTTTTACCCCCTCTGACTCCGGCAGTTCTTGAAACTCCAGCTTCAGGTGACGGCAAGGAGGTCCAGATTCACTCTACCACCAAACCGGTTTCCTCAGTGTCAACCATTATGCAAAAGGAGCATTCGAAAAAAGATTCGATGCCCCTCGAAGCATGACCATCGGCCTAAAATTCTATACTCTTAAGACACAAAAATCCAAGCCAGTCGATGAGCTCTCTACAAGTCAAAAACCCTCATTGAGGAACATAAAGGTGCCTCTCTTCCTACGGAGGATGGTAATCCTAAAGGGATACCATCGGAAGTAGCGACTAAAGGTACACTTACAGAAACAAAACATTTCAGAAACATGCGCCCACGGCCCCTAACGAGATCATTCTAAGAAGTGGTAAAAGACAGCGATGATGTCATACTTATTAGCGAAAAGTATTTAGATTCAATCAGTGCCACTTGATGGACCGCGGAAATAGCGGAAAAGCGCAAAGTATGCATGAATGGTAACTTTACCAAATATAAATCCTCCCTAAATGTGTTTAAAAACCTCATAAGTGCAGCAAAATGACAATCCTGTAAAAAGCAGCGGAATAGAAATTGCTTTGGAGACTAGTCGGCTGCGAAAAATACAAGCCCAATGATTCTATCATATATTCAGAAAATCGAAAACACTAGAGAAAATTGATGACTACATTAGATCACCTCTTAGGCTATCCAAAGCGCAAAATGCCTAGGTACACAAAAGGAAAATCTATCGAAACGACGCCGCAAAACAAGTCGTTGCAAACATCGCAATGCAACTCAAAGCAACTAAGGCATGGAAACATAGTACATATGGCCATTCCAAAACTTTAGAGCAAACCGATGTGAGGTTACCTGTCGACTTTGGGGAGAGTAATAAATATACATAATAGAATATCGATTGACAAATCCGTCCTCTCAACATACGTACATAAAGGGCAAATATGTTGAGACGGCTTTACATTTATTTGTAGGGTACATTGAAAAATCCATGGGCTATAGTTACCTTTCTTGACTTCGAAGGCGCTTTTATTAATGTTAAATCCGCGCCTATCTACCATTCAATATCTCAAATGGGATAGGAAGGATCTTCTCTGGGTTTTGCGAGTAATTTACTCTCCTAAACGATTATTGAATCCTTATTGGGTAACGTTAAAGTGTCTAAAAATTCCACGTGGAGTAGTTCTCAGGGTTGCGTGATGTCTTCGCTCCTATTCACTTTGATTTACCTTGACGCTTTATCTAAACTCGTAAGTGCCCTGGAAAATAAAAAATTCTGCAATTCGCATTTCCTCATCTTAACGACAAGGTTCTGACGCTTTCGGTTAGCGCAAAATACTTGAGCTTTGACAGAAATTTATCGAGGAGTATGAATATATTGATGTTAATAATGTATTTGTGTTAAGATTTAGTTAACAACCTTTTTGTAAAACCTTGTATTATATGTATTTTGTATTTGAGAAATGTTTTGTATTTTTATTAATTCGAAAAATAAACTTTTACAATAAAAGGTTATGAGCCCAGGAAGCTCTTGAAAAATAAGTATAATATTTTTCTGAAGTGAAACATTTTTAAAGTCAAGAAAAGAATTTTTTTAAGATAGAAGAAAAATTAATTCAAGACAAGAAGAAAATACAAAACCAAATATGGATTTTAGCAATAACATCAAGATACTTAAAGGTGAAACTTAATGGCCAATGTGGAAAAGAAATATAAGAGATCTTTTAGATTACCATGAATGAACATTGGATGTAATTGATAGGAAATTATATAAGCCAACTCCTCTAGAATCAACAGCCACAGCGGAACAAGAGAAAGAACAAAGCGGTTTGTACAGAAAAGCCAACATTTATGCAAAATCAGTGTTGTGTAGTTCAATAAGTGATGACATTTACCAAAAAGTTATGGATAAAGAAAGTGCTGCAGATGTGTGGGATGCTCTTAAAGATATTTTTGAAGCAACAGCAAAAGATCAATCGTTCATGGTATGTGCATACTTTTTTTCGTTCGTTTGGGATGACAATCAAGATGTCACAATGCATATTGCCAAATTAAAAGGATTATGGTTAGAATTCAACAATGGACTAAAAGAAAAGAATTTAAACGAATTGCATATACTACATAAGCAAAAATGAAGAGAAAACATTTGAAGAGCTATGTATGCAAATAACTATGTATCAAAGGAACTTTGGAAAAGTCGATACTACCTTAACTGAACAAGCGCTAATAGCAAAAACGAAATTTAAGAAAACTGAAAATTCTAACAAATTTAACAAGAAAAATAGTGATGTTTTCAACTACTGTAAGAAGAAAGGACATTGGGTACGTGATTGTCGTAAGTGGGCAGCAGATGGTAAGCCTACTAAAGAAGCAAATGAAGCCAAAGCTGTGAGTCAAAAGTGTTTGCCTGATTTTTGTGAGGAAGCAAATGTGGTGCAAGATGCCGATACCACGTGTTGGTGGATTGACAACTAATTGTAAAGACAATTTTAAAGATTTTGAGTCATTTTCAAGTCCAAATTTCATAAGAGCAGCAGGTAAAGAAGTAGTACAAGCCATTGGTAAAGGTACAATAGAAATTGAATCGAAAGTCAAGAACGAAACAGAGAGGCTGTGTTTAACAGACGTTTGGTATGTACCTAACATCACAAGGAATTTATTCTCAGTGCTATCAGCTCAGGATAAACAACCAAATAGCAGATTTATATCGACAGCAACCAATTGTAAACGACACATACAGAATATGCTTAAATTAGAAATGGGTATTAGTGTTAAAGATGATAAAACTGTTTGTGAGCCGTGTATCTATCGGTTGCCGTTTGGTCATAGCAATAAAGCTACTTGTCTCGGTGAACTTGTGACAGCTGAAGTCTGTGGGCCAGTTAGTGAGTCGTTGTCTAAAAAGAAGTACCTGGTGATTTTTAAAGATTCATATACGAAGTATCGTTTTGGACTTGATGTAAAACAAAAGTCTGAAGTTAAAGACTGTTTAGAAGAAGATCTGATGTTAGCAAATAATCGTGGTCATCATATAAAAGAATTATTATGCGACAATGGTGGTGAGTTTGACAACCATGAAATAAAGTCAATTCTAAAGAAGAATGGTGTCATGCAAAGACTAACAGCTCCCTATACACCACAACAGAATTGCGCTAGTGAAAGGGAAAAGCTTACAGTTGTTGAGATGGCTCGTACATTCAAATATTCCAATACAGAAGCAAAATTTTGAGATGTTATATGGGCTGAATTAGTAAGAACAGCAATATATGTACTAAACAGAACTGGCAAGTCATCAGAAGAAAATAAAAGTCCTTATGAGTTATGGAAGGGGAAGAAACCTGGGGTGCATTATTTAAGAATCATATCATGCGAATGTTATGTTCATATACCTAAACAAAAGAGAAAGAAGATGGTGACGATTATGAGCCTTATCGGGTTTACATCAAAGAGAAACAAGAAGTTATACTTTCCAGAGATGTCAAATTTATTGAGAAAAATAAATCATGCGTATCTGATAATCAAAATACCAAAGAAGATGACAACAAAAATTTAAATACTGAAGAAAATAATCAAGTTAAGCTTAAGTTTGAAGAATACAGATGTCAAAATGCAGATAATGAAGCCAATGAAGAACCTGAATTGATAAATGAAGAAGGACAAAATAAAGAATTAATAGAAGAAGAACAACATAGTGATGAGAACAACATTATGATGATGCTTTAGAGGATGATTTAGATGAAATTGTAATATCAGATGATGATGTTCAAGAAGTTATTCCTGATAGAAGATTGAGAGGAAAACGTACAAGAGATACTGACTATGATGACAATTCTGATATAATATTATCAAAACGATTAAGAGATCGTACTTTGATATCAAATCCGAGATATGATGATTTTGTTATGGAAATCCAAGATTTTATAAATAAAATTGAAACTCTTATGAGCTATAAAGAAAACAGTGGATCAAAGCTATGGATTCTGAAATTTATTCCCTAAAAGAAAACAACACATGGGAATTATCAGATCTTTCAAAAGGTGCAAAAGCTTTACCGTCAAGGTAGGTGTTCCGAGTAATGATGAATCCAGATAGTACCATAGAGAAGTTTAAAGCCAGATTAGTTATAAAAGGATTTACACAGAGAAAAGGTATAGATTACACAAAAACGTTTAGCCCAGTAGCAAGATTAGCAACAATGCGTGCAGTGTTGAGTATAGCAGCTAGCAATAATATGCATCTATTTAAATTTGATGTCGCAACAGCTTTTCTTTATGGAGAATTTGAAGAAGAAATATTTATGAAACAGCCTGAAGAAAGAAAATGGTGCAATACGAATATCTAAAAAAAATAGTAAGAAAATACTTGAGAGGTTCAATTTTGATGAATACAGCCCAATATCAACTTCAATGACCAAAATAGTAGAAGATTCCGAAACAGGGAAAGCTGAGGACTTGTCTAAATTTTCCTATCGACAAGCAGTGGAAGGAATTATGTATTTAATGCTTGATACTCGACCAGATCTTGCATACAGTGTTGGATACTTGTCTAGAACTTTAGATAATCCCTCAAAAGAAGATATTGTCAGAGTAAAAAGAGTATTTAGATATATTGCTGGTACAAAATAATATGGTATTACTTATACGGCTGACTTGAAGTTCGAATGCTGCAGTGATGCTGACTTTGGAGGCTGCTTAAAGACTGGTAGGTCGACATCAGGAATAATAATAAAATACGCTGGTGCTGTAATTTCATGGATGAGTCAATGACAACTGATAGTAGCAACTTCTACAACAGAAGCTGAAATCGTTGCTGCTACTGAAGAAATTATATGGTTAAAAAGACTCTATTCCGAGTTAATTGGGTTCAAAGACGTTCCTATGTTGCAAGTAGACAATAATGCTGCAATAAGATTAGCTCAGAATCCAGAGTTTCATCGTCGCACTAAACATTTTTTCATTCGTGAAAAGGTATCGGATTGATGACTGATTTGATGACGAAACCACAAGCAACAATATTGAAATATTTAATAAGCAATTTGAGACTTTCAAATATTAACAAATTATCTTAACAAGGGAAAGTATTGATGTTAATAATGTATTTGTGTTAAGATTTAGTTAACAACCTTTTTGTAAAACCTTGTATTGTATGTATTTTGTATTCGAGAAATGTTTAGTATTTTTATTCATTCGAAAAATAAACTTTTACAATAAAAGAATATACTCCTCAGATCAAATTAGGCCATGATGGCTTTATATGTCTGTAGAATAGCCATTGACACTCACTGGGGTATAAAACCTAGTGACATCAAATGATTACTTGATGTGGTTATTAAACCCATAATAATACACACATATACATATGTATAATGTTATTGTCTGGTAGCATGAACACGATTCAACTTCAATCAGGAAACCTCTTACGGAAAGTATTTAAACAGCTCATCAATATCTAACGCTGGAATAAACATTTTAAGAATTTGTATCTTAAACAGCAGTTTATATTTGAAATCCTACAAATCGGTTCACTAAAATTGTACACTTCAACATTTCAATAGTGGAAATCATAAAAATATGCAGAAAATAGGGGAAAATATGTTTTCCATAAATATCCCAATGTTCCGCTTTAAAATTATATATTGTTACTTAATAACATGACAATATTTAAAGATCGCCTGTGCTGAACCAAACAAAATTTGTAAAAAGTATATGATGTTTTTATAAACAACTAACAGAGTTAACTTAGAAGGTAAACGTTGAACCTTTTAAGACATTAGTGGCCACCTTTTAAGGAATTTCAATAGGTACAAGAAACATACTTTAAATTAATCATTAATATTATATGCTCGTACATTTCACAATATTGGTTACAAAAAAGGCTGAAATTATAGAAATTAAATATTTTATATGCATAAATTAATAAACTTACTTAACGGTTAGTATATTTTTATATACATACATAAACAAAATACATATACGTAAATACAAAATCACATAAAAATATTTTTAAATTACATCACTCAACAAGTGTCGTACCAAAATATGACGATTTGTTGTGTGTTAAAACAAAATAATACCCGTGTACTCGTATGTACCAATCCATACATGCCAAAGTTATTATTAATCAAATCAAGTGACCAATAAAATATATATGTATGTATGTACTCGTATATGTATATTCTGCAGTTTATCATTGTACTTACACCTTTAAAAGTGTGGATTCATTTAATATTTAAATATTGATAACTGATTTACAAATCTGTCTGGGAAAATGCATCCTAATACATAATATAAATGTGCTCATATGTATATGTACATCTCTGAAAGATTTTCAACAAAATTTTCTACGGAGTCCTATCAACAGAGCAAGTGTCCCTTTTAACGGAAGCAACGCGGAGACACTCATAGAAAGTAGACATTTAAAAAAACTTTAGCGAAAAGGTACATTGACATGTATTTACTTCTATGAACTAGCTTTCTGACTGTCTCTTTTTAAACATGTTAAAATAACTAGTCACATGGGTAGTTGGGTAGCTAGTTCGGGACTGTCCCCGGAATTGCTGGGATGCTTAATGCCTTAAGTATTCATATAATGAAAGCATTATTATATGATGAGACAATATTTATTAAAAATTTGTACTCTTACAAAAGTTGGAAAACTGTTGCTTGAAGTAACGAAGGACATGTTATTTCAAAGTGAAAACCTTCAATCAAAAAGAAGTAAATCCACTAAAAGAAGTAAAGTAATCGAGAAGATGATCACTTCAGAAATGCATGTAAACATCAGGCATACCAATGACTTTTATAACGTACTTTTCATTTTAATAATGGACAGATAAGAATGAATTTGTTAAAAGTTCTGTTTTGTACCCTACATCACTATAGCGGAGAGACGGTTAAAAATATGTACATCTGTACAACGTTCTGCCGTAATTATTAACTTTAATACTTACACACAGAAAACAGATCGATTGGAAATCGGTTACCATGATAAATATTTAGTTAAATTAATTAAAATTGTATCGCTGTTATTGAAAAACTGTATAATTAACCGATTTTCTATACTCAGTATTAAAAAACCATAATAATAATCGAATTGTGGTTTTAACAATTTCCAAATCAATAATTTGAACTGAATTGTATCGGTTATTAAATTCTTTTGTTAATTCAGTAAATGCAGCCGAATTTTATTTAGGATTAAAACTTTAGAACATCAAATATTAGTCGCTGTAACCGAAAATCAGTAGAAAGTAAAAAATATTGATCATTGCAACCAATTATCAACTGGGAAAATTATTTAAAATACTATTGCGGTTAAAGGAACCAAATTCGGTGTTCACAACCGATTATTTGATAATTATAGTTGACGTTAACAAAAATAAATAAAATAAAACGAATTTATAATTTAAAAAAAAATCTAATTACATTTGAAGATAACTTAATGCTGATAAAAATAGGTAATGTTTAGTCCATTATATATCTTAAAATCTATTGTGGTTATTTTCAATAATTTTTAATCATTTTACAGCAGCGGAAAAGCGTGGAAAGGTAGCTTTGGAAATGTTGGACAGTATGAAGAGCAAAATCCCAAGTACATACCATCAAAATCTCAAAACAAGAAGGGAAATGTTGCTGGTTTATATTTATAAGTTTGTATTTACATACATACATATTCATATTTTATTGTAAATGTTTTAAACAAAATAAAATTTATTTTAAAATACACATAATCCACAAATTGGTTTTCAATAAATAATATTTCAGTTGCGTATACCGATAATTTCAATCCAGATTACCGAATAATAATTTAAAATAGTTGTGTACACCATATATTCAGTAATAGTCAACGAATTTTACAGTAATTGCAATCGAATTATGGCATAGTTGTGAGAACCGACTGAATTCGATTGGAAACAAATTCGGTTGTCACAATGTCTGTCTGTTTTCTCTGTGTATATTCGCTGACCTCAGAATTTCTCCAACACATTAGGTTTTCGAGATATCTTGATAAAAATTTTGAAATCCCGCGTTGTTAGTCAAATTCAGCCTTTTTCATAAAATTTTGTGGCATATCTTGTTTCTTTTGTGAAATATATTAACCTGAAACTTAAAAAATCGCTATAAATGCAAAAAAAATGAATTTTACTTTTGTCATAAAAATATTTTCTCAATTGTTTAGAGATCTTTTCAGTACTGACATTTGGAGGTAAATAAAATTGATCACAGATTTTCATCCTTTAGGCCAATTGAGGTCTGTCACGCATTTCGATCGGAATGGTTTCAATTCAGTATTATTATTTCGATCGATTTTGTTTTAACATCTCCAAATTACGAAATATGTAGTTAGTTCAAAAAAAATATACATATTGATTTTATTTAAAATTTGTTACGTTTAGCTTATCAAAACCAGAATCATATTTTAGTAAAGACCCTTGAACTTTTGACACTTATAAATCGCCCGACACGGATGGCATCAGTGTACACTTAATAAGGTAGCCTCGTCGCTATAACAAATACATCAATACAAAAACAACAGGCGATTTGTTATTGTACAATAATCCCATCTGTCAAAATAAACTGCATGCGGCGAATGAAAAAGAAACAAATAAACACAATAAAAATATGAGTTTTTACCAAATATTTTAAATTTTAACTATTAATATATTAAATTAATTAAACGTAGAATGCCTGAAAATCATAACTATAACTATTGGGAAGACAAATTTTGCGAATAAAACCTGCTTTTTGTGAAAAGTCATTGGACGTGCTAAAAATTGTTGAATCTGATTTGGAACGTATGCCGGAGCAAAAGATTTTCTTATTTTATCAAGGGAGGAGGATAACAAAGACATTTAATCACAATTGACCCAGAAAACTTATTTAAAAACATAATTTTTTCACTTTTTAAACTTTTTTACAACTTTTGCGATTTTTTTTTAATGTAAACAAACAGGAATTTGACAGATTAGATCAGCTGTGTGGACGAGGCTACCTTATTAATTGTATCATGGATGGCATTATAAAAACAGATTTACAAAACAAGAAAGACAAGACTTTGTTCAAATATTAAAAATAAATATAATTTGTGAGGAATAATCTATATCTATTAGGGTGATCGATTATTCGACATTTTCCAAAAACCGGTTTTCGAATAGTTCGAATAGTTGACATTTAAAAAAAACCGGTTGATATTTTTCAAATTCAGAAAAAACCGGTTAACCGGTTTTTCATTATAAATAAAAAAATATATTTTAATTTGAAAAACTTAATGTTTATGTTTAAATTTGATTAATAAAACATGGCCCGAAATGATTTTTAACAGTTTAAAAGAGTATAACTTTAGATCTAGTCGTCTGATTTACATTATTTCTTTAATATAAAAAAAAAAAATTAGGAAAAAAGTGGGACACTTCTGTTAAAGTAGTGTAAGTAAGGTACTATGTAATCCTAGCTTATTTTAAAAGCCCTGTTTAGGAAATTTGCATAGGCATTCCAACACTTCCATAAAATTTCAGCCGTAAATTAATTATTGTAATTGGAATATAATCTTAAGATTGATAAAATTTTATCAAATAGTTATCAATTTTACAAATAAATTTTTTTTAATTAATTAGGAAAATCAAAAAAGTTTAACCAAAGGAGCTTTAGAAAAATATACGCTAGCTCCTCGACTCGAATATTTTTAAAATTTAGGCGGGCTGTATTATTATTTACTTAAAAATTTAATTTAAATAATCTTTGAATACAAAGCAAATAAAAGTATTCGAAACCGGTTTTTAAAAAGTGAAAAAACCGGGTTATTCGATATTCGAAAAATCAACATTAAGAAAAAAACCGACACTGGTAAAGCAGAAAAAACCGGTTGAAAAATCGAGTCGATCACCCTAATATCTATATATATAAAAATGAATGTGTGTTTGTTTGTATGTTTGTATGTTTGAACGTTATAGACTACTAAACGTCTGAACCGATTTTCTTGAATTTTCAGAGCGTATTCCTGCATGTCTGGAATAGGTAATAGGCTACTTTTTATTTCGAAATTTCAAATGGGCGATGAGCCACGCCCACATTAAGAAAATATAAAATCCGTATATTTGAGATAATATAACAGTTAGAGTCCTCAAAGAGTCGGAGCCACTTTAGTGTCAATATGATCATTAAGGACAAAAAGTAGGCGGACTAGCATTAGGGGGCGTGGTACCTCGCGTATAAATTAAATATAAAAATTCGTTTATCTGGGAAACTAATAGAACTAAATTCTTAAAATTTAACACGAAGAACTTTAACATCCATGTAAACATTTTGGGTAATAAATTGGCGGACTACCCATGAGGGGAGCGGCACCTCCCATATTAATTAAATACAAAAATTCGTTTATCTGAGAAACTATTAGAGCTAGAATCTTCAAATTTTGCATGAAGAACTTTGAAATTCATGTGAACATTTAGAGCATAACGGGGGGTCTTTCAATGCGGAACTTGGCACCTCACATATGCATTAAATATAAAATTTCGTTTATCTGGAAAACTAATAGAACTTCATTTATAAAATTTTGCACAAATTAGTTTAGTATTCATCTGAACATTTTGGACTTTCATTTGGGAGCTTGAAGCCCTCACATGAATCAAATAAAAAATTCGTATATCTGAGAAACTATTAGAGCTAGAATCTTCATATTTTACATGAAGAACTTTGAAATTCATGTGATCATTTAGAGCATAACGGGCGGACTTTCAATGGGTGGCTTGACACAACATATATGAATTAAATACAAAATTTCGTCCATCTTGGAAACTCTTATATTATTCAAATTTGTTATGGATAGAGAGAAATTGGCGATAGATAGAAACTGGCGAACTTGCAATAATTTGCTTGACATCTCTCATATGTAACATACATATTATAAATCTGGAAAACTATTGTAGTAAGGGTCTTTAAAATCGTAAAGTGGGATTTTTATTTATACATACTCCTTTTTTTAAATAAATCAAAAAGTTCGTTTTTTACACGATTTTACACTTTTCAATCGATTTTCGGTACGAGTACCCATTATTCGATTTGACTAAAATTTTACATCAGTAAATTTGACACACTGGATCGTAATGGGTAATGGGTTCAATATTTGGTGAGCTGAGTCAAAGGATAAATATTTCCTTTTTTAAAGTTTTGCCAATATTTGTTCATGTTTCACGCAATTTTGATACCATTATGTCTAGGAAAAGAATTTAGAGAATTCATATGTATGTATATCCACAAATATGGTAAAAATACCAGATTTTTTGGGAATTTATAGTTATATATTAATCATATATAATAATAGTTATATATTAATCATATATAATAATAGTTATATATTAATCAATATACAGAATTTGTTTTTCTATTTTTGTATATCGTCACCTGAAATGCAAAAGGGCGAAACAACACTTTTCAAAATTTTACAGAAGAGATAAAAAACTGAATAAAAACAAAACTATAGTGATTATAAAAATGATTTTTTCACAATAGCATCTAACAACAATGATGCATTTATTTATTGACAAATACATATTTTTTCAGCTATTTCTGTAAGTTGTGTGGGATACGCCAAACCAAAAGGGCCTATCAACGGTTTAGTATTTATAGCTTGAAAGCTATAATTATACTGAAATTGGTACATACATAATCTCCTGGAAAATCCGGAAAATATTTAATTTCTAGAAAGTACGTTTACTATGAAACGATCGTGAACAAATTCAACATGCTTTTAGTGGCCAAGAATCATGGTGTAAAGTATCGTTAATATTAGTCCAAATTTTACACTAATTCCCATGTAACAATCTCTTCCAGAAATTGAATATAACATACAAAACTTTCTTAAAAATGCTATTTTAGCGATGAATCAACTAAACTAGTATAAGCCTGAAAAAGTATTGTTTATTCTATAACCCCTCTATCAAATTAATGTGGATAAGACCATTTGCCTAAGCCCATATCACCTTTAACATTTATAATTGACTTACAAATATTTGAAACGTGATAAAGTGGAACTATGACACGTTTTATGGGAACTATATCTCTCAAATTGTATGAATACTGGTTCAGTATAAGGTATTAAAAACTAGTTTATTTTCAGACAATTGTTTTCATGAAATTATATTAAGATAAAATTCGAGATAAATAATTTGTTTTAAGAAATTAATATTTCCTTCAAATCCTGTACAGCCTATAATTGAACTAATCCCTCAAAGGTGGATCTCCTTTAAAAATCACTCTGATGTTGAAAAATCTTGTATTAATATCGATATAATGATAAAGTACAATGTAATGCGTTTTATCAAGTTTTCTCAGAATGGATCAATCTATTATTGGACTTATGCCATATATTAGACTTTATATTGAATACCAACTAATGTTAAAGTGATTTTTCTTTTATTAATAAAATATATAGATATATATTTCAATATTTCAAAATAGTGAGATGTTGATTATATCGATGAACTTAATTTCTATAGAATCGGTCTATATCATATGGAAGCGCATACCTGAATAAAGCATCATTATTTTGATTGTGGAAAACCCTAATTTGTTATTACTCCCTTTTGAATTTCGTTAAAAAAGTTGAAGTTTTAGCGAATAGAGTTCTGAAAATTTATGGCAACATGTTTTTTTATGCTGTGCATCATTTTCAATCAATAAGTCAATTTTAAAATTTTTGGTTGTTACGCCCTTTTGCATTTAAGGTGACGATATATTAATATGTAAAAAGAAAATTTAAATTAAAAAATTATTAAAAACAAATTTTAAATACTATCTTGAAGGGTATATACGATTCGTTATAGGCGAATTTAACACTGCAGTGTAACATGTTACTTGATTTTATTGAATTTAATGAAAGAATGTATAGCCATATTTTATGGCTAAGCCAGCCAAATACGAAATTTTGAATAATTTAAATTAACTTTTCGTAAATGTGCTTTGTGCTTATTGTATGGAATACATTAAATACTATTTGACTTTTTATTTAAATGTATTGGTTAACGGAAACAAGATAACCGTATGTTTCTGTATACGTGTATCGTACTTTATGACAAATTTTGAAAACGGAAGGACGGAATTTGATTTCAGAAAACTATGCAATTTCACCTGTACGATTAAAAAAGATAAGAAATTTGGAGGAAATCACGAATTTCAGTCTCATACATATGTATGTATTTAAATTTTATGAAAAAGAAATTCTTTTTTTATTACCAAATCAGTTTGGTTTTATGTTCTAGGAAGAAAAAACAATAAGTTATTTTTTTATATAGAAAAATCTAATGTACAGACCGGAAACTATTTTCAATATACACGTACATATTTCTCTCCTAGAAGTGTTTGGTTGTACTCCTACCATATATGAATTCATGTATGTATGTATGTATGTATGTATGTATGTATGTATGTATGTATGTATGTATGTATGTATGTATGTATGTATGTATTTTATACTATATTTATGTATGTGGCCAAATAAAAAATATTCAAAACTGTGTTTTTTTAAGTCACGCTCCTACCAAAACTAAATTCAAACCAATTGCGAGAGACAGACAGAGAGATAGATAGAGAGTGTCAAGTGGATAATAATAATAATGAAATTAAAAAAAAGAATCAGCAAGTCTTAATTAAAAATGCAGATCAGGTACTATTTTGTATAGGTACAAATAAACGACAGTACGCATTTACACAATCGTACTTGTATTGTTGAATTGAGTTTCTAAGTATGAATATGTGTGTGTGTCTGAGACTGAAACTGAGTTTTCGTGTGCATGTGTATTTGATTTTCAATTATTGGACGCATTTCGAGTCATAGTTACGAGTTGTACGTACCTACGAAAGTACATACCTTTATAAAAAAGAATCCCATTAATGAATCGGAGTGTCTCTGAGTTTGTGTGCGTGTGTGTCTTTGCACCTTCTTAGCTCGTACTACTCGCGCATATTTAGATTTAATATTTTTAAATACCAAGTATTTTCATTTGTTATTTTGAATCTTTTCTTCAAATTTATACATACATTCATATTACTATATCTTAATACATACATATATACATAGTTAATATATAGTTACAGTGTATACGAGCAATATCTTTGCTCGTTGTAGTGTCTCCAATATTGAAAATCAAAAAATGGTTTGAGGTGTGGTGCTAAGCTTGTCTGAGATCTTCAGAGTTAGTTGCCAATAAGACTTTGTCACCAACGGATTGAAAATTGTTTGTCTAATACAGTTTTTAAACATACCTTACAAAAAAAGAAGCCAAAACTTTAACAAGTGTTATTTATTTTTACAAAAGTGTCACATAATTTATTTTAAAAGAAAAGAAAACAAATATTTATTAAACATCACAAAGTTATTTTTAAAACATCTATTGATCAGTTGGCAAGATGTCGGCATAGCTGATATTTTTATTTTTCAAACCCCGCTATGCTGCATCTAGTCAATTATTTCAATGGATAATTCATCAGATACTATTTATACAAGTATCCACAGTTTATCTGAGAGTTTTCATTGGAAAGTTTAAAAAAGCGCCATTTTTTTAAAGAGGCTCCTGTTTAAAGAGGCAGTGTTTAAAATTAAAAACGGCTGAATTAGCTTAGATTAGATAACAAAAACTAAAGAATATAAAATGAAATAAAAATTGTTTCTAAAATAGAATAATTTAGTTTTATGGAAAAATAAGAAAATCTTTAATTTTAAACAGTTGCGGAACCTATTCGGTTGTGTTTTCCGATGCTTTAAGACATTGCTTATACAAAATTTTTAATTTTATAAAATGTTTATAAAAATGTGTATGTAAATTTTGTTCTGTTAATCTTTGTTAAAATAAAACTTTTATTATAATATGTTCAAATTAATGAAATTTTTCTCGAAAATAACGTATGTAGCTAGTTTAACCGTCGTTCGATCATAAGATTAATTTTTGTCTAATAACTGATAATAAAAAAAATGACGAATAAACCGATTACATTCTTTCAATTAACAGATTAAACATCATTACCTTTACAACCGACAAAGATTATGAAAAGTTTGATGCTGCGTTATAGAATACCTCGCCATTAAAATTTTAATTATTTTCCTTTATTTCCTTTAAGAACTTTGTGATCACTTAGTGGGATGCAAGGGGCATATCTATATAAAACAATATTTTAACTCAAAAACTTTGCTTTTGATAATCCAATCCCAGATTAAAGTTTGTCTCCTTCTATAAAAACATGAATGAAGTCGAACTTCGAACTCATATTATTACATACTCAACTCACCCCTCTGTAATCGCAACATATTGTAGAAACGACATAAAGAAACATTTTCGCTACCTTCACGAGAAAATTAAAGTTCTCCCGTTAATAAAATTAAACATAATGTTAACATTTCCCCAAATAGTGACTTCCACTATCTTCAAAATGATGAAATTGAAACGTCTCTAAAATATTAAATATTCTCAATGTACGGGAATATTTAATAGATATGACATCTCTACTATTATTCGACCTGGGGATTTATTTAAAATTTTTGGACATCAAAATTTCAAAGTAACACATTTTAAAAAATATATAAATAATTCTGCTTACCCTACTATGCAAAATTTGGTGTCAAGTGACCAAAAAGAGTTGCAAAATATTTTGTGTTATTTTCATTTTATTTTGTCAGTATCAAAAGATGTCAAAAATGTCCTTCAAAATTTTTTTGAAAACATAATTTTGAAAACCTAAATAGATCTTAAAGGAAAAAATTTTATGAAATAAAAATAATACAAAATGTTTCTTAACTCTTTCTGTTATTTCGACGTCATATTTGGCATTGTTTGACCAGTAGAAGTATTTTAAAACATTTTTTGAAATTACACGAAATAATAAACTAAGAACGCCGTTTTTCTCCATTAAATTTATAGTTTTAGAACCCGATGATAGTTCTCTTTCTGTCGGACGGTGTAATATATCTGACTTCTAGCATACATCATGCATGCATGCATGTATGTGTGTATGTATGTATGTATGTATGTATGTATGTATGTATGTATGTATGTATGTATGTATGTATGTATGTATGTATGTATGTATGTATGTATGTATGTATGTATGTATGTATGTATGTATGTATGTATGTATGTATGTATGTATGTATGTATGTATGTATGTATGTATGTATGTATGTATGTATGTATGTATGTATGTATGTATGTATGTATGTATGTATGTATGTATGTATGTATGTATGTATGTATGTATGTATGTATGTATGTATGTATGTATGTATGTATGTATGTATGTATGTATGTATGTATGTATGTATGTATGTATGTATGTATGTATGTATGTATGTATGTATGTATGTATGTATGTATGTATGTATGTATGTATGTATGTATGTATGTATATGTATGTATGGATGTATGTATGTATCTACATACTATGCCTAATATGGAAAATAGCTACCAAAAGGCTTTTGGACAATTTTTTCTAGAATCAATAGGTAAAAAGTTACACTCATTTGAAAAAATCCCTGTATGACCAAAATGTCCAACTTTGACCCATATTTATACCCTACACCACTTTAGTGGGGAGGGTATATTGGATTTGTCCTGATGTTTGTAACATACAAAAATATCGTCCCACCTTAAAGTATTCCAATCGGCTTAGAATCGTTTTCTGAGTCGATTAAGCTATGTCCGTCCGTCCGTCTGGCTGGCTGTCCATGTAAACCTTGTGCGCAAGGTACAGGTCGCAATTTTCAAGATAATTGGATGAAATTTGGCACGCACGTTTTATTTGACCTAAGGACGAAGCCTATTGAAAATGGTTAAAATCGGTCCATTATTTCACCTAGCCCCCATACAACAGAACCTCCGAAAAGGGCTTCTGAGCTCATAATTATGTTAAATATACAGATATATCGATAAAATACGGCACAACTAAGTTTTATAGAAGTCTTGATGACCCTGCCAAATTTCATAAAGATCGGGCCACATTTGACCCTAGCTCCCATACAAAGTCCCCTTCAGAAAATTACTTGAATGTCCCAAATTAGCTTATAAACACAAATATCGCGATGAAATTCAGCACAATAAAATATTATGTCAATATAAATATATTCACAAAATTTTATCGGGCTTGGTCCATATTTGCCCCTAGCCCCCATATAAAGCCTCTTTCAGAAAATTAGTTTTTCATCCATAAATTGCTTAAATGTATCGGAACAAGGGAATATTGAAGATAAATGCTTTATTATGAAAAATAAATCACATTTAATATTCATAACTGGTGAGGGTATCATATGGTCGGCCACGCCCGACTATACTTTCTTACTTGTTTTAATTCGGCTTTTGTTGCGTCGATTGGTTTTGCGTTTGTCAGGTTAACATACTCGAGCTACCTTCCGTTTAAAGCTATTACTTTCGCCCTTTCGTTGCCGACTACTCCCGAGCGGCCTGGTACCCATATGATGTAAACCTTACCTCTGGGAGTTTATTCAGTTAAAGCTTTCTTACAATCCAATATGGTCTTAGATTTAATTTTTATCACCTAATATCGCCCTAATTGCCTTCTGGCTGTCGGTAAATATATTAAGGCTGTGCGCGCGATATTTGTTCTAATCCAATTTACGCATTCCGTTGTTGCTCGGACTTCTGCCTGGAAGCTTGTGTTATGATTAGGTAAACGGTGGTATATTTCTGTTTCTGGGTCTTCAATATAGAACTCCAGCCCCAATGGATTCCTACTTTTATTTGCTCTTATGTTCTGTTTGACCAGGACATTCTATCTGGGATCAGCGTTTCAAAGTTTCCGACATATTCTGTATCTGGTATGCGATCAGGCACGTGCGATGATTGTGTATAACCTTCCAATGTGTACAGTATACATTGATGACGTGTCCTATAACTGCTTTTGGCCAGTTCGCCTAAAGTAAATAGCCGTTCGGCTGTAAGCGCCAATGGGTGGAATATCTAGCAACGTTCCCAGAGACTTGGTTGAGGTAGTACACATGTCACCTTTTGTTTAAAATCAAACAAGATTTGATATTTGAATAGAAATGGGAAAAGGTTTATATGGATATTCTTTGGTTTATATGTTTCAAATATTTTTTCAGAATAATAAAATGCTCAAAATAGTGAAGTACTCCAACATTTTCCCTCATATTGGTTTAACTGTAAGTTTTCCAACCGGATTGCAGATATTATACTGATGGAACAAATCATTCAAAATACAATAAAATTTGTAATTTATTGTTCTTAGTAGCTTTCTGAAATATGCCTTATGTTTAATAATCTGCCAATTACCAGTGCTCCAAATTGAACAACGTTCCCTTTAACAATGTCGAACCTGTACAACACTTATCTTTTGTAACCTGTCTCTTGTAAAGAGTGTTCAACTTGCATTTTACTCTGTTTGTATCCAGGTCCAAACATTGCCGAGATTCTTTCATTAAATTACAAAAACTACCCGTCCACTAGAAAGAATTACCTCTGATGTTATTGGACCTACAGGAACAGTTCGAAATAATTTGTGTAATTCATTGGCGATTTTACTCACTTCTCAATAATGAAGAATAAAAAGGTATGGAATATGGAAACATTAGAAAAGTTATGCTGGGGTATGGGATGAGGATGAAGTGAAAATACCCTGATAACGTCCATATGTCTGATTTTCAAATCTGTTTAATTCTGTTTTGATTATTGATAATGCTAATTAATTTTATAGAGCTGTAAACGAAGAAGTGAAAGAAACATGTGGAAAATTTCAAACGTTCAAACACTACAATATAACTTTAATCAAAATGGGTCTTTAAAATAAAAACTAATATAAACCTATAAGGCCCACTTCAGAAGAAAGGAGTAAATTACAATGCTCTCCTGTTACCGAAATATTTGCTATTGTTGTAAAGAATAATATAACTATGTATCATTCAAAAGTACAATTGTACACCAATGACCCATTTTGTACAGTTTGAAATTAATTTCCTTATTGAAATAATAATCTAAAATTGCACTTTTGGCTCAAAGTACAAAGAAAGTCATTCGATAAATTCTGAAGAGGAAAAATATAATTATTGTTTTTATTCTTTTATATGAATTTTCTATGGTCTGGTCTATAAAGTAGTCTAGCGACTAGTCTATTATGTAGCCTTTTCGTTATTTACCGACCATCTATATAGTCTTTAGTGTCTAGTCTATAGACTATTCTATTATCTAGTTTATAGACAACTCTAAAAAAATCTAAATAATCTTTAAACACAAGGTGTCGATGTTTGGTGGACTGCACTAAACAAAAGCTCTGAAGGCCTTATTCATAAAAAAGTTTTGATTTTATTCACTTTGCTAAACTGGATGCATTGGCCAGAAAATTAGCATTACATATAGCGCTTGTAAACATATAGATGAGGCACCAAATCTCATTGATAACATTGACTATTGCTAGAGAAACTTCAATTTCATAATCTCGGAAATCACAACACTGGAGGAAGGCCTCTGTCTTTCTGTATATACAAAAGCATTCAAATGGAGTGTTGTTTCCATCTCAAAATTTGGGTAAAAGTCACATTCATGATATCACAGAATAATCGAATATTTACCAATAGTCAAAGTTAAATCCCTAACAGGTATGTATACCACATCAAGATTGGTCCTGGATGACGATATAGACATTGATCAATTCAGCGGAACTAGCAAGATGGACTAATGAACTGTCTTGTAACATAACTGAGATGATATGACCAAAATTAGATATTGAACGTATTACATATCATCTAAAACTAACTCATTCCCAGCTCAGCAACATGGTTGCCGTGATCACAGCACACGTCAAATTTGATATCCATGGTAGAAGACTAGGGATAATCTATAACGACTTCTGTAGGAGTTGTCATAAGGAAGAGGAGGAAGAATGGATTGAACAAATATCTAGTCTGTCTCTGTTCGCTTAAAATTACAAGGACAAAGATTGTCAGTATCCTCTGATTAAGCTGTTTAGCATATTGCCTTCATAATACACTACTGACACCTTCACTTTACATATTCAGCTTCGCTTCTCTACAAATATTCTCCCTTATATTACATTTAACTAAATCAATAACACTCTAACCAAACTTTAACTGTCTTTTATATTGCTTCTTCTCTGTTTCCATTTATTTTCAGGTATCACAAAGGGACCATTAGGACCCACGAGTGCTTTCTGTTAGCAGCCTGACTACATAATAATTTTCACTAATAAATATAGCAGTTTATTACTTTTATTTACAAATTAATGGATAGTAAGCAATTTTTCATAAATTTATTTATTGCTATTTTTAATAAAAAAATATTTAACAATAAGGGCATTTCCATGAAAACTCTTCTAACTTTCGCATTTTTGAAGATAATTTAAAAAAATGCATGGTCTTCTATTATACTAAAGACGAAGTATGTTGAAAATATTTAAAATCGGTCCATTATTTCACTTAGGTTCCATACAACCGGTACCTCATAGAGCTCATAATTTCTGTAAATATATTAGTATTTATACAAAAGATCTATATTTTATATGACCGCCAACCGTACTGCCGATTTTTGTATAAGGTAATTTTTCCGCAAATTACTTAAAAGTCCATAACTCACTTATAAACACTAGAATTGTGTTCAAACTAGTCATAAGATTTATATAAACGTAAATCCATGAGGATCGGTTCATAATATGAATATGAATTGAAGAAATAGATATCTGAACTCCTTTGGACAATTTTTGCTAGGACCAATAGGTGAAAAGTTACACTCATTTGAATAAAACCCTGTATGACCAAAAAAATTTCATCAAAATTGGAAGACATCGATTTTTAAAGTTGGGTCACTTGACACGAAATAACCCATATATTTTCAAAGGAGCAACAGGAACAACATATGTACATTAGGGTGGGCCAAAATGAAAGTTGCTGACGTTCCCACCGAAAATGAAAATTTAGTTCATTCTAAGATACCATTTCTCAAAATATATATTTGGTGAGCTGGATCAAAGTATAAAAAGGTCTTTTATTAAGGTTTTTATAATTTTTATCATATTTCTTGCAAATAAACCATATGCAAATTTAGTATCATATGAGAGGCGATTTTAATGACATAACACAATTTTGTATACAACTCCAAAATTATTACAAATGTCGTATTTTTTATGAAAATTTGTAAGTTTTTCAAAATGAAACTGAAGTTCAAGTATGTTCAACTTTTTTACAGAACTTGAGTCACATTTTTGTACTAAAAATGGATGGAAAATTCATATGTATATGAAAAACTATAAAAAAGAAAGGGATGGATAAAAAAAAAACAAAATTGTTGCCAGCATCGTGAATGTTGCTTAAAGCCAGATTCACAATGCTAGCAACATTTTCACGGGGTGTTCACAATACTAGCAACCAATTCTTTTAAAACTCGCTATTATCTTGCATCACTATTATCACTATTATCTTATATCACTATTTGATCTTGTACACACTTTTATTAATTTTCTAATAGTTTTTCACATAATTTGTATAAAATTTCATTGATAATTTTTGATTTTAAAATTAATATAAAATAAACGTCAATAAATTTTTCATACAAAGGCTGTGTACCAAACGGTAGCAAAGTTCTATGGCAAAATAAAATTTTCTTATGGTGGAAAATATTATCACTTTTGCTGTGCCAAACGAAAACTATTTTGATTACATGAAATTTTGACAATTCTCATTAATTTCACAAGAAAATCTGTATAAAGAAACTTTTATTGATTTTTTTTTATTATTGAAATGAATTTCTTCAATCACAAATGTATTATAGACTAAAATTATAAAATATTTTATTTTTTGGATTTTCAAATTTTTCTTTTCATTTGTCAAAAATTTATGTTCAACTTTTTCACAGAACTTGAGTTAAAGTTTTGTACTAAAAGTTAAAGGAAAATATATGAAAAACAAGTAAGAAATTATAGTCGGGCGAGGCCGACCATATAATACCCTACACCTGTTACAAAAATAAAATGTGATTTAGTTTTCATAATAAAGCATTTAAGTTGACTTGTGTCAGATACATATACTTAAGCCATTTATTGTTGAATAAAATTGTTGACATTTAAGTCAAATTTTGAAGGGGGATTTGTATAGGGGCTATGGTCAAATGAGACCCTATAATTATAAAATTCATGCGAGTCATCAAGGCTAGTATAGTACTTGGTTTTGCAGCTTTTTGTCGAGATACGAGTATATTAAACATAATTATAAACTTAAAATCCCTATTCGTCGTTTTCAGTTGTATGGGGTCTAGGTGAAATAATGGACCGATGTTAACCATTTTCAATAAGCTTCGTCTCCGGTACCATAGAAGATCATGTGCCAAATTTCATTGAATTATCTTCAAAATTGCGACCTGTAGTTTGATTACAAGGTTTATAAGCCCTATTCGGGGGTTCAGTTGTATGGGGGCTAGATGAGAAAATGGTCCGATTTTAACCATTTTCAATAGGCTTCGTCTCTGGGACAATAGAAGATCATGTGCCAAATTTCATTGAATTATCTTCAAAATTGAGACCTGTAGTTTGATTACAAGGTTTACAAGCCCTATTCGGGGGCTCAGTTGTATGGGGGCTAGGTGAAATAATGGACCAATATTAACCATTTTCAATAGGCTTCGTCCCTGGGCCAATAGAAGATCATGTGCCAAATTTCATTGAATTATCTTCAAAATTGCGACCTGTAGTTTGATTACAAGGTTTACATTGTCGGACAGACGGACGGACGGACGGACGGACAGACGGACGGACATAGCTAAATCGACTCAGAAAATGATTCTAAGCCGATTGGTATACTTTAAGGTGGGTATAGGACCAATATTATTGTGCGTTACAAACATCAGCACAAATCCAATATACCCTCCCCACTAAAGTGGTGTAGGGTATAACTATAAAAAGAAAGGGATGGATAAAAAACAAAATTGTTGCTAGCATTGTAAATGTTGCTTAATTGAAATTATTTCATTATAAACATCATATCGTCACCTAAAACGCAAATGACTCTATCTAACATTTTTAAAATTTTACAGGAGAAGCAAAAAACTATTCAAATTGAAAAGTTTATTTCTATCAACGCGATTTATTTGTAGTAAATAAACAAATTGTTTAATAGTGAAACCTATCATATATAAAAATGGATAAATTGGACTTTTTACCTTTTTATTGCTCATTTAAAATAATTTACGAGATGTCAATTAATTTTTTAAAAAATATCATATTTAAAACATTTTATAAATACCCAAAAAAAGATTGAAAAAAAGAAATATACCTGGTATTTACCCAAACATTGGGTAAATACCGGCTAGAATCCCATCTATACAAATTAGTTGTATTCTATAATAATACAATTTCACTTCCGAATAACTTCCAAAAAAAGAGCATAAAAATTTCTTCTTGAGAATGACTTCAGAAGTAGTGAATTTGGAATCAAATAAGGACATCCCTCCTATGACTAGCCTGTGTTAAAATCATCCCTTCATCAGGTTTTTTTCAGTACTTTCGTGGAGTAAATTCTATTTCTTTTTCGCTTCTTTGGAAGTTCTTTTTTTGCTGGGTATATTTGAGAAAATTTAAGGCAAAATTCATTACATATTTCAAGAACCGATGTAATATATTTTCTGAACTGTCAAAGTAAATATGTTTATGGTATATGCATGTGCAGTGCTAACGGTTTCAACATCTTCCATTAAGTGCAGCTGTATCAGTGATTTCATTTGTTTACTTGGCAACCACAAAATGATACTGATCCCCTACCAAAGATTAGATGGATGGTCGAGTATCAGATTGATAATGAAATGCTTTTCTAATAATTTGCATACTTTCTAGTGTAATTTTAATTACAAATATTGTCATTAGTTATCATTGTCATGTATTGGAAACGGTGTCGATTACAATATTTCTAACTGCGCCATCTATTAACGAGTAGTATAGATAAAACAACAACTGTCATCAACAGCTGTCATCGGTAAGATTTGACAATTTGTTTTTCTTCTTCTTGCAATTTTTTAATGTATTTTTTGTGAATTTTCGCTATTGTAGAATAAATTATTTTTGTTGATGATTAATATTTACATAAATTACAATTTGTTTATGAAATAGTGATAAAAATAATAATACACTAGATCTGTGGAAAATAATTGGCCTCATTTATTCTTGTGCACTAAATTGCACAAACACGAATAAATAACAACAATAAATAAATACAAATATTAAGGCAAGTTTAGCAAAGTTTACACAGTGTTTTACTCTAAAATCGATTTGAGACAATAGTGATGGACAGTCAGGTGAGTTTGGAGTAGAGTTTGCTGTTTTTCTTTCGTAGTTTAGTTTAATAATCAATGGTAGATAAACCTAGTGTCTAAAATTGATTGGAACGGTATTTTAGACGAAAAATTAGATTTTTACTTGTAATTAATGAAAACGTTGACGGGTAATATCTTGGATGGGATGATTTCTTTCAGTAATATTTTATTGCATGACCTTGTAATTTATTTTTTATACCTTATAAATATGCAACACCTACGTCATTTGGAACAGAAACATTTTTAGGGACTGTTTCTTAAATGATAGTAGGGGCATATGTACATACATAATCAAATTAAAAAAATTAAAAATGAATTAATTTAAAAATACCTATATAAAATAATAAAAACATAAATGAGATATAAATTTAAAGAAAATATTCCCTAAAAACTTATAACTAAATTTTATATTTTTACAATGTTAATAAATTATGAAAAAATATGTATGTTGAACTCAATTTCTTAATAATCCGAGATATCTTCGTGCTATATCTTTAATAATTCTATAATCGGTCCACAAATAACGGAGAAAATCGGTTAAAATTTCATCATTTTTAATAACACAAAAATTTTATCATATAAATCTAATGTCAGTAGAAAACCTGGATCGGTACATATGTAACTAATCATAGCTTCAATATAAGGTCAACTTTCGATCAAATGAAACATAATTCGAACAAGTAATCAAACAAAATGAAACAATAAATTATTTCAACAACTAATTGTTTTTGTTCATTAGAACATAAAGAATTTAATCCTTTTTTCTAAATTCGCCTGTGAGATGATGTTGTTCTATAGAACAGAGTCTAAAGAAATTCTAAAAGAAAATTTTACCCAAGACATTGATCTATGGAATAGAAACTGGACAACATATAGTAAAGAATAGAATAATATCTAGAGTGGAAACTTTTCTATATATCAGTTAATTATTATTTCTTTATTATAAAGTAAATAATGGAAGAGAAAATAATTTTAAAAAATTAAATGTTTTTAAATACATGTTTTTTAACCAATTACCAACTTTTTCATTATTATTTGTTTGTTTTTTAGTCATAGTACTCTCATTATTAATAAAATATTTTACAATAAAAACAACAAAACTATTTAAATTTTACTAAACAAAAAAGTTGTGAAGTATTTAGATAAAACAACCACTGATACGAAAAGCAAAAGCTCCAAAAAATATTAACAACAATTGAATATTTGATGTACGAGTATTATTGTTAGAAATTATCGCAGTTCTATGTGAAAATGACGTCAGTTGGAAGAGAACAACACGTAAAGTTCAAAACGAAAATCACTGAAAGTAATAATTGCTACAATAAATTATTAAAACACCGACAAAATCAAAATTAATAGACAGTTAATTTAATGAATTACTCACTAAATTTAATCGATTTTTTTTACAATTAAAATAATTGTATGATTTACAGGCACCAGCCGATGGACATTTATTAGATATTGTTGATAATAGGTGGCGCGAGGAAGAATTGCCATTCGATCAGATACTTGTACCGGCTGATAAATTACCTGATCCCGAGGCTGATGGTGGTGATTCCCATTTAACCTTAAGTGAACAGGTAAATTAAATTATTTAACAAATAATATTTAAAATTTTATATATGGAATTGAAATTATAGGAACAAAAATGGACTGATTTAGCATTGGGTTCATTAGCACCTGAATCATCACTAAATGATCAACTAAATTTAACAACATTTTAAATATTATTGAAGAACAAAGTAAAACAAATTTTTGCTTTCTAATTATTGGAATAGTTTAACTTATCCCAAAAATAAAAATATAATAAACAAAATCAAACACTGACAATATGAGTGCAAATCAAAATCTTCATTCGATGACCAAACTCACAGAGTTTGCTCGTGATTTTGAAGAAGAGCCAGAAACATTATTTGGTCGTTTTGTTAATAAAATACAAAATGCTTACAATCAATCATACAATACGGTAAATGATTTATCCAGTGTCAATCCCCCTCAATCGCCCACATCTTCCGCTTCTCCTAATACAACAAAGTCAGTATTTTATGCCGACGTAAATGCCCAACCAGATAATTCAACGATAACTCGAGATAGTTCATCATCTAGTATTAATTCAAATGCTGTGTATCAAACTAAAAGCCATAGCGCTGTTGGCGAAAGTTCATCTAATACGGCAGATGATAGTAGTTCGGTGGGAAAGTGTGATACCTTACCCATGGAAGGACATGAGGGTCGAACTATGGTTAATGTTTTAAAACGCATGAGATCTATGATGGCTTCTAAAAATAATGTAAGAAAATTCTATAACAATCCACTGTCAATTACTTATTTTTCCTATTTAGGATTTGCGTAACTATAAAGACACCGATTTGCATAGATTCTGGATGCCAGATTCTAAAGCCAAAGAATGTTATGATTGCACACAAAAGTTTTCAACATTTCGACGCAAACATCATTGTCGCCTATGCGGTCAAATATTTTGCTCAAAATGCTGCAATCAGGTGGTACCGGGAAAGATTATAATGTGCTCTGGTATGTTTAATTTAACATTCCTATAAAGAATTTTAATATAATTAGTTTATTATTGTTTAGGAGAATTAAAGGTTTGCAACTATTGTTCAAAAATTGTTCTCAGCTATCTACGTTCACCCAACATAACGAAAGATTTAAATTCTGATTTACAAGCTTTACAACAAGATCTAACAAGTAAATTGGAAACAAATAACGATGTTGAGCCGGCAAATTTAATAGCGGAACCAACACGTTCACAATTAGAACGTAAAGTTTCCGTGGGCTATCAAGAGGAACGTTTTGCTGCCCATCAACCTTCCATTAGTTTGACAATGGATGATCGTAAAAACATACTGCAACAATCAAACTCGCTGATTACACTACACGAAGAAATGCGCAAAGTCTTACCAGCACAAAACTGTGGAGTAGAACTGATTGAGTTCCTCAATACTAATCACAAGTCTTCAAACAAAGTACAAGCTGTCGCAATTTTGAATGCTATGTTAGATGCTGGCTTTATACAACCGATTGTCACTGATTCAGAGGAGACAGAATTCGATGAAAATTTACATTATCGTTTTGTCAGCGTGCTACCAAGGTAAACATTTTTATATATTTCTATAGGGTAAATATCATAACATTATTTTTCACAGACAAGCTTTAGAAGCCATAAATTTCATGGAAATAAATCCAACTGAAGAAACTCTTAGTCCGCAGTTTGAGCAATTTGGCATTGAACCACATCCACCTAAATCTCTTGATTCTTCCTTTAATCTTAAATCAACGCGTGATGTAGAATTAGACAATTCTATGCACACTACGACCTCAAAACTGCTAGAATCATACTGTGATCATGAGGAGCAATTGCTAACACAAATGCTAAGGACCTTTCAGTTGGATTTACAATGGGCTAAGGTTCTAAATCCTTTGTGTTGTCGTGCGGCAAATCATTTCAAACCGGAATACTGCACTAATGAGTTAATGGATATAAGAAACTATGTAAATTTCAAGAAGGTGCCTGGTGGCAAGCGTTTGGAGTGCACCATTGTAGGCGGTGTGGTATTTTCGAAGAACGTGGCTCACAAGGACATGGCAACGAGAGTGGAACAGCCGCAAATATTGCTATTACAATGCCCCATTGTTTACGAGCGCATTGAGGGTAAATTTGTAAGTATATCGACTGTTTTATTGCAAGAGAAGGAGTACTTGAGAAACGTTTGTGCGCGTATAATGAGCTTCAAACCCAATGTTGTGTTGGTGCATAAAAACGTTGCCGGTGTAGCCCAGGATATATTGAGATCAAATGGCATTACCTTAGTTTTGGATGTTAAACTTTCAGTTATGGATCGTTTGGCACGCACTTTGCAATGTGATGTTCTCACCAGCATTGAAGGTAACATTTCCCAACCAAAGCTGGGTAAATGTGATGCATTCTATATACGCAACTATAATGATGGCATGGGCGCAACAAAGACATTGATGTTCTTTGAGAAATTACAAAGTCCCAGGGGTTTCACTTGCCTTTTGAGAGGTGGCTCCAATAAAGAGTTGGCTAAAGTCAAAAAAGTTGCCTCATTTTTGGTATATGCACGTTATAATTGGCGTTTAGAAATGTCATTTCTGCTGGATGAGTTTGCTGAACCTCTTACACCCAAACCACCCATATTTGATTCCAAAGAAACAAGTCCTGCTGATGAAAATGCCAATATAAATGAATCCAATATCGATATAATTCAACAGAACAATGATGAAGACGAAGAAGTACCACAATTACGTTCGGCCATTACAACGTCTTCCAATAAACCACGTCCAGTTGTAGCTGAACGCAAATCCGAAGAGAAAATTCTAACCACTGCCACCGATGTATCGGCAGATTTCACGGATCCTCTACGTTCTGCTGAATCTAAAATTTCACCCGACAATTCACATAATCTTCAATTGGCCGTCGAACATCGTTACGATAATCGTTTTCGTAGTGCTCTTAGTTCCACTTTATTATCGGTTAGTCCATTCCTTACGTTTCCCTTGCCCTACTTGGAAACCGAACAGGGTCGCAAGTGTCCATTGCGTATTTTATTTCCCGCTGAATTATACTATTCGAAACTATGGTCGAATGCAAATTCAGCAAATTACAATTATGAACGCTTGGAAAGTGCCGAAATAATTCCAACTGATGTTGAACAATTAGAACTGAATCCATCGCATGAGTTCCTTAAACTAAAAATAACCACACCCATTGATAATCGTGAAATACAAACTCTGCTGGCAGAGTTTAGAGCGTATGGTGGAAAGTATCCGAAAAGACCAAGATGTAAGTATATCGAAGTTATCTATAGACGCATTATTTTGCTTTATTAAATAAGATACTTTTGTTAATTCAAAATACATACTTCAAGATACTTTTGTTAATTATGTATATGTATTCTTCTCAACTTCTAAATCAATTTTGTTGTTTTAAAAGCGAAAATTTTCCATTTCCATTATAGTTGGTAGCATGATTACTAAAACAAACTTCTCTTTTTTCTTATATTTAAAGTATTCAAATTCCTTAAAGGACGCAAAGAAGTTAAAAGTCAAATGTCACAAAAAGTTCAAGAGGAAAACGTTTACAAGGATGCATTAGATATCGAAAACCACCAACGATTACCAGTATTATTTTGTAGTTTCTTTTTCAATCCAAAAGGTGCATCGTCGTTTTGTGCCCCACCAACACTATTGGATATGAAATTCTATGGCCAGCAAGATATCATGTTGGGCCAGTTCTTACAACGTTATTGCTGTCGTCTATCGTCGATATGCACACGATGCAACCTACCGATGCTGGGTCATACCAGACGTTACGTACACTCAATGGGCTGTGTTAAAGTGTTCTTAAGCGAAGACAATACCAAGTCAGATCTAAATAGTATATATTTTACAGCCTGGTGTAGTATATGTAATGAGGTTACACCCAGCGTTCCACTTTCGGAAACTACAAAATGTCTGTCGTTGGCTAAATACTTGGAATTGCGTTTCCATGGTCATGCCTATAGGAAACGATCGGTAGCGGATGAAAGCGGTTTAGGGGCTAAAACCAAATGCCAGCATTCTTTGCATCGTGATTATGTCCATCAGTTCAGTTATCGTGGCGTGGCAGCTAAATTTCAATATACTCCCTTGGAGACTTGGGAAATTGCTTTGCCATTACTCACCTTGAATTTACATCCACCCAAGGCATTTAGTCGTTTTGAAGTTTTGGAAGAAGTTAAAAACTTTTCTATGAAAGGCCATGAAGTTTATACACGTATACACGAACGCATAGCCGATTTGGCTACAGAAGATGAAAACTCACCTTTAGTATCTAGTTTAAAAACGATTTTAAGTAAAGATCAATTCATTTTCAAACAGCACGTGGAAATAATACAAACTTTATTAACGGAAAATAAGGCCAGTCCCTATGACATAAACGATGCATTATTAATGTCCAAAAGGGTCTTGGCCGAAAGTATAGAGCAATGGGGACCACGTCTACACGAAATGGCAGTAGCTCAAAAGTTGGCAGCTAAACAAGGACATGATTCAGGACACCATCAGGCTGTAGATGCTGGTATGATTTGTACCGAAGATCTGCGTTCAGAACATTCCGATATTTCGCCAACTGCAACACAAACTCCGGATACCCCACGTCTTTTAGGAAATGAAGATACGCTAGATACTACTTCCAATACGAATGAAACACCAACTAGTGCTACAGACAAGAGTTCAACAGATTCGCATTTTGTTATGCCCTCAGTAGCGACAACAACAGTACCTCCTTCGTCCGATAAGAAAACGATCAAAAAAATGCTTACCCAATTATTACCCTCAACAGGTCCGGTTAATCTTTTACAATCGCCTTTTAGTAATTTAGAACATTATACTCTACCATTGGGCGCATTCCCAATGGTGGTACATGATCATGATTTCAGTTCCATAATTGCTTATTGTTTGACTTCTCAGGAATACAAACGGATATTGAGTGTTTTAGCTAATCAACAGAATGCGGCTGATACCACGTCGATTTCTAGCAACTCGGGAGTTAATGTCAATCCGAGTCCTCATGTTAAAAGGAAATCACAAGAAAGGTAAGATTTTATAAATTTTGTTCTTCATATTGCCAAGCTCAAAAGAGTACTTTCAAAAATGCCAAAAAAACAAATTGCCTCTGAAAAAGCTGGTAAACTTCGAACTAACTCACCACAAGTTGAAAAAAATGGGAATAGAAGGACGTTGCTAGAATACCCATATTTCATTTCATTCACAAGTGACAAATACATTACAATTTACACTAATAATACGGCACGAAGGAGCGGACCCTAAAATGCATTTAATTTTGTGACGTAAAAATAACTTTTTCTGTTAAAAAAATAAACATTACAATTTAAAAAATGAAACACAAAATATTCCTGTCCAAAGTCGGGAATCGAACCCAAGAATATAAATTATAAGCAATTCGACTAAAATTAAAAATACTTAAATTATTTTATTTCATTATTAACAGTAGCAACGATGCCGATGACAATGGCAAAGAAAATAACACACCACCACCATCCGCCACAACGAATAACAATCAAGAAGAAGATCGCTCCAAAACAAAGACGAGCAATTCTCATATAGAAATATCTTTCCAAGATAACAATACACAATTTACATGTAAAATGTATTTTGCCAAAGAATTCGATCAAATGCGAGCACGAACAATAAAAGCTCCCAAGTTGGATAAATCATTGTACCGAGAAATCGAACAGAGTAAAAAGCGAGAAGAACTTAAGGTATCCCAAAGTAAAAATGGACCCGAAATAGAATTAGTGCGTAAACCCAGCGATGCTGGACAAAACAATACATTGGCCAGTGATTATAAATGGGAAAACTATAGTAGTAACAGCAACACAAGTAATAAAGATGACAATTCTCGTGGACAAGTCGATGCAACTGAAGAATGTCGTTATTATTTTGCACGTTCTCTATGCAGTAGTGTACAGTGGGAAGCCAAAGGTGGAAAATCAGGATCTCGTTTTTGCAAAACTTCCGGTAAATTTAAACTAAAAACATTTAATACTTAACATTTATTTATGCATGAGTTTTTCTTGTTTGCTTTTCTTTTTAGATGATCGTTTCGTTTTGAAAGAAATGACCAAAAGTGATATAAATAGTTTTGAAAATTTTGCGCCCAACTATTTTGATTACATAAGCAAATGTCAGCAACAAAATCAACCTACCTTATTGGCCAAAATCTTTGGCGTTTTTAAAGTAACCATAAAAAAGAAAGAGTAAGTTTTACTGGTTCCATTTATTATACTCTTATGGATTTTAATTATTTATTTTTCAGTTCATTTGTTGAAAAATCTTTGCTGGTTATGGAAAATCTTTTTTATGAATGTGATATTAAAAATAAATTCGATTTGAAAGGTTCGGAACGCAATCGCTTGGTGGATCCCATGAATCAACAACAAGGAGATATTGTTTTACTAGATGAAAATTTTGTACAAAGTATTTATATTAATTTAAATTATTAACTTTATGTTATTTAGTTTCATATTATTCTTTTCTAAGTGTCTTGGCTGAAACCCCTATATATTCTAACACACAGCAAAGTGGTTTTAAAAGATGCCATTAATCGTGATGCCTGTTTTTTGGAAAAGAATCAGGTTATGGATTATTCTTTACTGGTGGGCCTAGATGAGAAGAACGGTGTTTTAGTATTGGGTATTATTGGTATGTAAAAATCTGGTTTATACTCTTACTACCTATATATCTATATTTTTTATGCATTCTATTTTAAAGATTACATTCGTACATTTACCTTCGATAAGAAAGTTGAATCTTTTGTTAAACAAACGGGTATATTGGGTGGCATGGGTAAATTGCCCACAATTATACCACCAGAACGTTATAGATTACGTTTTGCCGATGCTATGGATCGTTATTTCTATACAGTGCCCGATCGTTGGGAAGGTCTATCGAAAATTTGACATTTAAATCTTTATTAAAGTAAAATTCTATTACACTATATCAATATGGTATTAAAATGGAAAATACTTAAAAAATATTTAGAAGTTGTACTTGAGTTTGTGAAAACCAAATTTTGATTTAATAATTAACTATAATTATTTATAATTTTTATGTTTTGAAAATAAAAAACTGTTTACAGATATTGTCAGTGTTTTAAAATTGCAACAAATAAAACAAAACTAGCACTTTGTTATATACTATATCATTATGATTGTTTTTTCTCCTATATTTTTTTTAATGTTTTGAGAAATAGAAAAAAATAAATTGTGAAAGCTTGCAATTATTATTATTATTTTTTTTTTTTTTCGAAAAATTTATTTTTTTTCCTAGACAAATATTAGTTTATAAAAAATTATTAGTTTTAATAAGAAATTGTTTTTGTGTGAAAAACAAAAGTATTATACAAAAGAGTTTATATTTCATAAAAACTACAAGGCTCCGTGTTTTCCTAAGGCTATATAACAAACCCTTTCAAGACATTACGAAAGGAGCAAAATCCTGTATCTATAAGACCCAAATACAATAACACATTGACAAGAACCCAATGCGTGACGTTAGTACGCTTAAGGGTGGGCAAAGCTATTTTCAACACTAAACACTATTTTGAGAAAAAGGAGCCCCCTAAATGTACTCTATGTGATACAATACTTACAGTTTCTCATATACTTGCCGAATGTCCGGAGTCCAAGATCAATGAACCACTGGAACGTATTCTTAACTGTGAAGATGGATCTTTTCTGGCCGCAATACAAAAAAGTTTACGAAAGCACAATATTGATTTCGAAATTTAAGATTTTTTTTATTATTATTTAAACCCAATGAGAATTTTATTAACTTCTATTTTTTTTAATTGTATTTAATTGATTTTTTTATTTTATTTTTTTTGCTTTTGGCGTTATTTAAAGCCAAATATTTTCGAAAGTCATTTTTTTTTTGTTTTTGTTAAAGTATTGATTTTATATTTTTACCAAAATTAATTTTGAACCAAATTTATTATACTCATTCCTTGTGTGATCGTTCGCTTGTAAAGACGTGTTATATTGTATCGGTCTCTATATTCTGTCTCTTTCGTGCAAGTGTCTGCGTTTATACTTATTTTTTTGTGTGAAATACCGTTTTGTCGTATACAGTTATTTTTTGGCGTCTGTTTACTGGTTGAAGATTATAGAACACATTTTTATTCACTAAATTTTTGAAATTTCATCATCATCTTATCATCAAATTCATTCTTGGAACATTGAAAAGTTAACTGGGCCTTGAAAAGGGGGAGAAGGATGGCTACGTCCGGGGGCGTCGGCCCGCCGGAGATTGACGATGACCATGGGAAGCGTATGAGGTTATCTGAGGAAGAAGCAAATCAAATGGAGGCTGACATGGAAGAGCCAGGTAAGTCGGATTCGGCCATGACAAATATTCGGACAGATATGAGAGTAAATATTGATTCGGACATTGAGAAAAATAGGGAAAAGACTTCCAATACTTCTGTGGATTATTATTATGATGTTGAGCATAAGGGCCCGTTTATAGTATATGTTGATTTATATGACGATAAAGGTATGAGGAAATACCTTAATGCCATATCAGTTTGCAAGATAATTATGGATCTCAAAATTGAGAATGTTGAGGAGGTTTCAAAGATTGGCTTCGGCAGATGCCAAATTACCTTCAGAAATTACCTAGCGGCGAACAATTTCGTAAAGGATGAACGTATTATTCAGAAGGGCTTGGATCCCAAAATTTTAGCTCATTTTGTCTCAAAGGCGGGAATTATATTTGACATCCCATTAGACATCTCTGAAGAAGAATTTTTGGAATCGGTTCAGTCACCGATTGAGATAATCAAGGTGATAAGAATCTCTAGAAAGAGGAAAAACTCTGATGGTGCCACCGAACAAATTTATTCCAAGAATATGAAGGTTATTTTTAAAGGTACACAGATCCCGAAGGAGATAAATTATGGCTACACTAAAATCAAAGTTAGTTACTACATACCTTTTGGTCAATGTTATCGTTGTTATAGGTTCAACCATTTTGCTCAACACTGCAAACAAAATTACGAACTATGTCGAAAATGTTTTAGACAACATACTATTGAGAACAACTGTTTGGATTTGAAATGTTCAAATTGCAAAGGTAACATCCCCCCTACTTTCAAGGACTGTCCAGCCAGATCCAAGGCATATGCAATAAAAAAATTGATGACGTTAGAGAATTTAACCATACAAGAGGCAAGAACAAGACTATCAAATGTGTATTCAAATAGATTTGCGATCCTTGAAAATGCAGAGGATTTCCCCCCATTAAGATCAAAAGACACTAATATTACTAACCTGGACAAGCATCAGGAGGCAAATAGAGATACATAAATTACTACCTTACTCAAAGGCCATTAAGTTAAATGGTAACAAAGAACGTGAAGAAGCTAATACAAGAAAAACTAACCAGGAATATCAGAAGGTTTTGAGTCAACATAAGATACAAATGCCCTATAATCGTCAATCGAAGGCATGTAATCCACACACACGACCAAACACCAGCAAGAAGGGTGGAAATGAACAGTTAAATTTAGGATCCTCTGATACACAGGACAATCATGGAAAGGCCATTGATATTTTATCACAAGTCTCCAGAGACACAACTAACATAATTACAAATTGGACGAACGGGAAAGTAAACCCGGATCAAATGAGAAGAATTTTAATTAATATGAGAGAGAACATTAACAAAGGGATGAATTTTATTGATGCAAATAGGATATATGAATCAATAATAATGGAAAAATTTTAAAATACCAATCATCAAAATGAAGCTGCTTCAATTCAATATACAAAGTTTGAAGAAAAAGGGGAATAAGGAACTGCTGGAAATATATATGAGAAGTAATAATATTGATATCGCTATCCTGTACGAAACGTGGCTGCAGAACAACGCGTGCACTAGTTTAAATGATTATAATTTTTTTGGCAAATACAGAAATGATGGTTTTGGAGGTGTAGGTTTCTACATTAAAAAATCTATTAAATATGTAATAAACACCATTGACACAAACCTTGATTCTCTCTCTATTTCTACTACAAATTTGAAATTCAATTTAACTATTATAGTAAACTATAGTCCACCAAACTTGAGTATCGAAGATTTTGCCTCAGAAATGAGACGGATCTTTTTGTTCGGGCGTGCTCAGAAAAATCTGACTCTAATATGTGGTGATTTCAACGCAAAATCCAACCTCTGGGATGTAAACTCGGAGGACGGGAAAGGCAGAGTCTTAGAAGACTTGAAGAACCTCTCAAACTTTACTTGTATGAACGACGGATCTTTTACGTATTCTACCACCAATTCTAATTCTTCAACACTGGACGTTACCTTCTGCAACAGAATAGATGACAAGATTGTTTGGAGGGCAATCCCTACTAAGATCACTGGCAGCAACCATTTTCCCATAATCATAGATCTAAACTACTCATCAGACTTTATCAATAAAAATAAACTACTTGACAAAACCAATTTTTATAGGGAAATTGGAAAATTAAGAGTTGAGGGTGATATTAACGAGTTTCAAAAGAGCGTCGAGAGTTTAAGAACCAAGAACACAATCCACATCTCCAACAAGAACAAATATAGACCTAAAAGCTGGTGGAACCTGGATGCAAACAGACTCTTTAGTTTGAGAAATTTATTGAGGAACAGATTCTACAAGAGTAAAAAGATAGAAGACTATAACAAATACCAGGAAGCGGATAAACAACTCCATTATCACATTGAAGAGGGGAAGAGACAAGCCTTCTATGAACTCTTGGATTATATTTCGCACCCTTCATCCATTAAGGAAATGTGGAAAAAGTTGGCTAACTTAAAGAAATACAAGCAAACTAAGAAGAGTAATAATTCGTGGAGCAAAGATCAACATAAAGAGTTCCTTAACATGATAGCCATTCAGGATCGCGATGTATCATCTAACGCAGCTGCGATTGATAACAATTCGGTCATCCCTGGTCCAAATATTCCCTTACTATCCTTCGACGTTTTCGACAACTATATCAACTCCCGAAATCCGGACTCGGCCAAAGGGGACGATGGTATTTCATACCGAATTTTGATAAACTTGGACTATGATGGGAAAAGAAAGTTATTTGAACTGATTAAAACAAATTGGGAAAATGGTACTATACCTGATAGCCGGAGGAGAATAATTATTTGTCCTGTCCCCAAGAGAAACAAGGATTGTTCCTTGATACAAAATTACAGACCAATCTACTCTCAGTATTATTTAAATGTCTTGAGGCTATGGTAAAACCTCACATTGAAGAGTATATTAACCAGGAAAACATTTTGCCAGATAGATCCTATGCTTTTCGAAAAAAAAGATCGACCGCGCAATGTATTGGCCCAAGGCAGTTCCTTATCCCCGGTGCTATTTAATATATTCACAAGTAAACTTCATAACATTGCAAATGGTAGAACATTCATATATCAATTTGCAGACGATTTTTTTATAATTTGTATTGACAAACAATTTGAACCCGCTAGACAATTACTCTTGGAAAAACTTAATGATTTTAAGTCAGCCTGTAACAATCTTGGACTTTCGTTTAATTTTGATAAAACTAAGGCTATTCACTTTAATAATAGACCTAAAACACTTAACTTAAAAATAGACTCCAAATCTATTTTGGATGTCAATTCGATTAAATATCTCGGTAGGACAATCGCTCACAATAACTCCTCGATGAACCACATCAAATCCACATTCAACAACATCGACAGAACATGCAACTTCTATCGTCTGCTCAATCATCGAAACAAGGGAATTGAACCCCAGAGGGCACTTCAAGTATACCGTTCGTTCATCAGACCTCGTATAGAGTATGCCGTTTCGTCATTTTCTAATCTTGGAAAAACAGCTTTGAACTTCATAACATCAAAAATTAATATGTTCTTAAGACAAGCTCTCGGTCTTTTAAAATCTACACCTGTCCACATACTTTATAATCTCGGCGTCGAACTGCCTCCTAAGTATCGATTTATTTTGGCCACCGCTAGGGTAATACTTAAGACCATCGTGTACAAACTTCCGATTTCTAATTATCTTGATGAACTGGAGGGTGTTAATATGGGAGTTGCCTCAGTTTTTCATCAATATAAATTCATTTTTGATAACGTCGGAATTCTGAGTAACAATCTGGGAGACGTTGTTAACATCGACTTCGATTTCAACTTCTTTAAGGGAATATGTGAAAGGAAAGATCAGGCTAATCCTGAAATTGTAAACAGCATCTTTCTGGAGAAACTTTACACTTATCAACAGGACAATTATGAAATCATATTCACAGATGGCTCTGTAGCCACTAATTTTACTGGTTTCGCCTTCTATCATTTGGGATCCAATTCGACAGGCTCTGGTTTTTCACATAAAATTCTTTCATCAACTTCGGCCGAATTGATTGCTATGGAATTAGCGATAGATTTCGCTATCCAAAATGGCTTCAGGAAATTAGCCATTTTTACTGATTCCAGGGCCAGCATGTTTGCACTAAAGAATAAAAATTCGGATAACTACTTAATCGAGAGAATTCTAGGCAAAATGAACAAGACCGTTTTTGAAAAGCTATCGATAATTTATATTCCCAGTCATAAAGGAATAAACGGAAATGAGAGAGCAGATAATACGGCACGTAATGCAAGGAGAATGGGCCCATTGATGCAAATTCCTTGGCCCCTGAAAGATGCCCTAGCAGTTATTGAGTCCATGCTCAAGGGAGAATGAAGCACTGAATATGATCGTATCAAACACTCCAAGGGCGTTGAATTTGGGAGTCTTTTTCCTAGGACTCTAAAAGACTATTGGACAGTGGACAATGACATTGACCCAACTAACAGAAAGGCCGCCGACTTGAGGATGGCAAACAGAATTTTGTCTGGTCACACTTATTGTGGACTAATCCTGAATAAAATGGGAGTTGCAAACTCTGCTATGTGCGAAAATTGTGGTGTTCTAGAGGATTCCTCACATATCATTTTTTCATGCTCCAAATACTCTTCTCAAAGGGTAAATTTTTCTAAAATTGGTGAATTCGATCACTTAATCGAATTTTTGAATACAGAGGGAATGAGGGGAATATTTTATATAATCGAATTTTTAAAATCTATTAACGTGGAACTATAAACTATAATCGGCAAACGAGACACTTGTTTTGATCAAATTTTACTATTGAAAACGTAGCTACTATTAAATAGCTGAAAATTTGAGTTGGCGTTGTGTAAACTAATTACGGGCCAAATAATTCTTAGTTCTCTTGTTTATGAGACTAAGTAACTTAAAAAACAAACAAACAAACAAATTTATTATATTATGAACTTTTTATGTGCATATGGTCTAGTTACCCGGCGCATTAATTTATAAACTACATTTGAAATAAATAAATAAATTTCATAATAACTGTATTTTAAATATTATTCAATACATTCCTTTAATTCTGCTTAAATTTTTAAATGTTGCAACAGTGGCGATTAAAGTCGACATAAAAACTATTTTAAGCGGCACGGCCACACATCAAATTTGTTTGACTCAAACGTTAATTTTTTGATTGTGTTAGTGAAAAAACTCACATGTATATTAGGGTTCTATAGTTGAAACGAAAAGTCGACTTTTCGACATTTAGACTTTTTGCATTTAGTTAAAAGTCGACTTTTCGACCTTTCGACTTTTTCCATTTTATGAAAAGTCGATTTTTCGACTTTTCGACCTTTTTCATTTATTTAAAAGTCGACTTTTAGACTTTTCGACTTTTAGTATTCTATAAATGGTCGACTTTTCGACCTTTCGACTTTTTCGGACTTTTCGACTTTTTCCGACTTTTTTCGACTTTTTCCGACTTTTTTCGACTTTTCGACTTTTTTCGACTTTTTCCGACTTTTTTCGACTTTTTTCGACTTTTCGACTTTTTTCGACTTTTTCGACTTTTTCCGACTTTTTCCGACTTTTTTCGACTTTTTCCGACTTTTCGACTTTACGATTTTTTACGACTTTTTGACTATTTTCGACTATTTTTTTACTTTTTTCGATTTTTTCCGACTATTTTAGAGTTTTTGACCTCTTTTCCACTTTTTTAAAATTTTCGACTATTTTCGACTTTTCGACTTTTTCCGACTTTTCGACTTTTTTCGACTTTCTTCGACTTTTTTCGACTTATCGACTTTTTTCGACTTTTCGACTTTTTTCGACTTTTCGACTTTTTTCGACTTTCCGACTTTTCGACTTTTTTCGACTTTTATTTACAAAGTCGACTTTTCGACCTTTTTCATAGACGATAGTCGAGTTATCGACTTTTTTGGAACAAAATAGTCGACTTCGACTTTTCGACTTTTTTCGGCAAAAAGTCGATTGTTCGATTATTCGAAAGTCGATTTATAGAACCCTAATGTATATATGCACAATTTGATGTGTCGCCAAAGCGCTTTAACTGACATTTACTTTATATTTCGTAAAATTGCCGTACACTGTTGCCAATTCAACTATTTTCTAGTGAAATATAGCGATTTTTACCTCATTTTGCAGGCAAAACAAATCCCGTCATTTTGTTTTAATATAACGACAGTAATGTAATTTCTTTAAATTTAAATGTTATAAATTACAGCTGCAAAAGTATAAATTTGTTTTTGTTTTTCAAAATGATTTCGATGAAAACATTCAACTTGAATGGATAGCCTACAGTTATATTTGCAAATCTTCTTCGAAAAAATACATTTTCGACATGTTTTAAATCAAATCTGTTTTCCAGATTAGGAAGATTAGGATTTGTAAAAAATATATGGCGAATCTATATGATTTCTACTAGTTTTCTTCAAATCAAAAAAAAAAAAAAAAAATGCGTTATATGAAATGTTTGTTACTCAGTACAACTAGCAGTTTCCCATTCCGATTCATGACAAGTTATTTACTACAATGTTTACATATAGATTTTGGAATAATGTGAAAAATCAGAATAAATATCGCTATTTATACCCTACAACACTTTAAGCCACCTTCACACGAGCACACAAGTAATATGATTTGTCAAAATTTTGTGTAGAAGGAAACGGATGGTATCGTCTAAACGCAATATGTGAGAAAATACGGATGAAAAATTTGACAGTCGTATGACTCATTTTTTGAAATGATTCAAAAAACAAGCAGGTCGCATTAGATCAGGGATGTATTTTTATGTAAACACATACAAAAAAGTGAAACAGCTGTTTTCATCTTACTTTGTTATTGTTTTATACCAATCGTGTAAAGACTACGTCTGTAGGGCCCTTTATTGGGGTGGGTATATAGTATATAAAATTGTTCTGTAGATTTATTACATTATTTTTAAATATATTTTAAATGTAGCTATTTTTCAGTAAACTTTAGCGATATTTTTGGCGGAAAAAGTTGGCAACAGTGTTGTCATCTCTAAATTAATAAACATACTGGCATCACTATAAATATGGCGTCGAAAATAAGTTGCAAGAGATTTTTTTAATTACTGCATTTATATCGAAATTTTAATAAAAAAGTTATAGTTTCATATGTAAATATTATAAAAAAGTGAACAAATAAAATATTGTTTAAATAATTACTAAAGTTATATTAAAGAAAATTGGAAATTATAGTAGATATGGAGAAAAAAGGAAAGGAAAAATGTTAACATTTCGCAAATTGCAATAAACGAATGAATAGCTCAAGGACCCAAAAGTCAAAAACAGAAAATACTGCGGCAACAAAAAAAAAAAAACGACAGCAACAAAAAAAAAAAAAGAAAGAATAAAACAACTTTTTACCAAGACAAAGCGGCTGCGAAAGATGGAAAAGAAAGGCACTTAAAAAATCCAAGGCAGGTGTACGACGGCGACGTTGGCGCTACGAAATTAACTAGAATTAATTAGTTAAAAAATAGAAAAAATTACACTACACACACTTACAAGCAGCGAATCAATTAACAAAAGAAAAACAAAATTAGTGTCATTTTAATAACAAGTCAATTGAAATGATCTAGTAATTCCAATAAGAAAACACGCAGAGTTGAAAATAAATGCAATAAATAAATATAACCCACTAGAAAGTTAATAACACTTATAACATGAGCTCTTCCATTGTGACAGCTAATACTACTGCACCTGTATCTGCCATGGCTACTGCGGCTACAAATTTAATAGCTTCATTGCCAGGTTCCCGTCCACAAACACAACAGCCAACCCCCACTGTAGCTGGAGCTATTATGCCAGCTATGAATGCACAATTTCGTGAAATTCACAAAAACACCTGGCTCAAACGTTTAACGGCAGAGGGCAAAAAGGTCTGTGTTGGGCCAAAAGTAAGTTTGTCAATTTTATTCTGCTCAAGCAAATCATAAACGGAAAGCTTACAATTTTCATTGAATTTCATTTAGAAATCTGAACGCAGTTGGGTTGTATTTTGTGTACACGATGATACTGAAGCACTATTGGAAGGTTACGCTGAACCGAGACAGGCTCCATCACACAATCCCGAATGGATTGTATCCATGCAGGATACATTACATATTTCTCACGCACTAATTCCAAATTCACATGAATTCGAATTTGTTGTCACGCTCAGCAATGAAGTGGTGCGTTTTCACGCTATGTCATGGTAAGTTGAACAATGCTGGCTTAACATCTATCTATTTGGGGGGAAGGTTTGCAACTACTAAATTGTGGTGTTATTCTATGGATGGATAAGGATAACCTAACGTTTTTTTAAGATTTTTACTATTTTCGGCAAATGTAAATAATGTTATCTTTGTAAAGTTTTCTCATGTTTTTAAAATCTTTAATATAAAAAATAAGTAAACAAAAACGAGACTTTTTAATTTGGAAACTTCCCATTCGAATTAGTCCATTGGCCTACTGACTGACTGATTGCTATTAGTTTTGTTGTTATATTTTACTTACAATTTTTAATGTTTGTTTTGCTTAATGCAGCCCAATTACAACATTCCCCAACAACATCAGTATTTTATTTAATAATTTCTATTACACTTTTAATAACTACAGTTCGTAACTTCAATAATTTATCTATTTGTTATTGTTTTATGAAAATATCCAGGGATATTATGCAAGAATGGGTCGAAACATTACGGTCAAAATTAAGAGAAATGAAAATACTTTCACCTCGTGAAAATCTCTATACAAAATTACCAGAAGTAAGGGCTCCCCTATTGCCAACAAGAGATCCCACATCCCCATTACCAGCACCACCACCGGTGCCTGCAGCCATAGTACCCGGTGTTGAAAGAGTTATACCTCCTAGTGTTCAGCAGCAACAGTCCACAACAGCATTGGAAACAAATGAAACAAGGAATTCTCTCAACAATACAGCCACATCTTCTTCTCCTATAACAAGTGAATCCAATAGCATGGAAACAACAACAACCCAAGCCACTTCTTCTACGGCAGCTAATACAACTATACAAACATCATCATCTTCAACTACCACTTCAAATATAACAGCAGCTGTGCCGCATTTAACTTCTATGTCAAATACTCTAACACAAAATCTTTTAAATATGCTATCGGATCCCATTAGTGCTTATAGTGAACAATTAAATGATGCTAATTCCTCTTCATCCTCTATAGAACCAGATGATATGGTTACAGGTTCATCGACTCTATCTTTGGCCATGGAACGTGATTTTAATTTTAGTGATTGTTCAACGGAGGAGGAATTTATAGGTCCATTATTACGAAAACCCAGTGCAAATACCAGTGATATTAATGGAAGTTTTACTAACAACAGTGTACGCTTAGATGTTTTAGCGGCACATCGCGCTTCTGCAGGTTATTAGTATTTTTTATTTTTTTATTTTATATTTGATATTTATATATTTTTTTAATTTCAGATCAAATAAGAAATTTAGAAAATATATTACAGTGTGAACGTTATATACCAAGGTGAGTAAATTCAATAATTTAAAAAATTTTTGAGGTCTGCGATTGCAATGCCCATTATCAATTTCTCAATAATGATGACTTAAATAGATGATATTTACATATGCGGAGGCAGAAAATGTATTACAAATTACTAAGTGTTGAATAACCATAATCTAGCAGTAGAAGAATGCTAGATTAATTTCCCGTTACTTAACATTTTTGATATTACAGCTGATCTGTAAGGTATCTGAATTTATGAATTTAAATGCTACACTGAAAATAATCCATGCCTAATATACACGAAAAATGTTGTACATTGTACGAAATGCTTCGTGGTTTCGCACCACGAAATTCTTTCGTAATATATACGAAATTGTACGAAATATTTTAGTAAAATGCAAAATAATTTTATATTATTTTAGAAAAAAAAAATTTGTTCATTTTACGATTTTTTTTAAAGACATAAATATGTTATTTCTTTTAAAATAATTTTTGTAAATTTAGAAAAAGATTGCGAATTAAAAAAACATTTTTTTATGTTAAAAAAAAAAACATAAAAAATTTTACAGGAAATTAGGCAGCCTGTAAATTTAATATTACGTTTAATTTAACTCGTACTTCGTTTTCGTACTTTCGTAAAATTAGAAAAGGGGTTGATTAAACAATATTTCGTATTATACACGAAATTTTTGTATATATTACGAAAAAAGTAGTTACGAAATTTTCGTAAAGTAAGGCATGGATTGTTTTCAGTGTAGCTTTAAAGAAGAAATAGTTTGAAAGGAGGATGTAAAGGGGTAAAATGTTTGGATGTAATTATTCGGATATAATATTGCCTAATGAATTTAGATTTTGGGCTAGAATTCTGAGTTTATCTGTGTCGTTTGAATAAGAAAAACAATTGAAGGTCATTTGATCTAAAAATATATACATAATTATTAATAGAAGCAATCGATAATTTTAATTATAAAAACAAATTAACATTTCCTTTGAATGCAAATAATTAAACATTTAAAAAAATCTCACATAAATAAAAGATTAATACAAATTATACTAAATTATATTAAATCACCATTTACAATATTTTGATATTTTTCCTCAAGTGTTTTCAAAATTTCCCAACCTTCTATCTTATCAAATTCATTGTGATAGTTAATGAATATTTGTCGTAACATTGAAAAACAATTAAGTTTAGCTAATTTTAATTGCAGTTTATGTGCTTGAGTTTGAATAGTTAAACGTTGTTCGTATTTTTGTCGCAGTTTCGTTTTGTTTTTCACAAATTTACGACAAATATGACGAGCTATTACATCTTTGCGTTTATCAAATTCACACTTAAAATGTTTATGCAAAATATATTGCAAATCCACATCATATTTACTTATAATATCCATAAATTCTTTATCATTTGAGAATTGTGCAAAGATTAATTGAAAGAATTGAAATTGTGTTTTTATCATGCCATACTGTTCCATGTCTAAGAGTTTTTCTCTTATTCTTTCCAATAAGGATTTTTTCATATTGTCTAACATTTCTTCAAATGTTTCTCTTTCGAGGCGAAACTTTTCGGCAATTTCCTTAAGTTTAATATTTTCAATTTGTTTTTCGGTCAATTGCAAACGTAGCGTTTGTAATTCACGTGTTAACTGAGTTGTTTCCGTTTTTAATTCAATATTTTGACTTTCATTTAACAGTGTGCTCATATTTTGTGGTTGCTCAAGAGGAGGAAAAGGTTCATCGACTATTGCAGTGTTTAAGCAATGTGACTTGAATGTATCGTCACTTAGGCTAGGGAAACTTCTACTACTCAAATTACTGCTCAACTGATCATCTAGCTCACGTAAAACACTTTCCAAATTACGATTGCAATTTTGTATATTAGTGAACGGCTCCTGTAGACAATTGGCTTCTTTGATTTGTTGTTGCATCAAAGTGCATAAGCAATTTCTAGCCATTTTCTCTGTTTTTGACGTTCGATTGAATACTTTTAGCCATTTGCGACATATTTCAATATCATTAGGTTGCGCACTCTTAAATACCAAATCTCTTAATTCGGATAATTGTTCTTTATACAGTTGATCTAATGTATCTGATTTTAATTCATAATCATTGGATTCTTTGCTATTAAGATCATCATCTGTAAATGGTTTTATTTTATTAAATTCCATATTTTTATAAAAATATAAATATTTGTCGTTTTTTCACAAATAAAACTGATTGAAAAATCAAAATAACATATTTGTATTTCGAAAAGGATAATTGTATTGTATGTATTATGTAGTGCTGTCTATGTGATTTTATCGGGTCATTTATGATTCACAAGTAATCGTGATTAACTTATTAGATATTAGATAATTAGAATCCGTTATCTAAAAGGAATCTTTATTTATGATCAAAAGTATATGAATACAAGGGTCGAAACAATAGGTTTTTAGTTAATTTAATATTCGAATATACCAATTAAAACTTGGCGATTAAGTATACTGTATGATGCACTTTCTTTTAGACCACAAACATCTCGCTCCCTATCCGCTGGAGCTGTAGACAAATCTAAAAGACAAAATATTAATCAAAAAGTTGAAGCTAGTAGTAAATTATCATCCCTAATGGTTGCCAATACTAGTAGTAAGGGAAATAACATAACAGAATTAGAAGTTAATTCGGAAATTTCAACACCATCATCAACATCCAATGATAACTCCTCGAATACGAATATTACAATAATACAAGTATCAACAGAAAATCGAAACGATAAGACAACGGCAACCAGTGCTGGAGAAAATAATTATGAACCACCAAAATTGCCACATAAAACAATAACGTCAACCGGAGCGACAGCAGATATATTTAAATTTCCCGATGCCCATGTATCAATCACAAAAAATATAAAACATCATGAATACAAAAGTAATGTACAAATAATTCCGTCCAGTAGTAATAAAAGTAACAGTAGTACCAGCAGTAGTAGTAGCAATAGTAATCACAATCACAACAATAGCAGTACTATACAAGTAATGGGCAATTCCACCACAATGGTGGGTGGTAATCAATATACAACTCCAGTTAAAAAATCACAAACATCAGCAGCTGCCAGTGTTGCTTCAACAACAATAGATGAGCATAGCAAAATAACAACAGTACATGTAGCTGGTACTGATAACACATATGGTACATGCTTCACACCGCCCTCATCATCTGCCTCGACATCACTTACGTCCACACCTAAAATGCCTAAAAAAATTATATTATCAGCTAATACGTCCGGAATAACAAATATTACAGTGAATAACACAACAACCAGTGAAGAAATGTCCGCAGCAGTGTTAAGAAAAAATTCCATTGGTGGGAAATTAGAAAATGAATTTGGCATTTCGAGCGCTAACTCGAATTCACCGAATTTAAATAAAAATAATGGACTACATTATGAAAAGGTATTCCTTTCAACTACAGCTACTATAAGCGCAGCTGATGCCTCTGGTAGTGTACAGCCCACATCATCATCTCAAAATATTACACCATTATCACCGAAATGGAGTTCACCACTTCACCGAAATTCAAAACAACGTACTAAAGAGGAAGCAACAGCATTACCATTGGGAAAATCTTTAGCCACTTCAAATGGTGTGGACAAAAAAGTAAAACTACAAAATTCAACAACTAAACAACACAGTGGCGAACAGGGGCATAAATCGCCCACACAAATGCCGCTGCATACAGCTGATCAGCCGATGTCTTCTATCAATATGGGCAGTCCAGCTATGGCTAGAAGAAGATTTGTTTCTCCTACCAACAGCAGACCCATACCAACTGCTGCACCCAGACCTCCATTTATACTAACGAGAGGACTAACAGAAGCTGTCATAACTAGTAGACCTAGTCGAAAAGATTTCCATTTCCTTAATAAACTGTCTGTGGCAAAAACGAAATCCTCAAATACTAATGCTAATTGTAGTAAGTCATCTAATACGGCCAATAATAATGATAATGGTTCTGGTTCTTCCGCATCTACATCAACAACACCCTCACATTTAGCCGTAAATCGTACAACATCTGAAGCCTTAGAACAGCGCAGGCGTAGTTCGTCAACTTCAGATGCTCAGTCACAACGTCATACTCGCGGTACTAATAACAATGATCCCTCTAATCGTGCTAACGTTGGAAGTAGTGGTGGAGGAGGAGGACCTTTACGTCAACCACCACAGCCTTTTCGTTTAGCGGAAAATATTCTTGGTGTTAGTTCTAGTCCAGGTAATACTACATCACCGGCCAAACGTATGACTTTAAGGGAACAACAAGTAATGCAATTGCGACGTGAAATAATGCATCCTGGTGGTGTTCGTTTGCAATTAAGGCGTAAAGATTGTGTAGGTTCTATTGCTTGGGTAGATGCTTTTGGTGCTGTGTGGTAAGTTTTTGTTTAAACGAAAACATGTAAAAGCATGTAATCTTTATTGTTTCCTCGCAAACAGGGTGGCTGGTTGGAAGCAAAAAGAACATCCTGTTTTATATAATGCCTTACATATAGGCGATCAATTGCTGTCAATAGCTGGTGTAACAATAAGTTCAGCAACAGAAGCTAATAAAATTATACGCAATACCAATACACTATTTGTAAGTGGAAGAATATCAAATCTCCCTCCTTAACAGAAATCATATAAAAACGTAATGTGAATTTATTTTAGGTCGAGGTCTTAGTACGACGCATACCATTTGGCCGTGGCTACGCTATACGGCGCGAAAGAGAAGGTCAATGTTTAGGTTTAATACGTGATGGTAATACATCTACAATAGTTGATGTAGTACCAAACAGTTTAGCAGCTAGACATGGTCTACCTCCTAAGGTACATAGCAACTAATGTTATAGATGTGAATGAATATACATAATATTTTTTTTTCATATTTTCCAGGCCCAGTCATGTGATGGTACTACTTTAACATTTTGGGTACTCACAGAAATAAATGGCCGTCCATTAAATTTATTTTTTAAAGATAATGAAATACGCGATCGCTTAAATTCGGTTGGTCGTGATATTTCCATATTGGTGCAGCCGTCAGATTTAATAACAAAACTTAAGAAACAACTTAAATCATTACGCGGCTATAAGGATTATTTGGTGCAATAACCCTAAATTAATTAATAACTTGTAAAGCAAACAAAACAGAAGCTAAAAGCATTCACATTTTAAGACACAATCTCTCATTGGTAAGATTTTTTACTTTTCAATTGTTTTCTTTATGACTCTTTTTTTTTACTAAACATTATCATTCCAATTTTAATAATGCATATTTAAAAGAAAAACTTTATAATGTCTCAAACTAGTTTTCTTATAATGAAAAACTTATATAGTCAGTATATATTAGCTGTAGTGTACTTAATACATTAAAATGTACTACATTTTAGACATACGTACATATAAAAAGTACTTATATACAAACATTTACATATATATTTAGACATTTTGATATATATAAAAAAACACACCATACATATATATTTTTGCAATTACATATTTTATATACACACATACATATTAGTATATAATCTTAGGCATAATATGAAATTTTTTAAAATTTAGGTAATTTTTTCTTCAATCAACTACAAAAAAATACTCAACTCAAATATACATTTTTGCATTTTTGGCATAGTTATTTAAAGAAAAAAACAAATGAAATTATAAAAATGTTTAAACAAAATTTGTTAATTAAATTAAGTAAAAAGCAAATAATTACATACTATTAACTACTTAAAACTTTTTGGCTCGCAAAAAAATGTTAAACAGATATATCAATTTCCCAATTGTTTGTCAAAAACTTACTTATTGTAGCCTTTTTCTAAGTTGTTTACAATAATTATAATTTTTACTTACCCTAATATTTGTAAAAGTGTTCAACAGTCTTATGCATTTTGGGCCAATATTGAAATTTGTGCATTTTTCCATTTACTAAGATATATTCCAAAAACTCAGCCTAAAAATCAATTCGGATTCATATCGAAACTTTATATAGATGTAATCATAAAAATGTTTGATAGCTGATTAGAAAAAGATGATATAGACTGGTAATATGTATGTTGCTGTTACAATGGGGTACAGATTAAATTGCACCATTAGTATTAAGTGATATGACATTAAAGCCAAAATTGATAACTACTCCAACTACTGACCCCCTCACAGATATCTCTATTTCATCGGGTATCAACATCGGCGAAATAATTTCCAAAAAAACACCTAATGTTTGGCCACCACAACGCCGGAGCTAACTATCTCTGTGGCAGACATGTGTTTGTTGAGTTTAGAGGTCAAAAATCAAAATATTACAAGATAAAAATGGGCTTGTCTTGAGAAGGAGTACTATAACCTTTACTTTTCAATCTATAACTTGCCAAGCTTCCTAAACTCCCCACAGATGTCTCTTTGGACAAAGAGACGATTGTAGCCATGTATAAGGCAATTGGTCGCTCTCTTCTCAATTATGCTGCCCCATTCGCAACCGAATGTGTCAAGATGACTAACGTAAATCATTTACATGGTGGGACCAGGTTATTGTCAGCCAGACAGACCCTAACCATCAGGTTCTGATGCAATATATCCTTCCCAGACACATAGGATGGACATTCGATGCTTTCGCATCGACTTCGAAGACATACCATTGAACGTTGACAGGCAAAGAAGAATTAGGATGTTGGAGAAAAGGTGAGTGACAGCATAAGTTATATATCACCAAATAATGTTTATCTGGTGTACAGAGAGGTAGTTCAAAAGATTCAGCAGAATATCGCATTAGGTAAAACTCAAGACACTCCGAAGGGTATATCGTATATATCTCTATATTTTCATTCCTAGAACATCAAGTTTACTGATCACTCAATTACACTTCGTTTTAAAAAGTAGTGAATGGGTATGAGAAACCCGGAAACCCCCTTTATCAAAGAATTCGGTGTTGAACATTTGTTGCATTAAATATTATCACTTATCGGAAATGCCTAATGAATCTGATTAAAACACAACAAATGCAAATTGCCCATATATAATTTTGTTTAATTTTTACTTCCTTATTAATTTTACCATTATGTCTTATTTTAGATAATCAGATGCAATATTATAGTGCCTATTTTTCGAAATAAAAAAATATTTTATTTAATTTAAGTTTAATGTATAATGGATTTGTGTAATTAAACAAATTAAGTTTATAAACGTGATATGATTTTATTTCAGTAGAGCATAAGCATTAAGAAAAGTAATTCCAATGTATTTTAAAATTTTTTGTTTTCATTTTTCAGTTATCCTTTACAAATAAAAAAGACATCATAAAAGAAAATTTATTTATCTAATTGTGTTTTTTTTATTAAGCACACACAGTGTTTTGAACAGCAGTTGCTGTATTTTGTTTCCAAACGCGGAAATTAAACTTATTTGTGTCCAAAGTAGAATAAATAAAAATAGGCATTGAATTAGTCATCACCCACATGGTGCCATCTTCATCAATCTTAAATGGTAAAATAAATAAAGTTAATAAGTTTCAATCTTGTTTGTATTATCTAAAATATTACCGTCAAATCACTTGGATATATCATGGTTTGTTCATTTTGTGCCACTTGACCATGATTAGCTGCGTTAAATGGTTTACGTGTATTCCAGCAACCAACACCATTACGTTGAATTTCAGCATAAAATACTGCACCAGTACGTGGATCATATTCGTGCATTGTCGACTGTTTATTATCACCGCGATAACCCAATAGCCGAAAATCTTGACCATGACTACCACGTTGAGCATTTCTTTCATTTTGTAGCACAGCATTGTTAACTACGAACTCATTATTACTTGCCATGGCATGGAATAAAATATTGCGTGAACCATCTCGTTCTTTTGGTCCCAAACTAACGGAAAAAATACCATCATTCCAGCTGAAAGACTGACCTCCAATGTTCAAATCACCAGCAATTGGATCGAAATTGAAATAATTATGCTCAAATGACCACATTTTGTTTAGCTCATAACTATGGAATGAATAAAATAATTTGTAATTATGCATATTAAAGTTATTCATATATAGATATCTCATTCATATATAACCCCCACACTGAATCGACATTAAAATTAAGCAGGAGTTTCCCTCATGGTAGGATCTAAACTATCTGAACTGATAATCGTATAGTCGATTATGGCGATAAACATAATTAGATGTGGTTTTATGAGGGTCCACCACGCTTTCTTCATTACATCAGCAAAATCGCTCGTTGTCAATTTTTTACCACCACTAATTTTGCTCCAACGTTTGAAAGTCTACCCACATGTCTCAGAAATAATTCACCAAAGTATAAGGTTTTAATCTGTTGACTTTAGTTTAAAAGGGTTGTAAACCCGGAGATCCGAAGGGTTCATTGCTGAAGTGGATTTCCCCTTCAAATAGATGAAGAAGAAAATAGGTATAGAAAGGAAAACATTATGGTCTGTTATCTGAATAGCCAGTCTATTCCGCTGATAAAAACTAGAATGTTGTCTAATTACAACTAGATACATCTCCTAGTTCATCATGGAATTTTTTCTAGTCATTTCAGACTCTGTACTCTAAGCCAGTTGCATAAAATATGCCGTACAGTTTCTACCTCATATTCGTCTTTACACAACATACAAAAATCCTACGTGAGACCGGTTATTACTCCTACTAGATTCCTTTTTTTCTTCCAGTCCAATCCTACTAGCATTTTGGTTGTTTTTGTGTGTATTCTCGGTCATAATGTCTTAGAAGCCCTGCAATCCATTCTACTGTGAAAGCAACAGTATTCAAATTATTGGATATTAGCCTACAGCAGTGACAAATAAAAGGTTTACCGACCTATCCTTACTATTAAGGTCCAGTTCCAAGCACTGTCTGGCAAATTCATCTGCGATCTCGTTACCCGGTATATCACAGTAACCTTGTATCCAACACAAACTTACTCTGTATAACCCAACTAAAACTTCTGGGGCTCTTCTGCAGCTAGTTACTGAAATGAAGGGTGTGACATTTCAAACCTGTACATTGTTCTTCCAAGTCTTCTTCCAAGCAGTCTAGGAAGGTCTCAAGATACTTTTAGACCGATTCACACCCAACCCATTGGCCCATGTTGACAGATCGCATGACTTCAATCATTGTCAGAAGAAAATTACCCTTAATTAGTATCATCACATCATCCGCATAAACGACTAACTTTCTTCCTTAGATAGGCATGTTGAACCTTGCTAATAAGGGGGGTATCAATATCCTGATATAAAGATCTATCATCACTTACAGCACTTTAGAAATAAAAATCTATCTTCTCCCTAATCTCTAGAAAGATATCCCGAAAGGATAAAATATCAGGCGAAATTGGCGTTCACCTCTCAGCCCAATTTACTAGATGAGTAAATCGATTACTATCATTTATATCCATAAAAACAGTGAGATTTACAATTTACTAGATGAGTAAATAGATTACTATCATTTATATCCATAAAAGCAGTGAGAGTAACCCCTAGCTAAACTCTGTCTATGAGATATCTTCACGTTGAATGTAACTTATGTCTTTGGCTTAAATCCGTCGGAACCTAGAAATCTCATTTACGTTGTCAACAGATTTAGTGGTTAACATAAATTTGTCTACTACTTTTATCAAGGGGTAGCAGAATATCGATTACCAAAAGCAAATATTCTCAAGGTTAAGGTAGAATATATGGATAGTTAGGTTCTCCTATTTAATTTACCTGTACACATAAAGTTGATTGCTAACTAAGTCTGGTATATAAGCAAAGGTTCTATCGCATCCTTTATCTGTATCAGGAGTAATGCTAGCTAAACCACGACCTTCGGCAGCCACAGATGCTGGTATTTCAAAACGCCTTATAACTTTATCAGTACGTAAATCAATTATCCAAATTGTGGGTCTTTGAATTTGCATAAAATTATCTAAGGAAAATATACATTAAATTCAATTAGAAAAATACTTTAACACTACTAAACTTACTGGGATACTCCAACATTCCGGTATCAATAAACCACAAACGACCACAAGTATCAACACTTGTGCGGTAGACCGAAACTAAATGATCAGAATTTGACTGAAAGTATATGTATATAAATTAAGATTATGTACTTAGCAGTGATTTTTTTTATTATTACCGTTAACTGGTTAGTTTCAAAATCGGGATACGCTATTAATTTTGGACTTTCTTGTGTACCATCTTTATTTAAATCTATATAATTGAGGGTTGATGGTATGCCAACTCTTCGCCTTGGCATAGTAACAAATAAACGCCCTTTGTAATGTGTTGCTCCCATTGGTACATTATTATAAGGTATATACGAAGCATTGTTATTTACTTGACGCCTACTCCTTGCTCCATGGTATTGACCAGGAAAATATATAATTCCTAAATAGTAAATTATAGAAATTATTAAAAGTACATTCACATATTTAATTTTTTGGTGATATGATGTGTATGATCCAAATTTCCACTTTAGTTATTAAGAAGCTTTATCATAATATGTTTTAAATGTTTTAGAGAAGTGAAATTTACATAAACAAGTTGAATGGACTTTAATAACAAAGTGCATATTTTCATATGCATAAAACATGTATGTGATATGCATATTAAAATTTTAACATTTACGATTTAGTTGTAACTCGGAGCATACATATATTCTACTCTTAAATGCGGTTTATATGAAGTATAAATTGAATCCATAACTTACACGGTTTAATATTAAGTTCGATTCATTATTACGTCCTCCAATTTAATTTAAAAATGTTCATTACAAGATATCGGACTATGATTTTTGATTCTCTACGAATTTTGTAATGGCTCGAAGTTTGCAGAATACTTTCTAAAAATTTCCACAAAAATACCATGTTAATCCAATTTACATACAGTGTCTCTCATAAGTATTCGAATTTAGGTAAACTATGAAAAGAAACCAAATTTAATAATATATTTTGTGTGGAAAATAAATAAATTAATTTGTTATATTGTCTAGATAGTCCTTAGTTTTGATATCACGCCCCTTAAAACTTGAAAACTTTACATTTACTTAAATTAGTTGTGCTTTTTTTAAAAAAAGTCCATGAAACTACTTCACAAAAGTATGCGAATTTTTCCTGTATTTCATATTTGATCATATTATACGATACACAAATTTTAGAATCGCATGGTTTTATGCTTAATATTGTTTTAAGGGGTTACTATCAACCGCATGGATATATTTTTGACCCATTTGGTCCACAATTTTGGGGGATTTGTACCCTCTTTTCATGTAATATCATTAAAATGGCGATTTTTGGCTATATTTGTAATGTTTTCACCCTTTTTCCAGAGATAAAACCAAAATTTAATATTGGAATTTAATAGAACCCATAGGGTATCTAAAAATAATATTTTTTGTTATAAGGATCTGTACTTAAAAGTTCCAAGATATATTTTTGGTATCGTTTTTCAGTTTCTAATTGAATTATCTGGATCATAATTCCCTTTTCGTACCTCTAGGCACGATATTTTCCGACAAAGTTGTCTAGTGTATATTGATGTACATATTGGCACTAATGTATTTTAAATTTTCAATTTATTATAGCGGTATACAACCCCAAAACATGCCTTAACAAAACGTCATCCTACATAGTAGATTTCAGTTTTTACTACTCGTAACTTTCACGCTTATGTTGCCCGTTACAATAACACTGTAAGTCCTAAATTTTGGTTTTAATTTGATCATAGTAAATAATATTTAAACACATATCAACATTTTTGATGTGATCATAATGATATCGTGCCATGCAGCATGGAGGCCATTGGTATATAAAAATAATGATTTTACTATTTTGAATGGTGCTTCTTCGAGGCATGTTTTGGAGTTGTACACTTCCACAACACATTGAAAACTTAAAATGTATAAAAGCTTATATCTAAAAGAATATATACCAGAAAACTTTCCCGGAAAATAGTTAATCCTAGTATTATAAAAATGGACTTAAGTTCCAATATATTGAATTAGCGACAGAAAAATTATCCGAATAATTTATCTTGGAACGTTTAAATACAGATTCTTGTAAAAAAAATATTATTTTTAGATACCCCAAGGGGTCTTTTAAGTCCCAATATCAAATTTTTGTTTTATCTCTGGAAAAAAGGAGAAAAATTTACAATTATGGCCAAAAATCGCCATTTTAATGATATTACATGAAAACAGGGTACAAATTCCCCAAAATTGTGGACCAAAAATATATCCTTTCCGTGGATAGTAACCCCTTAAAACAATATTACGCATAAAAACCATTTGATTCTAAAATTTGTGTTGCGTATAATATGATCAAATATCAAATACAGGAAAAATTCGTATACTTTTGTGAGGCAATTTCATGGACTTTTTTTAAAAAAGCACAATTAATTTAAGTCAATGCAAATTTTTCAAGTTTTAAAAAGCGTGATATCAAACATAAGGACTATCTAGACAATATAACAAATTAATTTATTTATTTTGCACACAAAATATATTATTAAATTTGGTTTATTTTTATAGTTTACCCAAATTCGAATAATTATGAGAGACACTGTACATATGTCACATACACCACATACATATGTCACATACACCACATACATATGTCACATACACCACATAAAGGAGAAGAATATATAAAATTTTTGTTCGAAGAGGACTTAAATTTAAAACAGCTTTTTTGGTCGATTAATTTTTGAATTACCCATAATCAAAAACAATCACAGAATTCCATTCCTAAACAAAATTGAAACCATTCCGATCGCAATGTGTGACAGACCAGTATAACTTTCAATTGTAACCACTTACCTATATTAACATAATTTTCAATAACTATTACATATCGTCCTGATTACATACAAGTAGTCTAATAAAGTTTTATTAACCCTTTCAGGATCAAAAATAATTTATGTCGAATTAAAAACTTGAAAACATATATTTTGGAGACTTTAAGTATGCTGAATCGAAAAAAATAATATTTTTTGAATTTGAGTTTTCCCTAGTAAGTTATAGAAAATCTCAATTTTCACCTTAAAGAAAAAAATTAAAACTAACTGTAAATATTACACTTCAAAAATGCATAAAAACATAGTATATTGTAATGTCAACAAAACCACGGAAAGGGTTAGTGCGTGTAATATAAATTCCTCAGTTAATTTCTACGTGAAAATATAGAAGCTTTTTTTTGGAATCTAAAAATTTAAATGGCGCCGCATAAAGCAAGCATAGTACCAGGGTAACAATCCAAGAAGTCTTGTCCAAGAAATACCGAAACGACCTATACCTTTGTTTAGGAAGCCAGATCGCTTAGACTTAGCTAATGAGTTTTATGGTCTCCACCAAAATCCAATGAGTTTTTTATGGTTTTCCACCATGTATCAAAGTAAAAGTTGGGTTATAAATCCGAATGCATATGGTTAATATGTAGAACTCGAAAAACAGTAACGCGGTACGGTTATCCGACGCCACACACTAAACAAATGCGGTAGTGAAACGTATAACTCTCGAAGGCAGAGCAAAAAGGACGGCCTGATTACCCTTAAGAGATAATGGCAATGACGCACGACGATCTTCCTTCACCCAGAGCTGAATTACCTATGATATAGAAGCTTCATACGTTTTTTCTTCATACGATTTCCTTAACATACCTCCTATGACATCACCGTGTTAAAATAATGTCTTAACCCATTAGATCCCAACCATCTTAAAATCAATAAATTTAAAATTTTTGTTGCAAAATATATCTTATTATGGATTAATTTAAAATAAAATTTAAATACAAAAAATTTTTAAATTTTGGAAATGCGATTTTTGGGCTGTACTCGGATGGGTACAGCGGGACAATATGGGTACAAATAAATAAAAAAAAATGTAAAAGCAATTTTTATTATTTTTTTTAATATTTTGGTACTTTCATACATAAAAAATCGAATCAATTAGTATTGAGAATTTTTCCAATAGATTAATTATGAAATGTATTGAAATTCTCTGCGAATTACCGTATTCAGTGCACTTTTTCGACACTTTATTGATATTTGTGCTAAAATAAATTAATTAAAATTCATCATATGGGATGTATTCTTCACTGACACTACTGTCATACACTTCCCGTTCACCAAAAGTGTTGTCTGGTAGATCCTCCAGTAATTAACTGTATTTATCAATTCCTTTTTCATCAATTTCTTGGCAATATTTGAAAAAATAATGGAAAAATCTAATGTGAACTGATTTTATTATAAAGATAATCAGTAGCACATACAAGCCTTCTAAAATATCATTATCCTTAATAGATAATTAAGATATATGAAAAAATAGACATGGGTATTCCCATTGTACCCAAGCGAGTACACCAATATTTAAGCTTATAAAAATTAACTTAAAAACTAGTTTTTAATTATTTTTTTAACAAAATCCTATTGGGCTGATCTGTTTACTTTATTTTTCTGTAAAATTCTAATCCATTCAACTCAAAATGAATGAGTTTGACATCAAATTGCAATGAAAGGGGCGAACATTTGAAAAACTCTGTTGACAAAAAAATTATTTAAAATTTACCGTTATGTTTTTATGACTTTATAATTCGGTACATTTACTCTTTAGATCCTAAAGTAATGTTCCAAAAATCAAATTTAAAAAAAACTCAGTAATATGGATAATCTAGCATTATAAAACCGGTTGTTTTTTTGTACCCAAGCGAGTACAGTGGGAACGAATGGGTTAAAATGCTAATGTGTAAGTAAACTTTAGCATTTTAAACCTTTACTAGGTAATTAAAGTTTTTGCTGGGATGTTTAATTAAAAGTTTTACTTGTATTTTACTATTGTAACAAAACCAAACGGATCAGTAGATCCAAACATTTTAGGAAATCATCGATATAAATTTTGCGTTGGTAAATATTAACTCCATTTTGTTTTCCCTACAGAGTGAGTTGGTCTAATTTATATTAATATACACTCCCGCTCACCTAAATATGTTTTGTATACATTCAAATTATTTTTTTGCAAAAAAATAATGGACTAATTGGTTATATTAAAATTTTAATTGATACCATGATGTCTTATATATCACTAGATAGATAAACATTAGTGCAATACTTAATAACCGATTTTTAATATTTTTTTTTTTTTCTAAAATACTACGTTTTTGAAAATTTTTTTGGCTCTTTTGAATAGGTTCATCATCTTTAATTGACAAAAACTACAACAAAATGCATTTTTCATGAAACTTTTTTATTTTTATAAACATTTTTACAAGGTTTTAGAAAAGATTTAGTAAGGAACATATCCGCCGTTACTTGATATAACTCCGAAAATTCGAGATGATAAAAAGTTATAAAGATTCTTAAGTAATGGCAAGGAAATTTCGGTCCAAGCCTTTTTAGTTCCTTTAATTTAGGCTTCTTTTGTGTCATACGACCTGCCCGACCTATACACATTACGAGAAAGAATATCCGAAACCACTCCACAATTTTTACATTCTGCCTTCGAATTCACCCTTTTACAGCCCTGGCGGTATGGATCGGGGCATTATATTTTTTAAATATCCACGGCAAGGATTCACAGATATCCGAAAATGTGAAAAAAGCTGTTTCCAGTATGGCATTAAAATTATTACAATTCTTACTAGATGGAAGCTCACAAGTTTCATAATACGAAATTGCCCCCCACTACAACCCACATCCTCCACAGCTATGCAGACTCAGGTAGAGATTTTCCTTTCAAAAATCATAAAAATAATGATTATATCGATCCGAACCTTTTAAATTAAACTTTTTTCATCCGAAAAATCAAGATGTTGATATTGATTTTTATAACCATGTGTTCACGTGCAAACTGAAGAGGTTTTCTCTTTACGAGTGGCAATTGGAGTGGGTTTTATTTTTTTTAATATTTTTAAAGCCTTGGCCCTTCTTACAATTCGTTTTACTGTAGCTAGGTTTGCTGTAAAACCTTTCTTTAATTTTTGCTGCAGAATCACTTGACTTGGAGGCAAATTTTATGAAATCTCTTCTGTCCGCTTTTGTTATGACTTCATATGTAGTTCCATTTATGTTTTTTTTATATTCAGACTGTTTTCTTATAAAATTGCGAATAACATTCTGAATTGGCCAAATTTTTTGCCAAAATTTCTGTTATTTTGGACAGTTTCCAAAAACGCTAGAATTTTGTGATTTTATTCTTTAGTTAATGGGTTACCGCAACCTATTTTTTAAAAAAATATATTGTCTATATTCACAGACACTAGAATAAGTATGGATTTTACCCACTGCCAGCAGTAAACTGATTTTGTACTGACTCAACCTTATAAAGTGAACCAAAAAAATATAGCTAAAAAACGTAATATGTTAGAAAAAAAATTATTTAAAATCCGCTATTAGGTATTGAGCTAATTTTTGTCTCACTAGTGATACCTAAGACATCATGTTATTATTTAAAATTTTAATATTACTAATTAGTCCATTATTTTTTACAAAAAATTAATTTGATTGTAAACAAAACAGTAAACCTATTTAAGTGAGCGGGAGTGTATTATTATTATTGAAATCTTCTCAACTTGCAATGCTAACTTTCTTATTTATTTTAATAAGTTGCTCGAGAAAATATGTTTTAAAATTGTACAAATTAAATGTTGGTATTAATTAGTGTTTGATCGCGCAAATTTAGGCTTTTGAACAAAGTTAGCATGCTGAACTTAATAATGTTCAGGCTTTAAACGGGATTCACCAGAAAATTTCAAAATGAATAACGTTTTTCTGCGATAACCGAAACTAAACTATGTACAAGAAACTTGCTTTTGCATTTAATTAGACATTTTCTATTTAATAATTTAATTGTTTTGTTATTATTAATCTTTGAATATTTCACAGATAATGAAAATATAGACTTGGAAAGACCCAATTATTAACAAAATTTAGTATCAAAAACATAAACACTGTGTATATATGTATGTATGTAATAAATTAGACTTGCCCTTAAATAAATAAAAATAAATTTACTTTAAATTTTGTCCGAAATCCTAAAGTAATAAAGTAATTTTGAAAATAATTCAAATAAATATTATTTTCAAAATTACAAGACATAGCTTAACAGACACAGAAAATTATTCTAAGCTTATTATTATATTTTTAGATGGGCAGGTCTATTATCCATACATTATAATAATGACCTTCCAAACTCAAACAATTGTGACATTAGATGATAATTTCACAAAACATATAAAGAATTATCAGTTTTTTGGGATCACTCTCAAATCTATAAGTACCTGATTTTGGTGTCTTACCCGATGGTGGGCTAATTATAGTTGGACCTGTTGTCATCGGATTATTTCCACGGTTATAGTAATCCATTTGTTTCCATTTGAAGACCTCAATCATACCATCTGCTTTTGTATGTAACACGGAATATATAAATATTACCGAAATAATACAAATTAAACGTAAAATCATTTTAAAGACGTTTTCTTTAATTAAATAATCAATAATTATTTTAACACTTTAAAGAACCGCTCTCAGCAAAGGAAGTATAGCTACTAAATTCTGAATAACAATTCGTATTAACTTTGAGCAAGTGTTTAAAAATACACGCGATCGGAAAAAACACAATGTTTGAGTACGCTGTATATTGAAAGATAGATCTTAAGCTTAAAGTATGAGTTGATTAATAGATAGATGTGTTTAAACTTCTTATTAGCTAGTACTAAAACAATATGCATTCGTGAATATACATACCAGGGATGGCAAAATTGATACGATGGTACTTTTTATACTCTACACCACACAAAAATATTGGTCCTACACCCACCTTTAAGTATACCGATTGACTCAGAATCACATTTTGAGTCGATTAAGACATGTCCGTCCGTCCGTCTGTCCGTCTGGCTGGCTGGCTGTCCATGTAAACCTTGTGCGCAAGGTACTATTGGAATATTGTTAATACAAACTTGTTTTTATATACTTTGTTAAATATTGATTGAATTTTGTAAATTTTGTATAAGTAGGTTTTTGAAATATTGTATGAAAAAATATTTATAAATTATTCATTCTGAAATAAAACTTTCAACATAGAAATACATTTCTACAGGTTATGGACTATTAAAAATGTAGAAATGTTTTGCAAGAGAAGAAATTAAATCAACCGTCACAAAGCTGAATGGAGCCAATTATTCAGTTTGGAAGATTAAAATGGAATTAATTTGAATTAAAGAAGATCTGTGGGATGTTGTTTCAAAACCTAAACCCGCAGTACCGGATGCTAACTGGATAAAGAGAGACGGACAGGCAAAGGCATGTATTGGTCTCATGGTGGAAGATGCACAATTAATACATTTCAAGAATTCGGAAAATGCTTTGAATTATTGGAAAAATTTGCAAGATCATTATGAGAAACCATCTTTAAGTACAAGGGTACATATAATGAAGACCATATGCAAGATGCAACTGACAGATGATGAAAAAATGGAAGCTCACATTAATGAGATGATATCCTACATAGATCAATTAGCTGTCATGGGTGACCCACTAAGCGATTCGTGGGCGGTAGCTATGTTATTGAGAAGCCTTCCAGATACATATGATCCACTTATTGTTGCTTTAGAAGCTCGTAGCGATGACCATCTAAATTTTAACTTTGTCAAAGGAAAGTTGATGGAAGAAGCAACTCGTAAGGTTCATAAGAGGACACATCGGTGTTGAAAGTGCAAAAGGTAAACCAGAAGAAAGAACAACACAACAATTCCAAGAAGTGTTTCTACTGTGATAAAGAAGGACATTTTAAGAAGGACTGTAGAATTTATAAAGAAGCCTTGGCTAAGAAGAATAAAATAAACGTGGCTGGAAATTCAAAGGCAAAACAAAGCACTCAAGAGCATTGTTTTTGGCTTGGTAAATGTGGTAAAGAGGACTGGTTTTTAGACTCTGGGGCTACATGTCACATATCTAATCAGAAACATTTCTTTACGAGTCTGGATGAAAATCATATTGAGTCGGTAAATGTGGCAAATGGTTACCAAATCAATTCGCAAGGTAAAGGTTCGGGTTATATCGAAGTAATAAAAGAAGATAATTCAACCGAAAGAATTTTTATCAAAGAGGTTCTTTACGTTCCATCGATTGAATGTAATCTTTTATCAGTGAAAAAGTTGGCTGAAAAAGGCTACGGTGTATATTTTTATAATAAAATATGCAAAATTTTAAAAAATAACGTTATTGTGGCGATTGGTGATTTGGTGAAAGATCTATACAGACTAAGGGTGAAGCATAATGAAGTCAATTTTATAAACAATGACAAACACAATGGATGCATACATGAATGGCATCGCAAGATGGGTCATAGAGATGTAAATGCTGTAAAGAATATCTTGAAGGATGCAAATATTAAGTTAAATGAATGCGGAAATAATGAAGAATGTGAAATATGTCTCAGTGGTAAGATGTCTCGAAAGTCATTTCCAAATAAATCAGGTGAGCAGTCAAAAGCTTTACTTGATCTGGTACATACAGATGTGGCCGTGATGAATGTGTCTACTCCAAGTGGTTATCGGTATTTCGTTACTTTTATCGACGATTTTAGCCGATATTGCGTAATATACTTATTGAAAAATAAGAGTGATGTTTTTATGAAACTAAAAGAATATTTTCATTATGTTGAAACCAAATTTAATAAAATTCCTAAAATATTACGTTCAGATCGTGGAGGTGAATACCTTGGAGACAATGTTAAACAGTTTCTAAAAAGCATGGGTACACAACAACATCTAACCGCGCCATACACTCCGCAAAAAAATGGAGTGGCAGAGAGGAGAAATCGGTATTTGGTTGAGATGGTAAGGTGTATGCTAGCGGATGCGAATTTACCAAACATTTTTTGGGGAGAAGCAGTGGTAACAGCAAACTTCGTTCAAAATCGAATTACAACAAGGTCTAACAAAAACATTCCCTTTGAGTTATGGGAAAATAAGAAGGTTGATGTAAACCAATTTGAAGTTTTTGGTTCTGAAGCACATGTACTTATACCAGCGCAAAAACGTAAAAAATTGGATCAGAAAACTGAAGTATTGATATTCGTGGGATATTCAGAAGAGTCAAAAGCATTACGTTTTTTGAATCTTACGAATTTAAAGATTGTAATAAGCCGAGATTACAAAATACTTAAATCTACTTCAAGAAAAATCGAAATGGTACAATCGAATTCAGAAGAAGTTGAAGTAAATTTAAATGGCAACAATTCAGACACACTAATTCAATATCACGAAAGTTCAACCTCTAACAATGAAGATTATTTCTCAGCAGATGAAGAGTTTGCAGTACAATCTGAAGATGAAGATACTATTAATGGTTCCAGTGATTCAAACGATTTAACGGTAATTTCAAATACTAGCGAATCTAATGATGTAGAACTTATTTCAGACCCACAAGATAATTTGAGAAGATCTAATCGTTCGAATTTGGGTGTATTGCCAAAGAGGTACGTAAATTTAATACAAAACGTTGAACCCAGTACATACAAACAAGCCATAGAATGTGACGAAAAGGAAAAATGGGTAGAAGCTATGAATGAGGAAATGAAATCATTAGAAAACAACAAAACTTGGAAGGTAGTACAATTGCCCGAGGGACGAAAAGCCATTGGATGCAAGTGGATTTACAAAATAAAACGTGGTTCAGATGGCGAAATTTTAAAATACAAAGCTCGATTGGTTGCGCAGGGCTTTAGCCAAAAGTACGGTGTGGATTATGACGAAGTTTTTGCTCCTGTCGTCAGACAGTCTACATTGAGAATGTTTCTAACAATTGCTGGTTCTAAAAATTACGACGTCAAACACTACGACATAAAAACTGCGTTTCTAAACGGAGAACTTGATGAAGAAATATACATGCGGCAACCAGTTGGATATGAAGTATCAAATAATAGAAAAGATAAAATGGTATGTAAACTACAAAAAAGTTTGTATGGCCTTAAACAAGCAGCGCGATGCTGGAACACAGAACTGTTTGAGGTACTCAAACAGGAAGGGTTTGTTCAAGGAAATGCAGATCCATGTTTATTAAAAATGCAAATTAATAATGAATTCATTTTCATACTTGTCTACGTAGATGACATTTTGGTAACAGCCAAAGCTGATGAACATTTTAAAATAGTTGAAACGATACTTCAGAACAATTTTGAACAAACAAAACTTGGAGATGTACATTTTTATCTTGGTGTCAAAATTGAGCGGGCGGATGATGGTTTTTATAATATTCATCAAAGTCAATACGTTGATTCAATTGTTTCAAGAGCTGGTTTACAAGAAAGCAAAGTTTCTAAAATACCAATGGATGTCGGCTATATTGCATTAGATCGGAAAGATTTTACATTTATGGAAAACAACGAAAAATATCAAGAGCTAATTGGATGTCTAATATACCTTTCAGTAAATAGCCGTCCAGATATTTCAGCAGCCGTTTCCATATTAAGTAAAACTCGGAGGTAATAGATGTGAAGGACTTGTTGGTTATGTAGATGCTGATTGGGCACAAAACCGAATCGACAGAAAATCCTTTAGCGGTTACGTTTTTAAATATAATGGTGGTTGTGTAAGCTGGTCATGTCACAAACAACAGTGTGTATCACTATCGTCTACAGAAGCCGAATACATAGCGCTAGCTGAAGCAACACAGGAAACGATATGATTAAGAAAACTCGTTGAAGATTTTTGTATTAAACTCCACGAACCTACTACAATTTTTGAAGATAACCAAAGTTGCATAAACTTAGTTGGTTCCGAAAAATTCAGCAAAAGAACAAAACATGTGGATACCAAATATCATTTTGTACGAGATCTTAAAAATAAAAATATTTTGAAATTATTATATTGCCCTACAGATGAAATGCAAGCAGACATATTGACAAAACCTCTGTCCTATATTAAATTTTCAAAATTTAGAAATTTGTTGAAGTTGTATTAAGGAAGGGTATTGGAATATTGTTAATACAAACATGTTTTTATATACTTTGTTAAATATTGATTGAATTTTGTAAATTTTGTATAAGTAGGTTTTTGAAATATTGTATGAAAAAATATTTATAAATTATTCATTCTAAAATAAAACTTTCAACATAGAAATACATTTCTACAGGTACAGGCCGCAATTTTCGAGATAATTTGATGAAATTTGGACTAAGCATGTTTTTTGGCACAAGGACGAAGCCTATTGAAAATGGTTGAAATCAGTCCATTATTTCACCTAGCCCCCATACAACCGTACCTCCCGATTTGGGCTTTTTATGCCATAATTACGTCAAATATACTATTATCTCTCTAAAAATTGGCTCAAATAAGTTTCATATAAGTATAAATGACACTGCAGATTTTCGTAATGATCGGCCCTTATTTGACCCTAGCCCCCATACAAATATAAAGCCTCATTTAGAAAATTTGTTTTTTATCAATAAATTGCTTAAATACTTTGGAATTAACGTAAAATTCAACATAAAAGTTTCTTTGTGAAAAATAAAAATTTTTAAAATATACTCATAGTGTAGGGTATTATTTGGTCGGCCATGCCCGATAAAAAAAAATAACAGGTTAAAGTATATTTAAAATTTCAAATTTTAAATTCCAAGAGTGTTTTAGCACATTGTTATATAAAATTCTCAAAAATGCATCAACTAAAAGCCGTTTTCTCTAAAAAATAATAATAAATTTATAAACGGCTAATAAAGTTGTACATATTTTTATCTTGATTGACATTATATGAATATTAATCTTATTAAAATTTCATTGTTAATATTTTATGAGAAAATTACCAGAAATTTAAATTTTGAAATAATATTTGACTTTAAAACAAATGATTTCCAAATGATAGGAACTCGAAGGATTCAATCTACTATAAAACGATATGTTAATTCAATGACACATATTTAAGCGATTTATTGACAATGAATAGTCGATACTAATACTTGTAGCACAATTATTAGCATTTAGCTGAAATATTTTTTGATACTGACACAAAATCACATTTTCCATCCCTGATACATACGATTTAAGTTTATAGATTTTACAGTGTTTTTTTTTTCGACAAATTATCTCAAAACCGGTTTCATTTTTCTCTGCTGAATTGTAAAATGCTCCACAAGTACTGATAAAATAATTTTACCCTATGGCACAGCTATTATGATGTAATGAAATTACCCTTTAAATAGTGTCATATGTTATTATAAGGAGAGTTAATACTATTAATTGTTTTACGCTTCTTAAAGATGGAAATCGATTTAAAAAGTATATGTACATATCGTCACCTGAAACGCAAACGGCCCTAACTAACAAAAAATTCAAAATTGATTTTATTGTTGATTATAATATATTATCAAAACAAATGTTCACACAAAAATTGGACTCCTCCTACCAAAATTGACAAAGAACAAAAGTGCCTATCTTCAAGGTAAAAAGTCCAATTTATCCATTTTTATATACGCCATTGCCAACTATCATAACAACTGATAGGTTTCTCTATTAAACAATTTGTTTATTTACTACAAATAAATCGCGTTGATAAAAACAAAGTTTTCAATTTAAATAGTTTTGGCTACCCCTGTAACATTTTAAAAATGTTAGATAGGGCCGTTCGCGTTTTAGGTGACGATATGTAATATTACAAAGATATACATAGTATTTAAACATTATAAAAATAAAAATAATAAACTTACAATTTCGAAAGTTTTATTATACAAATATTGAAAATGAAGATTTTCGAAGATCTTGTTCTATATCTTCAAGGGGGTTCGTCAAAATGTACACTTTTAGTTTGTATACGTTGAATGAATCGTTCAAAAATGCATTACAACATTCACATTATAAGGATAGAATAAAGCTAAATGTTATGCTACTGGAGGAGGTTCCTCTAAACAATCTGCAACAGAAGAAGTTGCCGTTAAAATGTAACATTACAGGTAACATGTTAACAGATATCAAGCTTATGTTGAGCAATGTTATTATACATGAAAATGGTCCTGGACCAGGTCTATTTTAACTGAAAACAAAAACAAACAAAAATACATCCTGAAAAAGTTGTTTGATAAACAATTTGAAATAGAAATTTATTTATAGTTATACCGAACTAAAGTGTACTTTACTTAAAGTGTGTTGACACCTATCAAATATTTGACGATAACGATGTAACCACTATATTTGTCAATGTTTTTCTTTTCCGATGATTTTTTGTTAATGTAAATAATGTCGAAATATATGTATAATAAAGACGGGTCCAAATGGTATACCAAAAAAAAAATTTGCAATATAGTCCTCCAGAACCCAAGGAAATAAAGTTTGATAAATCCAGTCTACTTCTTTAGAAAATTTGGCCAAAGGTAATCGATGTAATTATGTATTTATAAATGTGTTCACACTTATCAAATATTCGAGAAAAATGGATTTGACCTAATTTCCATTCCTATCTGCTTTGATCTTTTAGAGTTTGCATTGCGTTTGATTTTTGAAATAAACTTCTAATAAATATTGTATGTATGTTTGTATCTCTTTCATAAAAGTGACCAAAGTCTCCAAAATCCTGCATCATACAATATCGTATTAATAATTAAACGCTTCCTCCGTATTCATAAAGATATTAAACGCTTATTTTAAGTTTATTGTGCACATTTCCATACATATTCCTACAATAAAACATTTTTTTAATGAACTTGCAGGTTTTACGCCGTCAAAAATTTAAAGAAGTGCCGTAGAACTTTGGTGGCACAAATATGTTGTACAGGAAATCGGAAATATAAACAACAGGGTGTACTGAAAATAATCGATATTCATTTCAAAATGGAAACTGCATACATACTTTAAAAATAAACTCGATAACGAAGAAAAGATTTATTATATAAAAATATATGTACATATTTCCTTAATTTTAAGCTGTGTAGTCCATTCTTTTTACTTTTATTTCATTTGAATTTGGGTCAATAATGGCAATAAACAGCCATTGTAATTTTCAAATTTTAAAAATGGACAAAATAATAATATACATTCATAATCTATATAATTAATAGGCAAGACGATTTTTTGTGACCCCTTTTTCTCTTACAGTATACATCAGATCTTGGCAAACAATATATCATTTTAAAGGTATTTGTTCACAGATGTGCACAAAATATATATTAATGAGATCGGTTCAGAATTTTAGGAGCTATAAGCATTTAAAGTTGTTACTAATACATAGAAACAGTAGTCACACGTACGTATTCTTGAAATTAAAAACAAACAAACAAAGCAAGAAACAAAACAAAAAAGTAAACAACGGCTTTTTGAAAAAAGAGATGAGAGTGCAGAAACGTTTAACTTCTCTGTTGCTGTTTTCTTTTTGTATTTTGCATGATATTTGTTTTTGTTGTTTTTAATAAGATTTTTGTAAACAAATAAGTATGTAAACAGGCTCAGGCAATGCGAAAATAGGATTTTATTGTTTTATATTTTTGTGTAAAGTGCCAAATTGTGAATGAGATAATCATCTATTTTGTTACAATATTGTTACGTTTTACCTTTTAAAACGTTCGTTTATTTCCTTTTGAAATAAACTGGATTCTTCTTATTGCAAATAAAAGCGTCAATTTGTTAAAAACTACAACAACTCTTTATTTACACAGTTTTATACACAAATACTTTTATAACACAACTTATATAGTAGACTGTAAGGCTGTCTTTTTATCTTTAACACACGAAAGCACACTTGACTTTATTAACTTTACTCAATGACGATTTATTACAGACTGACTCATTTGGTGATTGCCACCGCTATTTATACATGGGCATCACCTTCTTTATATTTCCAGTTTATTCTGGCTCCATCATCTAGATACTTCTACTGATGTAAGTCAATGTTTAGTGGAGACACACACCTCTTCAACGCTTAGTGATGCCACCCAAATGTTAGTCGCTAAGAAATTTCGGGAACTGGCCGTTAAAAACCGTTTAGTTTAAATGCAAATTCAATTTCGTAACACTGTCCCCCGCTTAAGCCTGTTCGTCCCGAATAGGCACAGATTTACAGTCTTCCACATTTTCGTATCCTATAGACCACGTCGTCCAATTTTTGAACTTTCCAGTAATTCTGTGGTTTGGAAGACAATCCCTTACTACGTTGTGGGTTATAGTGTGGTACTAACGGCTCTTTAACATTCCCGACTCGATCATATCTGGCCATCATCTTTTCGCTTGCCACTTTAAATCGTCTCTGAACGATTTCATTAGGTCCTTGTTCTTTGGTGAATTCCCTGGCGGTATTTTTCTCACAATTATTTGCTGCCTTTGCTGAAGCACATTTACCCATCTTGGAATCCAGCTCGTCGACCTCTTTACAGCTGGGCAGATCAAGCTTTCGCTCAGGAACCACATCGTCATTGCACGGTTGAACGGGCACCTCCATTGTAACATGGTCACTTTTCACGTATGCTGATTCTGCCACCCACAAGCTGTTATCCATGCAATCTTCCTCAACACTGACCCACACGGCCAGTGGCGGTGGCAAATTTTGATGATCTACTGCAACCAGTTTTCTTACATAGGCCTTACTTTGATATCCGACATCAAGAGGTATTTCAACATTTCGCCAAATCATAACATTTGGTCCCAGATGTAATTTAATGCCATGCATAATCATGAAGTCTGCACCAATGATTACCTCATCCACGATATCGGCAACAATAAATACATGATCTACGCTTATGTTGGCAATGATTACTTTCGCATTTACTTTACCATAGACAGTGGCAGGCTCTCCAGTGGCGGTGCGTAATCTTACCCCGCATAGTGGTTCAATTGTTTTCTTAACTAAATCTGGTCTAATAATAGACTGCGACGCTCCTGTGTCTATAGTAAAAATGTGCTTTCGACCATTGATGTATCCACCAGCAGTTAGATTACTATTTTTCTGCTGCATTACTGATATGGAGATTGTGGGGCCGTCATATGTGGGAGCTAGCTCTTGCCCCTCAGTGCTAGCTCGTTTTAATTTAAAGGTGATTCTTGTGATGAGTGATGATTTACCTGTTGGTTGTTTCTTGGCGGTGAGACCGATCTGGTACGTTTTCTTTGTGCTTTGCAGTTTCGCTGAATATGTCCGGTTTTTCCACAGTTATAGCATTTGATTTTGGCTTTATTTTGTTTCTCATTTAAAGCCTCTAAAACTGCCTCTTTTATCTCAGTGACTATATTCCTTTCGTTTTCAGCGACAACTTCGACATTTCGTACCTTGAATATTTGTGGCTTTGAAATTATTTTAGCCGTTTCTTGTGCCAGCGCAAATGAGACAGTTTCAGCGAATGATGGCTTTGGTGTGGCACAAACCGCATGTTTTATCTCAGGATCACGTATGCCATTTACAAATGCCTCTATCTTGAAAATATCCAAAAACGGGTGATGTTCTCCTGGATAAGTAAGCTGTATCAATCGCTCGATTTCCAATGCAAAGTCTTGTAGTGTCTCATTGGCCTTCTGCACTCTGCCACGCAATTCCATTCGGTATAATTCCTTTTTATGTTCTCCACCGTACTTGCGTTGTAGTGCTTCCATTATGTCGTCATAATTATTTCTGTTGCTCACTGGTACGCTCTCAAGAACTACTGAAGCACCTCCTTTTAAGGCTAAGATCAATTCTATAGCTTTTTCTTCATTATTCCACATGTTTCTGATGGCAACTGTCTCAAACTGGAACTTGAACACATTAAAAGGTGTGGTGCCATCAAAACTAGGGGCTTTTATTCTACTCGAGGTTTCTGGAATGATTCGTACAGCTCCTTCTTGATATTGCAGATTATTCATCTTTGTTTCTAAGTCTGACACCTTTTTGTCAATGCCATCTACTCTGCTATTAATAACCTCAGACACTTCCAGAATTTTTTCTTCTGTGGCTCTTGAACTTTCCTGAAATTTTGCTTCCATTTCAGCTAAGTGTTTAAAAGTTTCCTTTACTTCAGCTTTAACCTCAGCTCGAAGTTTCTCGTTGTCAGTAAGAAGTTTCTCGTTGTCAGTAAGAAGTTTCTCGTAGTTAGCCTTAGAAGTTTCTTGAACTTCAGCAAATTTCTCCATCATAGCGGCAAACATTGTGTTTAAGTCCATGTTGCTCGTTGTTGAGCGAGTACATATCTCAGTTTCTTCTTTGTACTCGAATTCGTATGTACCTATGTCAATGTCACGCCGCTTGAATTCATCTATTAGCCTCTTTTGCAATTCTGCCTTATTACCGGCTGTCGGTAACTCCATCTTACTCAATTCTCTCTTGAGTTGTTCCACTTTTAGTTCTTCGAACTTCATGACTGCTTTTTATTATGCAATTCCGCTTCTGACACCAATTGTTACGTTTTACCTTTTAAAACGTTCGTTTATTTCCTTTTGAAATAAACTGGATTCTTCTTATTGCAAATAAAAGCGTCAATTTGTTAAAAACTACAACAACTCTTTATTTACACAGTTTTATACACAAATACTTTTATAACACAACTTATATAGTAGACTGTAAGGCTGTCTTTTTATCTTTAACACACGAAAGCACACTTGACTTTATTAACTTTACTCAATGACGATTTATTACAGACTGACTCATTTGGTGATTGCCACCGCTATTTATACATGGGCATCACCTTCTTTATATTTCCAGTTTATTCTGGCTCCATCATCTAGATACTTCTACTGATGTAAGTCAATGTTTAGTGGAGACACACACCTCTTCAACGCTTAGTGATGCCACCCAAATGTTAGTCGCTAAGAAATTTCGGGAACTGGCCGTTAAAAACCGTTTAGTTTAAATGCAAATTCAATTTCGTAACAATATCGTTACGATTGTTACCAAATCGAAAGGAATATTTTTATAAGAATTAGGACTTCAGTTTTATATTCAGAGTTTTCTATTGGAGGTTTTTTGTTATTTAAACTTTTCAAGATAATTAAATTGAAGTACATTCCCGAGGAAACAACAAACTGGGAATATAAAAAGATGTGTAAATAATGCTTGGGGACACCTCAAGATATGCCAAAAAATGTACTGATATTGGTGTTTGACCTGGAAAAATATTGGTAGGACATCAGTACCGGAATTCAGTAATTTTTTTTAATTTTAAGTATTGATATCGTAAAGTAATGACGAATATCGGTTACATTAACGAATATTCAATTCCCTAACTTTTTAACGACCGTAGAATATTTTAAAGGCAAAGATCGGGAAACTATAAGAATGTCAAAAGTTATGTATTGAAATATTTTTAAATTATAAAATTATTAACGTGAACTTTTTATTGGTCGTTACACTACCGATGCTTTTCGATTATGTTTAATAAAAAAATCGGTGAAATAAAATACTGAATTGATGGATTAACGAGTTGATTCAGTGTCAGTAAGTAATAAAAAAAGCCTGTATAAAATATAAGTAAAGTTTAGTTCGTCATGTCGGTACATGATACACCGCAATAAATGAATAGGTATATCGCTTATATGCAGATTTAGCACAGCGAGGATTTGATGATATTCTTCTTTTTTTGGGTTATTCTAAGCAATTAGGAAATAGTAGTGTAAAGTGAAAACTGTAAGTTGAATAGGTGATGGTTATATGCTATATAAAAATAGATGAAACTGCTAGATGAAACTGCTAAATATAAATCATGTCTTTTGGGATGAAGAGTGTTTAACCGTACTTAGCAATTTATCGTTTATTTAATAAATGTAGGTCTGCTGAAGTCTTTGTCGAGTGTTACAAGGGAGAATTTATACAGCATATACTTGATGGAAGGACTACTAATGACATCCAAATAAAATTTATTTATAATTAGATAAGACATTATTTATTTTAAATATTTTTATTGTTTTGACAAATTATTTAGAACATTTCCACTCTGTATTTTGAACAGCTAACATATCTTTAATGGTGTGTGCAGTAGAGTACTCCAGCATTGTGAACGTAGCGTAAATATGTAGGGGATAATAAGTCGATAGAAGAAATGTTCGTTATTTATTATTTTTAAAATAGTTGAAAAACTTTTGAGAAACAAGTTGTATAACTAATTTTAACAATTGAGGTTTAAAACTTCTGATGGGACTTATACCAAAAATCAATAACATTTTCTAAAAGAAAACATTAATCAAAGCAAATTATACACTTTGATAATATCAATAAAGTTAATTTTTTACCGCAGATTTGAACTACAAAAAAAGGGTTTTATTTTAGCATATTTATGCATTTTTTACAGCATAGGTTCTGGTCGAATTTCGACCGCTGGGCGAACTCTAGTACATATTAATGAATATTACAAAAGCTTGCGACTATCAAATTTTCTTAAATTTTAATTTTCTTTCATTGTTTCAATATATTTAATTATTTATTATTACATCCGTGTAATATAAACCCTATAAGAACAAAAATATCAATATTAGAAGTAAAAAAATTAACAAAATAAATCAATTAATTAATAACAAATACTTATACCAATGTTTATTTCAACAGGGGTAACTTATTGTATTTATATTAATGCTTTCATAGACATTCATTTATGCGTTCTTATTCCCTCAATATTAAGTTAATTTTAAATCGGGAACTAACAAAACAAACAATCTGGCAACATCATCATTTATACAACGAATGTGGAAACGAAGCGATAAACGAAGAAAATTCATACACACGAGAAAAATTCAACAAATCAAGTGCACACAGAATTATTTATTATCGAAAATTTAGTGAAAATAAATATTATTAAATAACAAAAAACATTTCATTTGATACATCGTTCCATATAGAATATGAAATAATAAAACGATATAAATTTATTGCACTGAAAAGTAAGTGAAAGTTGTTGGAAAAAACATAATTGCAATTTTATGTGTCTTAAAAAGCGAGTCTCTTCTCACGGTTGAAATCCATACATCCAGAAGACGAAAGAAATTAAGAGGTACAAAAAGAAGAAGAGGAAGACAATTTTTGTGTAATTTGCAACGAATATCAAAAACAAAGCAAAATACGTGAAAATGCGAATATTGATATACAAACTAGATAGAAAAAAACGTAAATTGTTATAAAAAAGTGCAGTACACAGAACAGTGGATTTATATTTAATTAAAAAGGTTTATTTTTAAAACAAACACTTATAATATTGACGAATTGAAACTATTTGAACAAATTCCTAAGTTTAATATTTCTAAAAACATATTCTAGGTTAAAGTGAAGTACGAAAGATGCAAATGTATTGCTATAAGCCCAAATAGGAAAATTACAATCATTCAAAGTGAAAATAAATTTGATTTGGAATTGAAAATACTTTAGAATGGATGCAAAGAAGAATAAAATGTGTAAAGTACGTCTGAGACGTCTCAGACCAGATATGGTGGACAAGTTAAAGACCAAAAGAGGAATGTCAAAAGCCGATGTGCAATTAAGTTCATCCTCCTCAGAATCAGAAGACGATGAAATGAATGTGGATGATGGTTGTGAGAAAATAAGTGTGCAGCTAAAGAGTCCTCTCGCTTTGGGTAGTAATAAAGACTTTGATCCATATGTCCTATTAACTGAAGCCCAGGCTGCCTTAAAGTTGAGTTCTGAAAATGCTTCCAAAAATCTGGAAGAAAAAATGGACACAGAATGTTCAGCAAACAATACTAGCAATAAAAATATTTCAGTAACAACAGTTTCAAAGCCGCATAAGAAACCAAAACATTGTAAAAAACAAAAATCTAACTGTTATCCACCACTTGGAGAGAATAGTGCTAATGCCAGCAGCGGCAGCAGTGCAAGATTAAAGACATCAATTGAAAATGATATTTATGATTTGATATATTATCACAGCGACGATGAGGGACCCTGCAGCTATAATTGCAATCACGCTAGGGCATCTTCAACTGCTGCCGTTCTTGCTCTTGCACCCACCGATCGTCGCAGCAGTACTGGAAGTAGTTCATCTTTGCTATCGGATAAATGTTCAATGCCTTTTTTCAAACTTTTCGAAAATAATTGTATATCTGTTATGGATGACGAAAATCCACCTACAGCTCTATCGAAGATACTTTCGATTAAAGAATTCGATCCACTGGCTCCTCAACAAATACTTGCTATAATTATTAAGTCGATTGTCTCTCTGGCAGAACTGAGTCAACGTGATGACAATATAGTTTGCATAGACATCGATAAACGCCGTATAATGGAATTTTCCGCTATGAGTCCAGAGGAAAAGAAAAATTGTCCTCTTAATCCGTATATGGTAAGTTAATAGTCAAAAATATAGAATAATTATGGGAAATGCCCATAGGTTAGGTAGATTCAACTAAACTCGAATCAATTCCCAATTGTTGTAGAAGGGTTGTATCGTTGTATTTATCTTATGTTTTTATTACTAACGACTTAAAGCATTTTCCTAAGCTAAAAACGAAATAAAATATATCTATGTACTATATTATTTAAACTTATTACAAAATTTAATTCATCTACATTTTAGGACGTTTCCAATATAGTTGTTACTCACTCTGATGATGAATTTTTGACATTTTGTTTATGCGAAAATTGTGAAAAATATCGTGAATTTGTCATACATATAATGGTGGAACAATTTAAAGCCACTCATATGGTAGTTATGCTATTAGATGTTTTAATTAAATCATATGGACCTATGTTGAAGTAAGTAACTATTTCTTTATCATGTCATATCAAATATAAATGTTTTTTTTATTTATTTTTTATAGAAACATTACTGCTTATAATAAGTTTGAAAAGCTACTCGATAGTAATAAGGAAATATACTGGATAACATGTGGTGTTATATACCATAAAAAGGCTGAGCATTTTGATTTTATTTATGATGAATATCTATCGGATAATATGATATTTGTACTCTTCAGTTCCATGTAATTTTCTAATGAAACTAATGTTTTTTTAACATTTACTTATATTTTTCGTTTTATTAAAATTTTTTTCAGTTTAATGCTAAATAATCCCTTGCTATTATTGCAAATATTGGCATTTCATGTGGAATGTATTGTGGAAGCCTATGCGGAAGGTTTTTTGGAAATTGTAGAGCCCGATAAGAGTAAAATACCAGCTGATGAAATGATAAATTGTAAAGAAATATGTTTATCAAGTTAAATTCTATTAGTGTTTACAACAATTTTTTCTTTACATTTTAGATATTCTCAATGGCTATGATGATTTAATGCGCATTTCAGAGCAGGTGGCTTCTTATTTGTTTGCTTTTGAAAATGACTTTTTGCGAAAATTTTCTTTAACCTGGAAACTTCTCTGTCAACGCTTGTATCAACAACATGTTCATTTTCACTTGGCAGACACCATGTTGGCCTGCATTATAACAGTAATTATTAAACAAATTTTACTCAATAATCGTTGCAAATATAAAAATTTATTCTTTTGTTTTATAGTTAAAAGAGGAGGAGTTAACTTCTCATCATACTGATCTTATCAAGCGTTACATACAGTTTGATGACATTATGAATTATGTTGAAAAACGTTGGACCGATGTATGGATCGAATTGAATAAATTCAATTTGTCCGAGGTAGAACGTAAACGACGTAAATCACTTTTAGATGTGTATCGTATTTTTGATACGGTGGTACAGGATGCCATTGGATTTTCGCTGCAGGACAGCGTGGACGATAATGATTTTTATGATTTTCGTTTCTTAAAAAATCGTCGCTTAGCTTGGAAGAATATAATGTCCTATACAAAAATGAAATGGCCAGATGGTTTCTTTCAGCCGCCCAACACTTTAGTAATAGATGATAAATGTCAGACGTGTAATGTTTCCTTAGACTATCATGCAGAGTATGTAGTTTCTTTGTTATAATCTGGGTGTTCAAATTTAAAATTTATTTATTCACAGCTACTGCAAATGTATCACGTGTTCTATAGCTGGTGGACCTTTACCACCTAGACGTAATGCCGACGGTAAATGTTCCAAATGTTTGGCACACGAAATTGTCGAGAAAGATGTCAATTTCTATGATTCGAAAATATTAAACGTTTGTGCCAGTGATGATTTTCAAAATTTGGTTTCAAAGACCAGCAATAATGGTGCAAAACGTAAAAACACTGCCCTTCAAGAGGTTGGTCAAGAATTATATTCGACCTTAGCTTCAGTTGGAGAAATGTTAAATATTAATGATTACGAAATAAGTTCAGAAACAGCATCAATATCAACTAATAATAGCTATCATATCTCATGGGCTGTCTTCAATCATTTAAACAGTAAGTTTGGATTAATCATATGTATATGTAATTTATATTTGCAATTTTTGTCGTTTCTATACTAAATGTGATAAAATTTTTTGTGATTTTTTTACAATTTTGACTAAAAAGAACTGAAAAAACAAAGTGCAAATTCCTGAAAAATATCAAATTTATTAAATACACTTTTTGGAAATATTACTTTAGAAAAATTACTGAAAATAGCAAAAAATATACAAATTTCCACCTTATAGACTAGACTATAGACTTTAGGCTATAGACTTAACTATAAACTAGACTATAAACTAGATTATAGACTAGACTTTGGACTAGACTATATACTAGACTTTAGACTATATACTATACTATGGCTAGACTATAAATATACCTTTTATAATTGCATATTAACAAAGATAAAACATCTTAACATTTTTAGATCGCAAACGTTATCCTCATGCAACAATTGAAGAAGAATATTTTTGTCGTGATTGCAAACTGCCTTCCTGTCTTTTGGCACATAAGATTTTAGCCAACAAAATATCTCCGTCACTCTCGCAGGATCTGGTACATTACTATCAGCCCATGTCGATGAGTCGCGAAGAATTGCGTTCAATTTTACCCAACATAATGTTGTACAATCGTAAATTAGTTGCCTCTAATAATGGACTAGATTTAATAGATGTACACGATTTAGTTGTTAAAATTTATTGGATTTTTATAATCTCAATATATGCCATATATTTTATTAATTACGACGACGACAATGATGGGGATGATGGTAATGATAAAGATGCTTCCGCTGTTACTGGTGGTGGTAATCATGAGGATAATGTTGCTTGCAATTCTGGAGACAATGAGATGCAAGAGCATACAAAGCGCAAAGCTTCATATTTAGATGTTTTGGAATTGGTAAATAATGACATAAAAGTAAATGTGGACAAAATAACTGGCAATAAGGATGATACAAAGTTTTTGGAATTTCTCGATAAGGTCAAGAGGTAAGCAAAAAGAGATGTCGAGAAATATTTCGCATAAGTTCTAACGGTTTTATGTATTTTTAGTTTATCACCATATAATAACGATGTGGAATCCAAGTATGTTAGATACAAATTATTTAGATATGTTTTTGTTATTTATTATTTTTATGGTAATAATGTGCTTTTATCTCTTTTGAATTAGTTTTGAAGTGGGTGTTAATGTTAATAGTGCTGAAATGCAAAGGAAATTGAATGATATTTTAAAAATAAACGATAACCAAGAGTAAGTATTAAACTAATTAAAATGTCTATTCTATTTAATGACCTTTACATATGAGTAGTAGTCCTCCTCAATGTGATAATATACCACCGCCAATCATGACCACAACTGAAGATGAAGAACAACCCCAGACCTCAGATTTAACTCCTTCAGAAACAGTAGAGGCACAGCCCAAAAAGTCTTGCAAAGAAAAAACAAAGAAGTGTAGGTTGACATGTTTTCTTATTAAGAACATCTAATAATGCTTAAATTTCAGGTTGTTTTGATCATTCTGATATGGGTACAGATCATTGTAAAGAAAATCATTCGAGTAAAAAACGTTTAAAAAAGGTATATTTTTATTTATAAAACAAATAGACAATTAATATTATAATTATGTTTTATTTAATTAAGGATTGCAATCATGCTCGTATGAATGAGACAAGAGATCGTTTGCGTAAGAAATTGTCTCAAATTGTGAATGCAAGAAAAAATGCCAAACCATTGCAGTCGGCGGAAACTGCGCAAACATCAACTTCAACTTCACCGACTACAAGTGCTGCAACGGCTTGTGCTGAAGCGCAAAATCAGATGGAAAATGTATTAAATCCAGAAGAGTTAAAGTTGTTTCAACAGTATTTGCCTCAGCCAGATTTTTGGGAGATTCATGATATTGTTGCAACATTTGATCATTTGCATAATGAAGCTAGACGTAATAATAATCTTCACAATCTTTGTGAATGCTTGCAACATTTGAAAACAAATCCAAAAGGAGCTGAATCGAAAAATAATAACAACAATAATAGCAGTAGCAGTAGTAGTAGCAAGAAGATTCAACAACACACTCATCAACATGTTCAACAACAAGAGCAGTTGCAACCACCGCCTCCACCACCACCACCACAACAACAACAGCCGCATGACAACAATCCATCTCCGCCTCAGCAATCATCTTCACTAGAACCACCAAATAAGAAATCAAACTTAAGCAACAACTCCACACGTGATGCTTCAACATCAAGCCAGAGCACAAAAAATAAAGATAATAATTCCACGAATAACACCACTACACCGATTTCAACATCAAAGACCGCCAACAATTTGGATTTCGTCAGTGAAATATGTGAAATTATCGATAATTATTCCAAAGAGCAAGCAAAACGCAAATGGATTAAAGAGACGCTTAGTTTTATTGAAGGGCCGACTGCAGGTGCTGGCAAAAAGAAGACACAACCACAGACATTAAATCCCAAAAAAGCTGCCAAAAAAGCCAAACAGAAACAACGCAAAGAAGAAGAAAAACGTATAACCGAACTGCAAGATCTAAGATCACAGTTTCATAATATTTACTTCAAGGAGTTTAGCGAAAAACTAAATCTTAAATCCTTAAAGGCCAACAAGAAGCGGGACAAAAAGAAAATCAGTGAATTGGAAAGTAACATAAAGAATTTACAACGTGCCAAAGCTAAAGTTGAAACTGCCATACTAGAACTAATAGCAACGGTTAAACAAACGAATACCGAATTCAAATTCCCCTATTTGCCCACTAAAGAGCAACAAATGGAAAAAGTAAGAGAGTTGGAAGGTCACGATACCAGCAAGGAAGGCGATAAAACCATTAAAGTTCGTAACTTACTACATCACACAGCAAAAGAAGGTGGCGATGCCATGAATTCTGCTACAGCTGCTAATGCTTCGTCCTCTCCGTTCACTATGACACCAACTAACAACTTAAATATGGTACCAGAATCGTATAGCATGCCCTATGCCCATGCTAACCACTTTCCATACAATCTTGGCTTTCCCACTCCTGCGGCGCCAGCTCCATTTGGTCTAATGCGTGCTACGCCCATGTGTTATGCCCCTCCACCGACCACGGCTGTGGCTTCAGTTCAACAACAACAGCAGCAGCTAGCACCTGATGTTGTAGCGGCCATGGCGGCAAATACAGCCAGTAACAATACCACAGATCCCTCCAAGCGCATAGTAACAATCAGGCGAGTTAATTTGCCGAATGTTCCTGAGCCTCAAGTTACGGTTACGGCTAAAGGACCATCCCCAGATAAAGACAAATTACTATACACTTTTATAAATGGCCAACTAATACAAACTGGCACAGCTCCACCAATAACCATACCACAAATGTCAGCGGTAACTCCCTTGCCTCATCCACCCCAACCACCGACAACACAGCAATCTGCACATGTTACAAAACTGACTGCGGAACATTTGCTATCAATACCACCTCCTCCTCCACCGAAGCTTTCGAAAACCCAAATAAAAAAAGAAAGAAAACGTTTGGCTAAACTACAGGCCGAAAAGGAAGCTGCTGAGGAGGCAGAACGTAAGCGTATAGAGGAGGAGCAGCAAAGATTAAGAGAATTGAGAGAACAAAAAGAATTAGAAATGCAGCAGTTGCAGCAGTTGCAGCAACAGCAGCAACAAAAGCAGAAGCAACCAAAGAAGAATAAGAAGAATTCACAAACTCAACAACAATCAAAATTATCCTGTTGTCCACCATCATCGTCGTCTAATGCCAACAATAAAGAACCATCATCGAAGAGCAAAAACAAAAATAAACTTTCCAACTCTAATTCTACAACATCAGTCTCGACAAATGAAACAAATGATTCACCCAAACTGCCACAAATGATGGCCATAAAAAATTCATCAAAACAAAAACGTTCCGAATCTACAACAACCTCTTGCTCAGCTGCAACATCTACATCGTCAAATAATTCTACAAGTTCGCAAATGAATACGAGAGATAATTCTGTCAGTAGTCTAAAGCCATTAGATATGAAAAAGAACTCTGCTAACAATAAAAAGAATACAGAAAAGGAACAAAAAACAGGCACCATTCAAAAGCCTAACGCTGCTAACAAGAATAAAACAAAGACCAGCCAATTGAAACAGCAAAAACAAAGCAAAAAAACAACAAGAATACCACCAACTCCATCAACCACATCCTCAGATGCTGAAGACGGAGACGAACGGCAAGAATTAGATAAAACAAAAGCACCAACACCTCCTGCGAGTTCTAAAAATCAAAAACAACAAACACAAGCTACGAAATCAACAAAATCTTCACTTAATAAACAACAAAACTTGCCACAAAAATTAAAAACCAATCCGAAGCCAATAACGCCTCCAAGTTCTGATAACGAAACTGAAGACGAAGAAGAACCTGTTATTACTCCTGAACAGCCAATCAAGGAACATAAAAAACGACGCCCTAAATTAGTAGACAATGGACAATTTGATAACAATCCATTTAAGTCGTTACACATGCAAGATTCTGAAACTGATTGGTCCTCTGCAGAAGATGATGAAGCAAATGAAGATACTGAAAATGAAGTAGATGTCAAAATGAACAAAACTTCAGTGACAGTTCAAAAAACTTTAATTCAAAAGAATGAACCAAAATCTAAACACAGCGAAGAACAGAGCAACAATGTTAAGTCGAATTCAACACAAAATCAGAAAAACAAAGCCGAAATATTAAATGAAAGTAAAGACCGCAAAATACCGCAACCGTCAACATCATCGTCAACAGGAAATAAAAACTTAACCAGCAAGACATCTAAAAGCAATAAGAACACAAAATACCAACAGCCAAACGAAAAGTTGGAACAGAATACTGCTACAAAAATAAATAATTCAATAGGAGCACAACAAAGACTACAGGAGGAAGAAAATAAAGCAACCAAACCAGTGCGGCTGCCAAAACAAACTATACAACAAAATAATAGTGGGATGCCTAATAGCCGTAAAGGAAAAAATGAAAACCGTCAAACAAATGCCAACAGTTTTATGCCTCAAAATAAACCCAATAATAAACAGACAAACAATTCTTCCAATGCACGTAATCAACAATCGGCTTGCTCCACTAGCTCTCGAAACAACAGTAACAATAATCGTAATAACAATAGAAACACTGGTAATCTGGAACAGAACCAACATAATTATCAACATTATAATCATCAGCATCTAAATACCCAACCGCCGTCTACAACTACAGAAAATAGGACTTCTTCAAACAAACGATCACAACGCAATAAAAAATATCAACAAAAATCACAGAAACACTCTTCGAATATGCATCATAACCACCATCAGAATTGTTGTTCATCTGGAATACCCAACCATATGGGCTACTTTAATGCTAATGAAGTTAATATAACATCATCAGCCACCTCGGCACATACGCAACAACCAGCACACACTAATGCATCTCAAAATCGCTCCTATCAAGCGTTGGCCGATCAAATGCAAGCTTTGCGTCTAAGTGGCCATCAAGTTCAATCAACAACTGCCGCAGCGACAGCTCAACAACGTCAACAACATATCAATTCGGCAAATGTCAGTATTATGGATCAGCTAAATCGTGGTGTTCAAGTTGAAAACCTTTCTCTACCGCCTGGTATCACTCTCACAAAAGTTGATCCCATTAAGAGTGAACAGCTGCGTCAAAAATCTGAATCGATTAAGAAATTAGCAAAACCTCTGCAGCAACAGCAACATCTTCACCATCAACAACATAATCCACAAACATTCCATCATTCTGCGTCGGGAGCTACTATTATAGCACCACCTGTTGTCAACCCCATGGCCAGTTATTATGGTTCGCCTTATATTAATGCCGCCAGCGCCACCGCAGGCATTGATCCTCAAAGTGGTATAATAATGGTTGAAGCTAATCCTCCTAAAACTCAATCCAACATCAGAAATAATACTATATCGCAGACAAACGTGGCCAATAGCAATTGCAATAGTAAGCAATCGAAAAATAAGAAGAGACGCAACAAATCAAAGGCTACTACTAACAATAATGGTTCATGCTCCATGGCAAGTTCTGTTAATTCGAATCAGTCTGAAAATAGTGGACAACCGAAAATGATAACATTAAGAAATCCTATGTTCCATGGTGGATCCACTGCTGCAGCTACAGCAATGATTCAACAACCAGTCCTATTACCAGGTATGTATAGTTAAAAACTAAAATAACATGTATTTTAATTTTCCTCCCAATTTCCTAAGGTCGTCCAGCAGATGGGTTTCCTATGCCTGCACCCTTGCCAGTTGATCAACCAGCAGCTATTATTAAGAATGAAAATGGTATGTATACCATACGTAATCCAGCATTACACCAGGCTGTTACTAGTGGCTTGGCTATGGGAGGATATAGACAATTTGGGGGAAATGTTAATTACTACACTCCTCAAGAAGCAGCTGCAGAAGCTGCAAGAGCAACACGTCAACAGCAACAACAACATCAACAGCAGCAACAACATAACGAAAATAATAATAATAATAATAATAACAAGTCTTCCACAACTAGTGGCAACAATCCATCATCATCATCATCGTTTTCATATTTCTCCAGTGACGCGGTACAAACAAATACACCCCACAATAACATCAGCATTAGTTGTACCAGTATTGGAGGAGCGGAATTGAACCATGGACGTAGTGGCGGTAGTAGTGTGAGCGGTTTAATCGGTGATGCAGCTGTAATACAACGTCCTACCCCACAACAACGTCCTATTTCTGCTATTGGAAGCGAAATAAAAAACGCTCAACAACAGAAACAAAAAACTAAAGTCGAACAACAATGGTCTAATTTTGGTTCAGATACACTGCCCATGAATAAAAATGACAATTGTACGTTTACGTCTTAAGATATCAATCATATTTACACTTTTAATCCATTTCCTCTCATTTTTTCTATTCAAACAGTAGGTTGCAATACATCGTTTTTGGGTACCGTTACAGAAGGTGGTGCTAATGCAGTAGTAAGTGGTGCTGCTGGAGGTGGTGTTGTTGCACCGGTGACTGATTTATCATTACAGGAAAAATATCAACAATCTAAGTATTATAATGGTTTTGACGTGTTCACTGCCACTGGCAGTGGTGGCAGCAGTAGTTCGGCTGCTACTTGTGCCCATATGCATCATAGTTGTGGCGATGATTCGCCACCACCCTCTATAACTGGTTACAATTCATACCTAGAAGGTATACCAAATACGGGTGTTATACGTTATGATGATGCTTCCTTTTTAAAGAATTTAATACCGGGACAGAATCTCAATAATGAGGTGAGTGTTTAATAATTTATTTTTCCTTTTTCCATGAAAAGTTTTCATTTTTAATAAATCCGTTTTGTTTTTCTACAGGTGTCTATACATAATGTTAATGACTCAAATTTTGCCCGTAATGCCCAATCACCGCAGGCTCATCGTGTTGAAATTACCCCTGTCTATGGTAACAGGCCACCGTCTACAAGTTTATATGAATCTACGGCTGTGCAGGCAAATCAAACTAATTTTAGAGGCAATTATCGTGATCCGTTAAATGACTACAACAATGGCAAGTAAACGTTTATATTACAATACTATTTGATTTCAATTCCACAGTTAATTCGAACCAACCATTGACCCACAAAAAATAAATAATTATTTTAAAAGCATTAAAATAATAATCAATTGCATTAATAATTTTTCGAACATAAGTTCGAATTTTAGAATATAATCATTTTCGAACATAAGACCGAAATTTCAACAAACTTTTTTTAAAAGTTTATGATCCAAAGATTATTTTAAAAACATTAACACAATTTTGCACATTACTATTTTAATACTTTACTTTGAATTTTCGAAGATTTTGGGAGATTTACATAGATTTTACATAAATAGACTTAAAATAGAAATTACGACTTTTAAATTTTAGCCGCATTTTTTCTTTCACTTTTTTATAGATGCTACTACCATTTTCCCTAGTAATAATATGCACTTGAATTTAAACGAATTGGAGAACTCGATGAAATACGATTTCGAACAAACACCGCCAACAACAACAAATGTCGCTGCTGTAGCGGGTGATAACAGTCACAATACGATATTGGATTTTAATGATTTATTAATAAAGAATGGACCAACTGGCCCAGCCAGTCATCGTACTTCACCCTACTTAGATGAAAATACCCTTGAGGGATTTGTGCAAAATATGAATTCCCTACAAATTTCAAACACATCAACTGAAGAGCAAAGCTCTCAAATGAACGGCAGTGGTCATTGTGTTGGACATGGTAATACCGCTACAACTAGTGCTAATAATCCTTCGAATGGTTGGTGGTAATTATCTCTTATCTCAATACCATCCATCAATAACAATTTCTAAATTGAGCCAGAGGAAAAAACAAAATAAAACGCACTCTCGAACATTCATTTTGAATGTAAAATATCTACTATTTAAAATGTAAAACAAAAACTATTCGAAGAATAGATTTTATTAACTCTCTATCTAAACGTAACTCTATAATTGTGAACACACTCAATGCTGATGAACAATTGTTATTTGCAATAAACAGAAATAAGGAATAAATCCAATAAAAAAACATTAATAGAATTATATGAAGAAAATAAAAACTAAAACAAAAACGACAAGTGAATGCTTATTCTATCTTATTATTAACAAAAAAAAAAACTAATAATTGAAAAGTGTGATTTTCCTTTTTTTAAATGACCACTTTACATGCATACAAGACAACATACATACAAACATAAAAATTAGTAGTATTGAAATATGCTTGTGCTTAGTTTTTCTATTCAACTTGTTTCAATTTGTATACAATTTACACACCACCAACACATATACACAAACCCTTGTTTTCGTAAATACATACGTTTAGTACATTCAGTATTTTGCAATTTATTAACAACAACTAAAGTAAAGTGTCTAATTAATTATCAAATTACATATTTTATTTTCATTCTATTATTAAACAAATAATTCAATATTTAATATAACGAAATATTCTATGTATGTATATGGCGTATTAGTTTAGCGCAAAAATAAAAAATTACTAATTTGAAAACGGCAAACAAATTTGAAAAACAAAATATATACAAGATCCCAGCAAAAAAAGTGTGGAAAAAGATGTAGAATTTTCATCACAACCCAGCAAAAAAAGTGTGGAAAAAGATGTAGAATTTTCATCACAACTAGTAACCCGAAGTGCTTCAAATTCAGGTGAAAAACCTATGAATTTTACATTAGCGTGTCATTGGAGGGATGTTGTTCATTTTTGACAACTTTGAACTACATCTAATCTTATCTTTAGAAGCTGTAAAAATCCGATATTTGTATGTCAAAAATAAACCACATTCTTTCAATGAAACGCTTATGTAAATTTCATTGGTTTTTCATCAAAATTTGAAGTACTTCGAATATGTTGTTTGTAGTGACTTTTCTACATCTCTTTTCTCATTTTTAACTGTGTTTTCATTTGTGAGGATATGTTTGGTTTATAAAAGCGAAAAGTATGCAATCGCATTTTTAGATGTGATTAAGATGTCGTTTGTAAAGTATGACATCAATTATTTTTTGCTGGGATATAAACAAAAAAAACCTAAACTCATAACCTCTAATTAATTGATGCAAATATTAAGTATTTGTTTTACTCTTCGTTTTATATTTCCTTTCAGTGTTATCGAGCTAAATACTTTTACTAATGCTGACATTACTTTGATTTAAATTTTTTAATTAACAAAAAAAGTTAATGGAAGTTTTTATAACAAAGAGTGTTAAAATGCAACACAAAGTGTGTTGCATCTAAACTTGGGTCCAAAAATATCTTGCGAATAGAAAATAGATAGAAGGGTAGGCAACGATCTTGAGCTTTCATATAACACATTTTCGGAATATGATTCTTGAGGGGAACACCGGATTAACGTATTTTAAACTGTTCGAAAACGACCGGTCGGCAAGATCTGTACTATAAAATATATATGTAGTTCTGGGTATACATATATCTGGATCCTTACTGTCTCTAAAGAAGATGGCGTGTCATTCTATGATAACACATAAAAATTGTCAGGGTAACTGTATAGCCGACGAACTAGCAAGAACTGATGCAATGAGGGTAGCGTTTATAATAAACCGATTTTAGGAAAAACCGGTTTTTCGGTTAACCGAAAATTGACCATTTCTAGAAAACCGGTTTGTCGGTTAACCTAGTATAAAAAACTGGTTAACCGAAATGTTTAGAAATCTTTAAAATATTATAATATTAAGTTTAAAAATGTCATTTTGCTAAATATTATGAATTACTTAATAATATATTTGCACTTTATAGTATAGATATATATGTACATTACTATATCATAAGAAAATAAACTTATCTGAGATCTGAAGATATTATTGATTCGTTAGGTATATGGAAGTTGCCATAGGAGGGATAAATTGACCTTTGAATATATAATGCATCTACATCAATAAAAAATTGTCCAGGACTATCAAGTATAAATAGTGTTCAGGCACGCGACGATTCATCGGGAACGGAAGTAGACGACGACTGTCTCGACATAGACATTGAGCCCCTGCTTTAATTGTTATTCTGATTTCGTGTCAATCAACCTAAGCGCCATTACAGTTTGTGAAAAAGCCCAGCAGCATAAATTCTCGGACAGCGACAACAACACTTATGTTGCGATATTTATTCGTCTTAATAAATAACAAATTTCTTCATATAATGGTTGGAATTTGTTTAAATAGTTAATTTTTTATTGGTTTAAATGCCAACCTTTTACTAATTTCCTGATTGTCTGAAATTGTAAATCTCCATTTTATCTCCATTTCATGTACATAATATATGTTTAACATCTCTTAACATTTGTTTAACAATCTTAGGTCTATTTTCATATGCATAAACGGAAAATAATGATTAGAATTATCTATCCAAAATTTTTAAAAAATCACAATAAAAAATCCAAGAAAACTTACAATTTTGCACTAAAAATTTAATTTTTTTGAAAACGGTTAACCGAGACTTAAAAACCGGATAACCCGATTAACCGAAAACCAATGTTTTAAAAAACCGGTTTGCGAAAAACTGAACTATGCAATAAAAACCGGTTTTTCGGTTAACCGGTTTATAAACACTAAATGAGGGACGACTTAATTAATATTTCTCTTACAAATTGTAAGGCACTTGCTGAAAATTAACTATATGAAAAGGCTCAAGTCAGATGTTTAATCCACTAGTATAACCTCTAGAGTTGTCATAACGAAGAGAATGAAGAGACTGTGTCTCATCTACTATGCTTTTGTCCGACATTTGCTGAGAGTAGAGAACAGTCAAGTAGAGTCGAACGGACTCCGTTTTGACAGTAGGGAACAATATTTGGGTTCTTCTTTTCTCTTTGGTATCGTGGAGATATCTGGCATGAATTAGGCCTTGAAAAAATGACTACTGTACAGTTTTCATAACGAAGAGGAAGAAAAACCTGTGTCTAATATACATACTATGCTATTGTCCGACACTTACTAAGAGTAGGGAACTATATTTGAGTTCTTCTTTTCTCTTAGGTACGGAGGAGATATCTGAGACGAATCTTAAACACATCCTCAACATCATAAATGAAACCAGCTGGTTTAATTCTGGAAGTTGTGAGTAAAACTATTAAGACAAAAAAGTAATAAGTGAGTAAAGAGTGGCTGCTGCATCAACAAAAATCTTTTTCCCCAGGAAAGAACACAGTTAAACTGTTGCTACAACAACAAATCATTTAAATCGAGTGAAAACTAAAATGGCTCATCTTCAACGCCATCTTTAATTGTAATACACCTTGAAATATGTTAATTTAAAATTCAAAAATAAAAAAACAATTTTCAAGAATTATTTAAAACAAATTATTTTATTATTAATATATTGGACTTTGTGTTAAATTATTGAGGGATTATGGGTAAATAATAATAATACCTAAATTTTATTAAGATTTGATAGAAAAAGTTTTTGCAAGCGGATACTTTCATTATGTATTTTTCAAAAATATTACAATAACATTTTATTTTGCAATCGACAGTTTTGCGATTATCTGAAGAAAAATTACAAAAAAATCAAATTGATCAAAATGAATATGCATGTAGAATAAAGCGCCAAGTAATATTTTAACATTCAAATATTAACGAACCGGAAGCATAACTAACACTTGAATCATCCATATTCTTACATTGACTACTTTGAGCATATTTCAAAAATTTAAAGCTCATATTGTAACCTTGTTCTTGAAGAACTTTAATTGCACTAAGCATGACGCCAATAGGATGACGACCACATATTGTATTGTTGAACTCGCGCAAATAGGCGGTAAAAGTTTCAGGTTTTAGCGTTTCTATAATATCCATACCCTTAAATTAAATGTGAAAAATAATACGGTTTATAATTTTACATTAGATTTAGGCTACTTACTTGTTTGTCTAACTTTTCAATGGATTTATAGATAGGACCACAGGCTCTATCGTAATATGTATAATTGAAACGATGACCCCAATGGCAGAAATCTGATGATATCACAAATAAGTTTTGTGGATCCGTAAAATAATTGGCTAATAAACGTCCATATAAAGCCTCTTGATCAGGATTTAAAGAACCCACCAGTATTGGTACAATTGTAAAATGATCTTTGAAACTTAGGTGAAAAAAATAAATTTAAATTAAGCAAACATTTCAGTTTTAACAAAAACTTAACATACTCTTCCATAACTTTGGCTATATAGGGCAAATGCATTTCAATGCTATGCTCATTTTCATCTGTTTTCATATCCATCCACGAAAAATGTCCAGTCTTTTCAAGTTCTGCATTAACTGTTTGAGAAATGAAAATTGCCAAACTCGAGAATTTTTTCATTATATTTGTATGATATATAATACAAACCTTCAGTGTCAATTTTGAGATCATAAAGTGGGGTTTTACACTTTTTGGCAATGGATAAAGCACAGCCTCGCAGACGTACATGATGCGAAGGACCCAAAATGAAAATTCGTTTACTATAAATAAATCATTTCATAATATATCATTATGCTATATAAATACAGTTATACCTATTCAATTCTACTTACACTACAGCTGGACTAACTTGCCGATAGGCAAAAGCACCACAGGCTCCACAATATGTATAACCTGCATGACTAAAAACATAATAACAAATAATATTAAGGCATAAATTGCATTTAATAAATATAAGGAAATTTTGTACTTACGGAGCAATTATTGCTCTAGCTGGTCCATGTGAAAGTGCGGCAGCACCCAACCAATTGTCTAATTGGCGTGAAAGTTCCGAAGCTAAAAAAAGTTGAAACAAAAACTCTTTAATGACAAGTAAAAGTGATAAATTCGCCTATATTCTCAGCCTAAAAAAAAAAACTATAAAATAACAGTAAGAAAGTTCAATTTATAATCCCTATTCTGAATCGAAATGTAGAATATCAAAGTTCCCAAACGGAGAAAAATTCGACTGAAATTGGAATGAAAGATGAATACGTTATAATTTTTTGTATATATTCCTATTGTATTTCACCCTTCCCATTTCCGTTCTTGTCAGGGGAATTAGTATAAAATGCTGTTACAAATTCAGATCCATACCATTTCTAAACTAAAACAACTTAAATTGTAAACCCCAAAAAATTTCCATAGTAACAAGATTTATCAATCAAACAACTTAAATACAAAGAATTTTATTTTTTAATTAGAAACAAAGAAAGCAATTCAGCTCTTGTTTTATTTAGATAAATTGGTTTTTTTGTTCTTAATAATAAATAACATGGAAAACGAAGAAGATACAACCAACACACTATTGGAGGCGATAAGAAATGAATTGATTTCTATTATTGATGAAGGGTAAATACAAAATAAAGATAAATAAAAGTTTTAAGTACACATACATAATTAATATTTTTTTAAAGATCTGAAAATAATAGCCCTGATTCTAAAATTGAACCCAATAATGAGGAACTTATAGACATAAAATCTCCTAATACAAGTGAAATTTGTACGCCTAGTACAACTAGCTGTCGTAACAACAGTTCAGCAACTAAAGCAATTACCTCAACGAGAAGTGCTATATTGGATAACACAAATATCGGCAGCATTAATGGTGACATACAGAAAATGCAATATGATTTGGATGAATGCTGCAAACTATTTCAAAATATAGGTGGACGTTTTGAAAGCATTAACTTTGGTTGTCTAAAAAATCGCATCAAAGATTTACATTTAAATGAACGTAGCTCTGATTCGTTAAAGACTATTGTCGATGATTTAAAACATTCTTTTGATGAAAAATACATGGAGAATCGTCTTAATGAATTGACCAAAGAAGTTACAACCAAATTTCGTAATCATCCTGGTGAGTTTGGTGATATTCCAGAAATAAGTGAGTTTTTTCGTACGTGCACTAAGTTGGAGCAGGGTTTGGAGAAGTTACGACGGCAACGGGATGACTGCATGTTTTTACAAAAACGTATGGCAAGAGTAGCAGAAGCTTCTTACGAGCGCGTGAATGATATTCAACAACAAATAATTCAAGAAGGAGAAAGTAATATAATAGATGAAAATATTTGAAATACCCCTATGTATCTATGAGTCAAGTCATTCTTTTAGGCTTTGCAAACATTGTGAATAATTTATCTGACAACTCCGTAAAATATATATGTATATACATACATATGTATGTATGTATGTATTATGTTCTAGAATGAAGATAGTTTTTTAATAATATGTAACTGAAATTAGTCCATAATTCTGAATGACCATAAATATCAATAGTAAAGAATTTTATATTAAATATTGGTAATTAAGGCGTGGCATACTGTTAAACACAAATAACTTATGCTATTTAAAAGCATAATTTCTTAAATTTGATCAGTAGTAAATTATATGTAATTCCTCGCAAACTTCTATAGAAATTACCTGCAATTTTTTCCGATTCTAGTGAGAAACCGGTTCGAATGCAATCTGTTATAGAATTGACAAAGTAGGAACCAGATCACAAAATTATCCTGTGAGGCTCATATATACCTTTTTTAGTACATACCTACATACATATTTATTTAAAAACTCAAATGTTGAGTTATATCAGTCTTTTAGTAAATGAATAAGTGAAAATCGGACAATTTGCTTTGTTTATAATAAACATATCCAATAGGTACATATTTATTTTAGCGATGAAATTGAGTAACAAATTTTTATAAATCTAAACCACCAACTTCCGTTCCTCCCCATATAGGCCCTCTTTAGATAAAATTCTTTCTTAATTATTAATGTATATATAATATCCCACATTAATTTCGATTAAAGGGCTATTTTCATTTTTGAGATATTTTTTATTCTTAAGAGGTTTTAATGTTCAAAAACAATATACCCAAGTGCACTAACGTCTGTCTCTTTCACCTAATCATTATTAAGTTCTTTAATCACACTCTGTTTATTTCATTAGACTTATAAATTATTAATGTATTTTTTTCTAAAGTTTACTGACCTGAGTCCGTATACCAACTTCCAGCGTGAGATGCTTTTCTACTTGACATTGCTTTAATATTTTTTCCAATTTATTTTCGTCAATTTGTATTTATTTTGAATATTTTTTATAGATTGTTCTTAAACTTTGTTTTAGCATGCACCAGAGTCCTGCGCCGACAAATATTAACGCGGCGGCGACTGACACCAAATATGTCGGCGGTGGCTTAAATTCGACTGTAAGCCGGCTAAGTTTTCAAATATTAATTATTTTTCTGCGTTTTTTAATACAATTGTAACTAAATATAAATGCTATGGGCATTTAAACTCTTTTTCATATAAAAGCTGTGTTTCTTTACTTTTTATCTTTGCAGGTTTTTATCAGAAATTGTAAAAGAGAACAAAATTAGGAAATAACCATGGAAATAATAATAGTTTTTCTTGCCAGAACTTGTCGGTTTTAGCCAGAAAATTTTTTCCTGGCAATAGAAAAAAAATTATCAAATTAATTATTTCTTTAAAAAGTACATTGAAAACAAAAAATGTTTGAAATTTTTTACTTATTGAAAGAGAAATTTAGTTTTTTCTGTTCCCGTACTTTTTACAAATACGAGGAGAAAATTCATTAATTCTCTTTAGCCAGAAAAGTTCTGGAACAAAGCTAAAATATGTTTATTTTTCTGAATTCTACATTCAAATAAAAATTCGATTTGAAGAACACCAAATTTTAAAAGTTTCAATAAGTTTTAAGATTTTCTTAAAAAAAGACAAACAGAACAACATCAATTAAAGGAATCACAAAGATATTGAAAAATATTCCAAAAGTTTCACTTCGAAAACATTATTAGAGTGTATGAAAACTCTCAACTCTAAAGTCAGATTATTCCTATTTTAGCGGTAATTTATTTATGATTAAAATAATTAAGAAGTAAGAGTTATATCTATTCGGCAAATCATATGTCGTAAAAAAGCAAATTTCGGCAGTGGTCATATACATATGTATATGGACTTTGATCATTAGATTAATAAGAACATCAGCGTGATTTTTGGAATAGGGACTTAAATGTGGGATTGGGTTAATTATGGACCAAGTTCTCCATAATTTAAAGTATTTTTTTAATTCTGCCATAATTCTATTACAGTGATAACGTTTGGAATGATGTATTATAGGGAATAGTTAATCGACTTCGATTATGACAATTAATCGATTATTGCTGTAAAAAATCGATTATTTTGTGATCGATTCTACACTACCAATTTTATACTCAAATCGATTTTCTGCATCGATTAATCGAAAATTTTGCTCCTCAAAATAAAAAGCATAATGTTTAAAATATTTAATTATCAAATTTTAAACAAATTATTTTTCTATAACTCTCTTAAATATTATGAAAATCGGTCCACATTTGTCGGCAGTCTCTATAAGCACAACCTATAGGTATAGCGACACAAATCTACCCAAACAATTTTATGTGAATCATGGCATAGCTCTGCAATAATCTGAACCTACATTCATATGTATATCTCTAATAAATTACATGGAAATTAAAATCGTGTTGTTACCCCTCTTAAAATTTACTTTGCTCTGTTTTAGAACGATTTTCAATATAGGTATTTTGAGTCTAGCGATAACCATTCGTAAGCTGGATCAATATTAAAAAAAGGTATTTTCTAATTATTTTCTTAAATTTTCATGGGTAACAATAACACGATTTTAGTTTCAATGAAATTTTTTAGTGATATATGTAAGTAGGTTCACATCATGGCAGAGTTTCGCCACGACCCCCTCTAAGTCCGGCAGTTCTTGACCGATAGAGCTGAAAATTTGTGTCTGGCTACTATACAATAGTACTAAACTCGCTGCAAATTTCATCCAAATCGATTTTTGAGTTGGGTCACTTGACACGAAATTGCCCATATATATTTTTGATACAATATACATATATGGGTTATCATTTGTAAGGCCGCATCCAATGGTGAAAAATCATAAATAACGGCCTCCTTATAATTGTCATATTCCAAACAAAATATGTATGTACATATATTATTGTAAGGTTTTTATAAAAATAAAAAAAATGAACAACATTATCGAGTTTTGTACACTGCACTATGGTTCAGACGACCACTTTCTTTGGCCAAAACTATTTTTTTATGTAGCATTTTAACAAATTTTTCAATGTAGTATTGTAGGCCATACTTCGGAGCTATAGAAAATGTATTTTGTTTCCATCAACATTAAATTACTCTTTAATAACAAGCCACTAAAGTTGCTTTTTTTCATAAAAAATAAAAGGACGTACTTTAATCATTAACGTAAAAAGCTGACCCAAAAAGAATGTGGGGGTACGTAAAATATGGATGTTTGGTATAACTTCTTAAATTGCAAATTTATGTTTTCGATAAATTTGAAATATATCTAACGGTTTAAAATAATAACTCCATATCTTAAATTTCTGTTAAAACTTAAACTTCTTAACTATGTAAATTGGCATATTTTTCTGTCATTACATTAAATTTAAAAAGCGAAGCCTCTTAGATAAAACGGTTCCTGAAATACAACTCTATATTGTTCGTTATTTTCTGTGCTAAAACATCAATTCGTTGTTAATCACATTTTACTTATTAGTTGTTGTTTGTTAGTTGCTTCTTGTACATTGCAGTAATCAGACATTTTTGTTTCATATTGACGCCGCACTTTTTAATATTTTACGGGTATATCGAAAAGCAAGAAATTTATTAAAAATCTTACAAAATATATGGTAAATTTTATATGCAATTTATATCTCTTTGCACAATTCAATAAGAATTGAGAAAATATTCGTTTTTTGTGTGGTAAAAGAGTGAAAAAATTGTGGGTGAAAAAACAAAAAAAAAAAAAGAAAAAAATATTCGTTGATGGTGGTTAACGAATGAAAAAAAAATAGATGAGAAACACGACGACGAGTATAAAATATTGAAAGTGGCGAATTGGTTGCAATCGGCGTCATTAATGTACTAAAAACAGAAAAAGTGGCCGTGTTCGTTGATTTCTTTTAACATTTTCCGCCATTTTGAAAAGTACGAGTGTAAAGTTGGAATTTTTATGGACGCGTTGCTTGAATAAAAAAAGTAAAAACTCGTGAAAAATTATAAAATAAATTTAATTCAAGTAATAAAAGTTATTAAAATTGCTATAAATGTGTGTAGTTAATAAAATATAGTGAATTTATGTGTATTTTATTGAAAAAAACATAATTTTTAACAAGTAAACGAAAAACAGCATTGTTTAATTTCTTCCTTACTTTTTTTTTGATGTTTATTGGTCAAAGTAGCCGCCGCGCGACAAAGAAAAAACTCGAAAGAAAAGAGACCAACCACACTTTTGTTAAAACACATTTTTGTAGTGAAAAGGAAGCATTAATCAGAAGGAAATAAATTAACAATAAAAGAAATACTTGAATTATCGTTTTAAAAATATTTAATGCAAAACATTGTTGTTTTTCAATATTGTGAAAGTTTTTCTTATAAAGAGAGTGTGTGTGTGGTGAGTGTTATGATGACGAAAATACTTGAGAAAAAGTACAGCATTTTACAATGAAAATAGATAAGAATTTTAATAAATATGAAAAACATAATTATTTTTAGAGCAAATGGTGATTGATATATTGAAAGAATCTTAATAAAATCAAAAATGATAATCTTTATGTGTACATGTACATATTTTTTATGCATTCACACATTTCTTTTTTACAATTAATTTTTTTTTTTGCGTTTGTCAGCCAATTCGCCGTGTAGCTATTACTCGTTACTAAAATTTTGCACACACACAAATAAGTAACAACGAGTACTAAGCAGAATATGTATTTTTCAAATTCGCCTGCCTACTATGTTTTCTTTTTGACATTCTCCTATATTTCTGCTGGTTACTTGTTTGCTTGAAAGAGTGAGTGACTGGCTGGCTGGTTGACTGACTGACTGACTAGCTGGTGTATTGTGTGTTTATGTTGTTTGTGTAGTTTGACACATTGCATTGCGCGGTATTTTCTTTCCTGTTTGTAATTGTTGTTGTTGTCTGTTGTACTTTTTTCGCTTGAGACAAAATTTTCCCAAATGTATATTTGTTTGTTTGTTGTGTTGCTTATATGGTGCAGATATTTTGTTGTTTTTTATATTGTACATTAAAAGCACATGTTTTTTTAATGCATTCATTATTCGACTTTATAAATCAATTATTTTTGTTGTTTATTTTTTTTTTTTCGCTACCTTGACTTGGTTTCCATTGCAAATGCATATTTTTTTCTTTTATCGTATAAATTGTATAAATATAAAATAAAATTCTTTTTTATGTTTATTTTAAATTTTGTGGCCGTTTGTGCTTTAATACTATTTGCGATTTTTTCTTCGTTCGATTGTATTTATTTTTAATAGCTTTTTATTTATAGTCTCAGTCGGTTGTTTCTTCGTTTGATTTTTGGTTTCTATTGTTGTTAAAAGAAATTGTTTTAAAAATCTATTTTTAGAATATCAGATTAAGATTTTATTGTTTGTACAAAGAAAATTTGTTCATGTTTATGAAAAATTCTTTGTTTTCAAAATTATGAAATATTTGTTTAAAGAAATCTGATTTGTTGTATTTTAAAGAAAATTTGTAAAGAAAACCATTATATAAATAATAAAAAACGTGTAGGTATAAAAAAAAATTATGTGTTTATGGTATTGGTCACTTTGTTAAGGGATTTTTTTCTATTGTAAATGTACATTTCTGAATTCGATTGAATACTCAATAAAAAATAAAGTTCTGTTTCTTAAAATTTAGTTTTAAATATGTATATTTTTTAAAAATGCAACAATTTAACGAGACTACAATGATTTTGAACTAAACAATATTTAAGAAAGTTGAAATTCATAGGTCCCTATAACAGATAATGGACTTTAACAAAGTGCATCAGGTTCAACTTAACAAAAATTAACATACCTAGTTGTTTGTCTTCAGTAAGATATTCATTAGATAGATCTTATGGTTTTCAACACTCTTGATGCTATTTTGTTAATACAGTTCGACAAAAGTGACGTTCTGCCAATATCCGGTGTTTGACAAATTGAAATTTTTACAGAAATTTATAATTACTGCAGTCAGTTTTATATTTTCATTTTTACGTTAGTTTATTTTTAGGTAAAATATTTTTTATATATTTACAACCTTATTCACAAACAAAATTCTTATTTTATAAACAGTTTATAAATTAGATTTTGTATGGAAATTTTGTTTTATAAACCTTTTAAAAAATAAAAATGTTGTTTGTGAATAAGGGGGTTAATAAATTATTGATTTTTTTATATGGATATAGGTTTGGATTATATGGATTTTGGTCAAACTTTGCAACACTGATCGAAATTTGAAAAGCATGTACATGTATGTACATATCTATTACACGTATTTAGTCGAACAGTTTATATAATATTATAGTAATACTTAACATCATTCTAGTGGCAGTGTATTATGCGTTTGTGCTGACGTTTTCAACGCCCTATTGATCCTACACCCACCTTAAAGTATACCAATTGGCTCAGAATCACTTCTGATAAATATTGTACAATCTCTACAAAAATCGAAAAATCTTAATTGTATATAAGTCTAAATGATACTGCCGATTTTCCTAATGATAGGGCCTCATTTTTCCCTAGGCCCCATACAAAGTACTCTTAGAAAATGACTTAAGGTGGAAATTCACCTTTAAACACTACTATCACCTTGAAATTCTGAATAAATAACTTTAATGTCATCGTTAATCGCTCTACCAAAATTTATCCGGATAGGAGTATATTTACCTTTGCCCCCATTAATTAAGGAAAAAAATTTATACTAAAAAAATAATTCACATTTTTAACATACATTCTTACTTGTTTTTATATCAAGCATTTAAAAATATCTGCTTTAAATTTATTAAACTAAAAATACTTTATATAGGTATACATACATACTACATCTACACAGTATTTGTTTAATATGACGTCTGCGTTATTATTTATGTTCATGTACATACACATACCTAAGAACGTAATACTTTAAGAAAAAGTAAGTAAAAAGAAAATCTGTTTAAAGAAAATAAAAACTCGGAAAAACTAAAAACAAAATTACGACATAAAACTTTTTTGAACAAGTTTTACCCATATTAAATTCTACCTCTCTTTCGTTTTCTTACTGACGCCTCTTTCCTTTTTTCCTTCAAACGTATGAGACATACTTATAAAATAAAATTACATTACATTTTATGTAGACAAACTTACATACTAAATGTATGTATGTATGTTTGCACGTCTTATTTTTTTTCTTTTTGTTTTGTTTGTATGCAGCTGTTTTGTCATTTAACAAACAAGCATACTTTTTTTATACATACTATAAAAAGTTAAAGTAACAAACTAATAAAAGAAAAAAAAAAAAACAGTTTTACTTTCTTTTTTGTTTGTTTTTCCGTGTTAAAAAAGTTAAAACAGAATTTTTTTCATTTAAAGTTTTTGGTTTAAGAAGAAAAAAGTTTGTATTTGTGTACATATATTTTTAAATGTGTGTATGTATGCATGTATTTTTTTGTTAACTCATAAGGCAAAAAAAACATATTTTTTGCTGACAATTTTTGTTATTGCTACGAATTTAAAAATTGTAAATGTGTAAGCTGTTTTTATTTTTTTTATTTTCAACAAACATAAAAAATACAGTTTATCCAACTTCACAATTACTCACACTTCTGATATTATAGGTGGGTAGATTTACTATTAAATGAAATTTGGCTTATCAGCTTATATAAAGCTTCTTAATCCTTTTAAGGACAACAAAGACTAAGATGTCATTGTATTTTTTTCTAAAGGGTTATTGGTTTGAAATGATAAATAATTCGTGGTAGCTGATTTTCAAAGCCTGTGGCCTTTTCTAGGTAAGCATGCACATAAGTAATCTTTAATATCTATAATCACGGGATCCTGAATGTTCGAAGAACATACATATATGAAACCTTAGACATCAATAAACTGAAACTAAATATCCATACATATTTTGCTTGAGATACTATCAGTTTCTTGATAATTGAGATCTTTCCAGAAATGTTAAAAAAGTTTTTTTTTTTTCTGGGACAATTTTACTTTAAGTATTTTCCAAAATGTGCTTTCTTTCAGAGAGCTCATCTTTGTCGACCATGGGTCTGTGCTCAGCAAAATACTAAGTTACTTGAATGTTTAGTGATAAATTTAAAGAAGGGCGCAAGAAATTGAGTAAACTTCACAAACCCGAACCTGGCATTGATCTTGTGAATCTGGAAAATACTCTCTTGAACCAAGATTGCATTATAAAATTTCAGTCGTTATCTGATGAATGATATTGCAAAAATATCGGAAATAATTTAGGCACTATTAGAGAAGGGGATTCTACTTCAGTGTCTGATGCCTGAGATTACAGGATTACACACCATTTTGTCTAAACTGAGGCTACATAGTTACCACGGCAACTGGATCGTTACTTCCAAACGACTCTGGGCCCATATTACGGCATACGATATCGATCAAAATCTCAATAGAATCTAAATGGAGATTTCGATCAATGTCGTATGCCAAATGTGAAAATGTAAAAACCGTAATATATACATTAAGGAGATCATTAAGAGAGCCAGATCTGGGTATGACCAGCCCACTTTATTAAATAAGAAGGCTTAATGGGATGGGAGGATTTGTTTCAATGAGAGGATTACTACCGATGTTTGTCAGTCAATTGAAGATAGGCTCTTAAAAGTTTTACAAGCCAAAATTTTAATTCTACCAAATTTTTTTTATTAAACAACAGAACCTATTGGAACCCAAATGACTTCCTCTATTACAAAACCGGTAATTCAAGTCAGATTTAAAGTTGCAATTCTAAATTGTACCACCACGAATTGTGTACTTCAGCATTATTACGCCAACCCACCATACGTACCATGTATAAACGACGAATAGTATAGTGTGTTGCTTTTTGTTGTTATTATTGTTGTTTTGTATGTCTCGTGTATATTATTGCTCTAGTATATTATGGGCATAATATTTGTTCAGTTTCTTTGTATGTACGAGAAGATACAATCAACACAACAACCAACCATTCCCATTCTACTATTTGTACAAACAAACAAAAAAATGTAAAAGAAAAAAACTGGTTTTTGCTTTTTTCTTTATTCGTTTATGTTTCATGCTACTGACTGCCAGCCAAAGCTTTGCCGGTTTTTTTCTTTCTACTTTTGTTTTTGTTGTTGTGGATTTTTTTTTCGTACTTTTATTTTTGCTTTAATAGGTTTTTATTTGTAACTTTTTTATTACAGTTTGCTGGTTTCTTAAATTTATTTTTCTTTCTTTTTTGTTGCTGGTGTTGTGTTATTCATCGTTGTCATTGGGGTTTAAAAATAAAAAAATTGGTATTTTTTCATCTTACTTTTATTTTGTGTGCTTTTTAATGTACAGCATTTTTTAAAGTTTGCTTGAATTTAAAAGTCTAACCTAGCAAAAAAGCAAGTTTTATATAATACAATCATACCTACCTACATACAGTGTCTCACATAAGTATTCGAATTTGGTTGTACTTTGAAAAGAAACATAATTTAATAATATTTTTTGTGTGTGAAATGAATAATTAAATTTGTTATATTGTCTAGAGAGTCCTAAGGTATAATATCACACTCTTTAAAATTTGGAAAAATTACATTTACCTCAATTGATTTAACTTTTTTTAAAAAAAGTCCATAAAATTGCCTCACAAAAGTATTCGAATTTTTCCTGTATTTCATATATGACCATATTATACGAAACGCAAAAATTATAATTGAGTGTTTTTTTGCTTAAAATTGTGTTAAGGGGTTACTATCGACCGAAATTATATATTTTTGGCCCATTTGTTCCACAATTTTGGAGCATTTGTACCATCTTTTCATGTAATATCATTAAAATGGCGATTTTTGACCATATTTGCAATTTTTTTCCTTTTTTTTTCAGAAATAAACCCAAACATTAATATTGGGATTTAATAGACCCCTTGAGGTATCTAAAAATAATAATTTTTGTTATAAGGATCTGTACTTAAAAGTTCCAAGATGTATTTTTGGTATCGTTCTTCTGTTTCTAATTGAATTGTATGGATCTTAAGTCCCTTTTCGTACCACTAGGGTCGATATTTTCCGACAAAGTTGGCTAGTATACATTCATGTACATATTAGCACTAATATATTTTAAATTTTCAATACATTATATCGGTATACAACTCCAAAACATGCCTTAACAAAACGTCATCCTATACAGTAGATTTGAGTTTTTACTATTCGTAACTTTCACGCTTATGTTGCCCATTACAATAACAATGTAAGTCCAAATTTTTGGGTTTATTTTGATCATAGTAATCAATATTTAAACAGATATCGATATTTTTGAGTTAGACCATAATGATATAGTGGCATGCAGCCTGGAGGACATTGGTATATAAAAATAATGATACTACCATATTGAATGGTGTTTCTTCGAGGCATGTTTTGGAGTTGTACACTTCCACAATACATTGAAAACTTAAAATATATAAAAGCTGATATCTAAAAGAATATATACAAGAAAACTTTCCCCGAAATTTTTTGACCCTAGTATTATGAAAATGGACTTAAGTTCCAATATATTGAATTAGCGACAGAATAATGATATCAATAATATAACTTGGATCGTTTAAATACAGATTCTTGTAACAAAAAATACTATTTTTAGATACTCCAAGGGGTCTATTAAATCCCAATATCAAACTTTGGTCTTATCTCTGGAAAAAAAGATAAAATACTACAAATATTGCCAACAATTGCCATTTTAATGGTATTACATAAAAAGGGTACAAATCCTCAAAAATTGTGGACCAAATGGGCCAAAAATGTATCATTTCGGTTGATAGTAACCCCTTAAAACAATTTAAAGCATAAAAACCAGTCGATTCTAAAATTTGTGTTTCGTATAATATGCTCAAATATGAACAACGGGAAAAATTCGTATACTTTTGTGAGACAATTTTATGGACTTTTTTAAAAAAAGCTATTTTAATTTAAGTAAATGTAAATTTTTCAAGTTTTAAAAAGCGTGATATCAAACCTAAGGACTGTCTAGACAATATAACAAATAAATTTTTTTTTGCACACAAAATATATTATTAAATTTGGTTTCTTTTCATAGTTTACCTAAATTCGAATACTTATGAGAGACACTGTACATTGGTATATACATACATATGTACTAGGGTGATCGATTATTAGATATTTTCCAAAAACTGGTTTTTGAATATTTGATTCATAAAATAAAAACCTATATATGTATGTACTTACGGACTTGCTTTAATCTTGAACTATTTATTACTACTATTTATTTCAATATCGTTTTAGATTGTCAAATAAATGAAAAGTAAACTAGTTCAGTTTTCTAAAGCAATGAATTGTTTAATAAAGGGCTTTATCATTCAATTTTATTAAAATGAAAACGAATACCTACCTATTTGTTAAAAATCTAAAACAAATTAACAGCAAAAATTACGAATTGTTCAATATTAAAAAAATCAACTTTTAGAAAAACTCTACAGTTTAACCGACTGAAAACCCAAACCGACTACCCTAATATGTACCTTTTCTCTGTACTGGATTTGTGTGTGTCTTTATTGTTACTGTTACTCTGAAATTGAGAAAACATTTTATTTGACCACAATTGTTTTTTTTTTTTGTAATTTATTTGTATATTTATGTGTAGAAATGTATATACGTATGTATGTATGTGCTTGAATTTATATATGAACGTAGGCAGGCGCCACTTAAATTTATTTAATATCCATACATACATACATATAAATGTATATATTTTTTTAGAGCTGTTGGTTTTATTTATGCCAAACAAATTTTTAAAGTTGTTTGTTGCTTTATTTTTGAGTAACAGCCATAAAAATGATTAATTATAATTTCAGTTTAAACAGGTATATACACATAAATATTTTAGGACTCAGGTGATTAACTTTAATATTTTTATTTGATTTTTATGTATATTTTGTACTCCTAATAACCAAATTTTGTTAAAAAGATAGCTTTTGGAAATGACGGACCGGCTTTCAGAAGTCGAAATTGTTAATATAAAGAAACCAAACATTATTTAAATGGACTTACGGCCTTTTTGTGTGTAAATCCCCGTAAGGGAAAGTTAGCAGCTTGTTAGTCTGGTGTTAGTTTTTTTGTTATGAATAAGGCTGTTAGTATATAATACCGCACATTGAATACTACATATTTTTATGTCCTTTTGTCTTAACCAAATTTTCATTCTTCCTTCCAAAACAGTTTGTTTTGCATAAAAATTTATTATTGTTGGAGACTTTTGCAAATATGAAAAGTATTTTTAAAAGCTTTTTTAAAATACACATTTGTTTGTATGTTAGTTAAGGTCAAAATTTTAACTAAATTTTGAACCTCAGATAGACTTAAATTTGTAATTCATAAATACACTAGATGAGAAGTACCAGGCCTATGTTTTTTCAATATTGTTTCAGAAAATTCAAATTTAAGATCGAAATTTGTTTAAAGCATAAAATCTTGTTATTGAATATAAGGGTCTTTTTCACATTAATCCTGCAGTAAATGGAAATTGTACCAAACTAGTATTTTACTAATACAAAAGTACCCAATACTAGTTCCCAACTGTATACCTTCTTAATGCTTAAATTAACATTGTGTCTTAACCAAATTTTCATTCTTCCTTCCAAAACAGTTTGTTTTGCATGAAAATTTGTTATTGTTGGAGACTTTTGCAAATATGAAAAGTATTTTTAAAATCTTTTTTAAAATACACATTTGTTTGTATGTTAGTTAAGGTCAAATATTTTATCTAAATTTTGAACCTCAGATAGACTTAAATTTGTCATTCATAAATACACTAGATGAGAAGTATCAGGCCTATGTTTTTTCAACATTGTTTCAGAAAATTCAAATTTAAGATCGAAATTAGTTTAAAGCATAAAATCTTGTTATTGAATATAAGGGTCTTTTTCATAATAATCATGCAGTAAATGTAACTAGTACCTAACTAGTATTTTACTAGTACAAAAGTACCCAATACTAGTTCCCAACTGTATACCTTCTTAATGCTTAAATTAACATTGTGCGTGTTTGAAAAATGATCGTTAGTTCTAGACATATACTAGTTCTAGACATATACTAGTTCTAGACATATACTGGTCCTTTAGAACCAGTTTATTACTAGTTCCAATCTTTAAAATTCCCCCCTATTATGCAAGTTATTTAAAATTACCTACTGATCATTTGTACCTATCTATGTATATATTATTTCAATTACAAATTAAATTCAATTGAGATTTGCCCACATACTATTAGATATTGCATTAAAAAAAATATAATAAAAGAAAAAGGCGGGAAAATAAAATCGAATTAAAATGCTGGCACAAAATCTGCAGCTTAAAAAAGCGTACTAATGGCTTTATATTACATTCATACACTCATTAAAATTTAAATAAATTCAAAATAAAAGGGAATATGAATATTAAAAGGAAATAAAATGAATATTAAAGACTATTTGTACAGTAAGTAGAAATCGACTTAAGAATTATGCACTTAATTAATTTTCCTTGAGTATTTATGAACTTGTTTTTAAAAGCATTTTCACAAACATTTATGCAATATTTTTTTTTCCGACTGACACTTTTCATACTAAACATGTATGGGAGTATTAAAAACATGTATATGTACATAAAATAAATAAATAAAAATATTTTTACTTACATAAATAAACCGGAGAACATTAAGTAATAAAAATAGAAATAAATATTTATGTGTGTGTATATGTATAAAAACAGGAAAAATAATACATATAATAAATACACATGTACTTTGATCTCACGTACTTCTTGAATGTCTCATAATTAAGAATGGATGTAATCGTGAGTTCATAAACTTACAATTAGACGTAATACTTCATATGGCAACGAACCTGAATTTGAAGATACCCATACTGATTTTAAGCAATTTATTAGTTTCTACTTATTGAAGTGACAACTTACGATTCTGGTCGATTGTATTTTTTTCAACACTTTTCGAAAAATACCGTAATGCCCTCATAAAATGTACTTTTTTATAATAGGCCTGTTTAAAGTCTTTTCAATGGCTTAGTCCATTGAGTACTACTTAGATTAGTCAATAGACTATTCCGTACACTAGTTAATAGACTAGTACATAAACTAGTCAATAGAATATATAATAAACTACTCCTTACGCTAATCCATAAACTGACAAAAACTAGTCTATTAAAATAGACTAGTAAAGTGAAAACTCGTTTAAAGAGTAGTCAATAGACTAATCCGTAGACTAGTCAGCAAACTTATCCATACAATAGTCAATAAACTAGTACATAGACTAGTCAATGGATAAAAAAGTAACTTAGTATTTTTAATCATAGAAAGTACTCTTCTGAAAAATATTAGTACTTTTTCTAAATTTCAATTTCCCATGTCTGTATTGAATTATGTTTTTACATTATTGACAATTTAAAATTTACATTTGTTGAAGTTTTTTGTGTAATTTTGGATTGGTCATTCGGTAAGATGTTGATGATGCTGCTGGTCATTCAATTTGTATCTATTTATTTAAATTCAGTCACTGAGTGCCACGTCACTTGACGCATGCCTAATACAATATTACATTAAAAAATGTAAAAAAAAAAACACAAAACATCATCCTCTTCGGCAGAAAACAAAATAACAATAATAATGCAAAAATAAAAAAGTCATAAATAAAAATATACAATATGTGTGTGTTTTATAAATAACTGACTGAGTATACATTTTTATGATGATTCTTTTATTTTAATGTCCATTTATTTCTATGTATGTATGTATATTTGTTTGTCATTTAGTTTGTCTGCTTTTACTTTGCTGTCAATTAGTCCGACTGGCTGACTGAATGTTTGCTTGTTTTCCTGTTGTCTGTACAGTACTTACTAACTTAAGTATACATATATACAGTATGTTGTTTTTTTGTTTATACAAATCCCCACAGTTTTACAAAGAGTCAATGTATCCATTTTGCATACTATTTTCTCCTAATTACAATTACAAACTACTGATAGTCTCGATTAGAGTACCCAAGTATTAGTGTGCCTAAGAATCGAAAGAGAATGTATTTTCTGACTATGTTCTAGTGCTGTTAAAGTATTGAGTAGTGGGTATCGAGTATCGAGTATTTGCCCTATTTTTTGGGTACTCAATACTAAAAAGTAGTTACTCAATACTTTCAGACTTGTATATGGATTTAACTTATTTAAATTTAACGGCTATGATGTGAAAAAATACAGCTCTAAAATCTAATATAGACCATATCATTATTAGAAATGCAACTCTTAGCAATATCAAATCAGTGTAAAAATAATTTAAAAACTGCAATAATAGTTAAAAAGTTACAAATATTTATCGACGCTATCTAAAAAAATAAAATGTCTCAAAAGTGGTGTGATGTCTGGTCTAACTTTAATTAAAAAAGGAAAAATTCCTCGTTTTTAATTTAAAATAAAACCGTTAAAAGTATCGAGTAGTATTGAGTACCCAAACGAAAAGTATTGAGTAGTATTGAGTAATCAAAAGTAGTAGAATATTACAGCACTACTATGTTCGCAATTGTCGAAAATCTTAAATGATGAGTAAACAATAACTCATTGGGGTCAGCCACCTTGAACTGCAGGAATGTTTGTAGTTTAAAGATGACGAAGACTACCACATACATATAAATGTATATTTCATTCTACTTTCATTTGCACATTTCCATGTTATTCATTTATTATAACATTTTATCAATTTATTGAAATTGTACGAGTATGCTGATGACGACTGCGACGAAGTCGACTGCAACATTTTAGATGCATACTTACGATAATAATGAATGAACAGTAGATATCTACTAAAATATGTGGAATCTTTGTGTATTTATTAAATATATTTTAGTATATTTTTTGTATAAATGAATTTTTATCTACATATATTATTTATTTCATTGGAAAAATCTGCAAATTGATTTACACTTTATCTATGTATGCTGACTAAGTTGTTTTAGCAAAAAAAAAAAAATGAATTTTGAAACAGTAAAGAAATTATTGTAAATTGATAAAAAAAAATATGGAATTTGTAATGACCAAATCAAAAATATGCTCTAAAAAGTGTTTTTAACTCTAAAAATTAATGTTTAGTTTAAAAAGTGTTATGCACTATAAAAAAGGGTGCATATCCATTATGATTCCCTATAAAAAACAATAAAGAAATAAGAATATTGGTATACAGGATAAATGATTGGAAACAGCTCTATTCTCAAGAGATTTCAACCCAGAAGATTTACCAAGTCAGTACCTTAAAGATAGGAAAGAAATGAGGTAGAAAATCGATGTCCCACTATAAAGCCCAGTCGAAGAAGTGACTTATTCCCTTGACCTAGTAGACTGCAAGGGTTATGTCCCGCAATTTCCCCCTGTTCGTCATGGAACATATTCCCTACTTCCTCATCATCTTTGCATAACCTGCAATAGTTCGGTATATTACTGCTCCAATTACTTACAAAGGCTCTAATTGAGCAATGTCCCGTTAGCATCCCTATTATAATCCTTAGACTGCGATTATACATTCATATAAGTATTTTGGTAGCCCCATATCAAGAGTTTGCCATAGGGCCTTTGATATTTTGCAGTCCAATCTACTATTCCGGGACTGGTTTATGATGTCATGGATTCTTTCGAATATCAACCTATAATAGTCATCTATATCAAGATTCGAACCTAATGTAGCTAGTTCGTCCGCAACCTCATTAACATGCACATTGCAGTCCCGCGGTACAGTATAAAGGCAAACAGGCGCGAATGTACCGTGTGACAAGCCAATGATCTGAGAGCTGCAGCAACCGACCCCGGATGGTTATGATTCCAAATCAGTTCTGTTCACAGACGCACTTAAATTAAAAAAATATCAATTCGAGACCTTATAACCGCTAGAAGTTAAAACGTTATTTCTAAAATTATTTATGTGATCTAAACGGATTGAATCCGAATCTGACCTCAGATTACCTAAGATTTTCGAGATATCTTAGGTTAAGATTTAATGAAACTCATTTTAACCATATCGCGATGCAACTGTTATATTTGATAAATTGTTATGAATAAGGCAATTAACCTTTATTTTGAAGTTCATTGTTGAGAAATTCTGAGATCAATCCATTAGAAAAGTATAGTCCCTTGGTTTCGACTTTTTTAAAATTTTGTCGGCCGGTATGGTAATGGAAGCGAGAGAAACTATATCACCTTAGCATTTGTCATAGGATAATGGGACTTTTTTCATTATATTTTCCTTTTTAAGGAAGTCGGTTCTTTTCTTATATTGACTTCTCAAGTTAATCACAATTGAGTCTATTGGTCTCCGTGTGGAAGTGTACACACCCCTTTTAAACAAAACTAAGTTATACAACATATGTAATATTATACTATATCATAACAAATCTCTCACGTAAAGACCATGCGTTCTAGACATGAGTAATATGTTTCATTGTTATTTATTATTTTTTTGCTAAAAGCTAAAGGCAGACATAAATGTGTTGTGATTTTTTTCTATCATTTAAAGCCTCTACAAATTGTTTATACGTTTTTATGATTTTGGTTGAAATAAACCGTTTTAAAGGAGATTTTGTTTAAATTCTGCTCGTGGTTAAAAACTGGTTTTCTATATTAATGTATGTAATGTTGGTGGCTGCTTGATGGTGTATAAAATGTACACATTGTTTTGTTTCGTTAATTTGTTTGCTTAAGTCGTGTATTTGGAATTAAATTGTACCTTAAACTCTGAATGTCTGTCTGATAAAAACACATATGTACATATGTTGTTGAGTGAGTACATTGCTGCTTACCTATATATCTATAAAATTCATTCGTAAAATTATATCCACAGAAAATTTCTTTTTTTTTAATAATAAAAAAACAAATATATTATTTAAGTGCTATAACTGGTTGTACAGAATCTTGTCTACCCTATTTAAAAATATTTTTCTTTTAAAAAAGTAAGAAACTGTATTTGCACATGTAGTCTAGCAAATAGAAAGGGATTTTACGCATATGGGACAACGATGTCGCAAAGCTTTTTTTTTTTCAAAATTAGCGTTAATTTGAGTTCCCAGCTACACTTACTCGTTATTAGCAAAATAAACTAAATTCCTTTTATAATTTGGAAGCAGTGCATGCTTAAAAGGATAATATACTTTGATTTTTTATTTTTGTAAACAAATATGTTTATTCATTATACCTGAAAATAAGGAGTGTAATTCAATCATATCTATGAAAAGTTTGGGTTAAAGGAAAATAAATTTGTTGTCATTCACCTAATCTCCAATAGTTTTTTTAAAGCACCACATTTGCCGACATTATGTAGGGTATGTAGTTATTTTTAAAAATGTTTGTGGTATTAATTGAAATAAAAAAACTAGATTGAGAATTAAAAAAAGTTGTATAACTGGAAAGATTTTTTATCAATTAATATTATTGTAGGTTTATACAAACAAATGAAATTCATAAAAACATTTCCAGGTAAAAGTATATACATACATATATAAATATGTTGGTATTTCGAAGCACTTACGTACATAACTTTGTTACAGCAATAAATTTATTTTCGGATACGCAAACCTTTTCATAATTTGTAATTTATTTTGCTATCACGAGAAGGGTGTGTACATATCAATTTAAGAAGACGAAGTTATATTACCTTAATGTACAATTAATTTTTATTTTAAAAGTGAACATTTAATATTAAAATCTGTCAAAAGCACTCAAAGTTGCTTTTGGAATTTATTTCATTTATTTAGAAACATGTTTCAGGAGATATAATTTCTCCATCACTTCTGGTTTTCGAGATATTCTATCAACCAATCAAAACTTCAATATGTTTACTTTCCACTTTTTTCGTTCATTAACTTTTTTGACATAAAAGAATTTTCCCTGCAATGAATTTTTAAATGGTAAATATTTTGTAAACAATGAACAGCTGTTGCAAACAAATGAAGAAAATTTTAAGGGAATAAATTATGTGCTCTTAAGTTTGAAAAATCACCGTTTTGGCCACATTTAAGATAAGACAAAAGACATCTTTATTTATAAGTCTTCTTCAACCGAATCTGTGGATTTTAAAATAATATGTGTGTTTAATAACTGAAAGTTGTTACTAATTTTCACAAAAATATTTGAATCTTGTATTGAAATTAAAAACAATTTAAATTGTTGTGCTACAGTGATGAGTCAGACCTCTATCACATTACATTTTTGATCTGATTCTGACTACATTATTATTATAGTTTCTTCTTTGACGTTTATACGATCTCTTTATGGAAGGAAATCACAATTAACCATAAAGGTCTCCGTGTGGAGTTGCACCTTCCATACCAAGCTGAAATAAACATTGATACCACCATCGGTGTAAATTTTAATAACAATATACATACATACATACATACATACATAATTAACTATACGAAGGATTGTCAAAATATTTTTTTTAAGATCCTTTCAGAGTGCTATTGAAGTGATTATTGTGCCAATATTAAGAAGTTCTTATAAAATTGTTTTGAAGAATAGATTTCTTAGAATTATACAAATGAATGTGGTTTCTATAATCCATGTACATTATTTCTTTTACTGTTATGACAAATCCTCTTTTTCTGATGAAATAATAAAAAATATTATCCGTCTTAAAAATATGACTTCAGAACTTTTTTTAATAATATATCAAATGAGGATGATTTGCAAATTTATTGTGTATATAAAATAAAAAGATTACTTGATATTATTAATAAAATTGTATATGAAAACACCGTAAAATCTAATTTATTGATATAAAAGTTAAACAAAAATTATGAAATGCTAAAAATTTATTAACAAACAAAATGTACTTTTGTAGTTAGTATTGATTAAATTTTTTTATAATTATATTATCTGTATAATAATTTAACTTCTTTTTAACACACTCTAGTGGCATACTTATATATTATGTATGCATGTGTGTTTCATTGTTTAAATAAAGTAGATAATATTATGACCAATATTTAAGCGTAATATTTTGTTAATGATAAAGACTTTTTTTATTTTTTCAAAAATATACATACATGTGATATTTCTTAGAAAAAACGTCAAACGTCAAAGTATTCTTTCCCCACCAATGAACAATTTCACAAATAGATTAATATTTAAAGGGTAACATTTAAAGCGAGTTTAATTATTATTATGTTTTTTAACTTTTTGTGATTTTTAATATAATTTTGAAATATTATTGTATAATACAAAAACTTCATTATAATGAATAGAATATTTAAATAATAATATTGTTTAAATATATAAAACTGATATTAAAATAATAAATCTTTATTGTATATTAGACAATATTTTATCTAATTATTTTATATTTTATTTGTGATAAGCTTACAGTTCTATAACTTATATATTTTCCACTTTATTCTATTCTATCAATAAAAAAACATTTATTCCTATCAATTTACTTGGGGGCAATGATCACATTAGCTTCTAAGTAAAATTTATTGTATTTTTATAAATACGATTTTAATTCTATTTAAAATAAACAATTTCGACGTACTGAGGGCAATTTTTAAAAGTTTTTTTTAATTGCATGAAAATATTGTTTACAAATTTAAGCCAGAAATAACACTGCAGTTGGAGGGGTTTGTTGCAAACCTAGTTGATAAAGTCAAAGCTTTCTAAGGTGCAGTACAGGGGGGGTTACTAGGTAATTAGATTCCATAGTAAAAGATTTCGAAACACAATTTATTTAACATACAAATTCGAAAATTTTTGATTTCAAATCGAATTTCAGGGTAAACACTCCAGAAAAGAAGCTTTAAAGTGATTACTCTCTCAATCACTTAGGGTTATTAATGTGAATTTAAGATAGATTACTCGGATTATTGAAATTTTAAAAGAAATTTCGAAATCAAAACATATACATATTTGAACTTAAGTTTGAAATTTAATTTAATTTAAACCCAGCAAAAAAAGACGTGCAAAAAAAGTAGTAAATGCATGGGTTGAACTGATAATGAACTGGTTCATATTTAGGGGAAACATGCATGATTTTAACATTAGCGTGTCATTGGCATGCATGGGTTCGTATTTGCAAAAATAGTTCGTCATTTAAATGAGTTCTTATAACCAATGAATATTCGATGATTCTCAAGCGAATTTTCATTGGTGCACTATATTTATTTAAAAATGCATTAATGGTATTTCGATTTAATTATCAATATTTAAATAATTTTTTTGAGTGATATTGACAAAAATAGAATAAGATAAAACATAACTAACTGATTTTGATTGGATTTAAATTCATGCAGAGGAAAAATACCTATTGTGTTTTAAAATCCGTTAAGCAGTCTTGGTTTTTTCCTTCTCTTATTAATGGACTTAATATTACTAATTTTAATGGACTTAATATTACTAATTTTAACAAAAATCTAATAAAAAAATTAATGTCACTTTTAATCTTTATTGTATGAAATGCACGTTTTCGTTAAATATTTAACGAGGAGATATCTCCTAAGAGAATACCAAATTACAGTAAAATATTACAATTCCTATAGTGGAGTTACATGAGTGAATTTGGGTGCATTTTTCATGCCTTCACTGATGACAAATTTATTAGAATTTAGGCATGTATTTAAAACGCATTAAATAGAATACTTGCTAAAGAAATCATGAAAATATCCCTTCTTCTTTAACAACTTCAAAATTTTTTTGCTGGGAAGGTTTAAAAACTTCTTATTAAACGTTTTTAAAATGTTAACATATTTTTTATATTTCTAAAAATAACAACAACCTCAATCGATACACATACATTTTAACATAATATTTCCAAATTTCACTAGAATTTTTATTATTGTCTAATATAGAATATAAAAATTCATAAGCAGCTGTTTTTGATATTGTTGTTGTATTTCGTTTCGGTTTTGGTTTCATACTAGTTATCGTTGAAAATCACACTGTTTGTTAGCATTTTTTCTTGTTTTTTTTTATCTAGTATTAAATTACCATGTTTTTACCACCTTTTATTTCATTTCTCCCCACAAGTCCCGCCATATCATATGAATACATATTATACAAAATTGTATTTTTTTATTTTAATACATTATATATTGTTGTCAATTGTATTGTCGGTTATTATATTTTTTTATAGAATTACACGTATTTGTGATTCTTTCTACTTTTATATGTTTGTTTTATTTTTTTATTTTTATTCTATTACCGTTTCGCACATTATTTCAGCGCCAGTTGGCTAGCCAGCTTTATTTTTTCCCTTACTAATCATTATTATTTGCTGTAGCTGCATTTATTATTATTGTATATATTTTTTTGTTAAGTTTATATTGTTATTATTGCAACGTATTTGATTTTATTGCCGATTTAAACATTTGCTGATTAAACAATTTAAACATCTTTCAAGCTAAACTAAAGTACAATTATGAGTTAACAAATATATAAATAAATACTATACATTAGACCTGATCTTTTTCTATGGATATATTTGAAATTTTAAAAGTAAAAAAAAATAAAATTATCAGAGATAAATTTGTCGATGGAAATATGTGAAAATTTCATAAAAATAAAATTATTTAGGTATAAAAATTTAGTCTCATCAATGAATAAGTCATTTTTTAAGGACATATATAATGTACATTCATTCAAAACTAAAGAAAGCAATGACCGGACCATGTGTTCTTATCAAATTATGTTTCTGATGTATTATTACAATACCAAGTCATCTTCGGATAATTAATTTTTATTAAATTTAAAATATGGAAATGAAATCAGTCTGTTTTAAAATAAATTTTAATAATGTTACTCTAAATAACGTGAGAGAAATGGTTTAGGGAGTCAGTCAAACCTATGTCGATTATAATGGACTGTCCAAAGTACCAATTTTTATCTTTATGCGAGCATGTTAAAGTACATAAGACAGTTGAGCACATGCCACTGCCTCAGGCTAACCGGAAAATATTTCAGGAAGCAATCCTAGCTGGTTTTATCAGACGTATTTCGATTGGAGACTATAGTAAAGATTTTGATCACCTTCTATCCAAATAAATCTAATTAATTGAATTCCCTCCTTCACCTCAGTCTAGTTCCAATCCTTTATATTTTTATATTATATCTATTCTCTTAAATTATTATCTAATCTTGATTCTTCAGTTTCTATGAAGGGAATTACAATGGATCTCGGTGGTCTCGATTATTCTCGCTAGAACGACCTTCTTAACTAAACCTAAGCTTTTGGCTTTTAAATGTAAGACTTCAACTCACTTCACATACTTCTCAAATCTCTCGGCTTAAATATAATATTACACATTTCACAACATATCGTAATATCACAACGATATTGAATTTATTTTTAAGGGGGAGGACATTTTTAATATTCTACGTAAATTTATATAAAATTATTTAACAAATAAACATACAAAAAATTAACAAATATTTCACACATACATTATTAACTTTATAATGTAAATGTACTTTTACCACACAAAAACTTGTTAAAAAAAACGTTGTTACATTTTAAAAGGCATTATTAATATTAGAAAAATTTATTTAACAATTTAAAACTCTTTTATTTCAGATATAATAACAGAAAATCGTCGTAGCCGTTTCGTAATGATGATGATCTGCTGATATGTTGTGTTTTAATGATGGAAGAGCAGCATACAACAAGAGGGAGTTGTTGAAGAAGCGCCAAAAACAACAATATGAACAAAATTGTTTACAAAAACATCCACATACCTAATTAGAGCGAGCAATATTATTGTAGAAAAAGAGAGAAATAATAAAGTGCAGTCAGTAGAACAACAATTGTAGGCAAAAAATATAAATTCAGCAAAATAAATCGCAAAGCAACAACAAATTATAAATATAAAATAAAATACATACATGTATAATATATAAACAAACAAATAAACAGCAGCAAACAATTAACGACACACATACAACCAAGCACATACACATTGATAGTACGACGAAGAAAACTGAAATTGCGAAATACAAAAATTTCATTTAATTTGAATTGAACTTGAATTTCAAATTCAAAACAACAATTAAAGCCAACTCAATTCAACAGTAACAACAAAATTGCAAAATCATCACATTTGTTTGTTTTAAGATTGTCGTGAAATATTTTCATTTCTTTTATATTTTATTTTTTTTTTTTTAATAATATTCGTTAAATTAACTTAAGTTTAAAGTGTTCAAAAGCACACTAAAATAAAAACAACAGAAACAGAACAGAACAGAAAAAAGAAAAACAAGTAGAAATAGATTTTTACAACTGGACAGCAAAGTGATAAGAGCGCGAAATTTTTAAAACACATTCACACAAACCACAAGAAAAAACAACTACGTTAAAACATAAAGCCGCAAAACTTTCGCAGCGAGTTTTAAATTGTTTAAATTAAATTAAAAAAACTCAACTAATCAATTCATATAACAAGGAAGAGGATAGAAAAAAATTGCATAGCTATAGAGAGAAAAAGGGACAAGTAGTAAATAAAAAACAAAATTGAGCATCATGGATAAAAATATGATGTTACCGAAACGTTCACGATTGGATGTTAAAGGTCCATTTGCCAATGGTCCCATGCAGGCCAGACCATTGGTAGCACTATTAGATGGACGTGATTGTTCAATTGAAATGCCCATATTAAAAGATGTTGCTACGGTGGCATTTTGTGATGCCCAAAGTACATCGGAAATCCATGAAAAGGTATGTATAATAGTAGTAGTCTTTTAATACAACTTATACATCTATTTAACCGTCAATTTTACATATTTTTTTAAAGGTTTTAAATGAAGCAGTCGGTGCATTAATGTGGCATACAATTATTTTAACAAAAGAAGATTTGGAAAAATTTAAAGCATTACGTATTATTGTCCGAATTGGCAGCGGTACGGATAATATAGATGTTAAGGCAGCTGGTGAACTTGGCATTGCTGTATGTAATGTACCCGGTTATGGTGTGGAAGAAGTGGCCGACACAACAATGTGTTTGATATTGAATTTATACCGAAGAACCTATTGGCTGGCGAATATGGTGCGTGAAGGCAAAAAATTCACTGGACCTGAACAAGTTCGAGAAGCAGCACACGTAAGTAGTTTGGGCTCTTAATAATTAAAAGTAAACGGATAGAAAACATAATCTCTAAAAGATAATTAAAATCATCATCATGGCTTTTGTAGAATTTTTATATTTTAAATCAGAAAATAGTGATATTTACAACTAACTACTACCCAATAAGCTAGTCCGAATAGTCAATAAGCAAGTCTATAGAGTAATCAATAGGTTAGCCCATAAACTATTCAAAAAGCTAGTCTATGGACTACTCAATAGGCTAGTCCATAGACTAGTTAATACTCTCGTCCATAGACTACTCATAGGCTAGCCATAGACTAGTCAATAGGCTAGTCCCATAGACTACTCAATAGGCTAGTCCATAAACTATTCAAAAAGCTAGTCCATAGACTACTCAATAGGCTAGTCCTTAGACTACTCAATAGGCTAGCCATGGACTGACTAGTCAAGAGATTTTAACTTAAAATTTTTGGACACCTAAATATATGTGGAGTATATTCGTCTGTTTGTTTACCAATTAAATTTTATTTATCCTTCAGCAAAACCGAAAGTAGAATAAACTCTTAATATTATATTCTTATTCTTTTTCCAGGGTTGTGCTAGAATTCGTGGCGATACATTAGGTTTAGTTGGTTTGGGACGCATTGGTAGTGCTGTTGCTTTAAGAGCAAAAGCATTCGGCTTTAATGTTATATTTTATGATCCTTATCTGCCAGATGGTATCGATAAGTCCCTGGGTCTTACTCGTGTCTATACTCTGCAAGATTTACTATTCCAATCAGATTGTGTCTCACTGCATTGTACACTGAATGAACACAATCATCATCTAATTAATGAATTCACAATTAAACAGGTAAGAACATTTGTTAATTTGCAAGAACATAAAGACACATATGAATGAAAACTAACATAACACTTTATGTTTTTCTTTTATCAGATGAGGCCGGGTGCATTTTTAGTAAATACGGCACGAGGAGGTTTGGTAGATGATGAGACATTGGCGCTTGCCTTAAAACAAGGTAGAATAAGAGCTGCAGCACTGGATGTACACGAAAACGAGCCATTTAATGTATTCCAAGTAAGATTGTGAAATAAACATCATTGTTTTTATTAACGTATGGTTTTTCTGTTTTCTTATGTTACAGGGCGCCCTCAAAGACGCTCCCAACCTAATATGTACACCACATGCCGCCTTCTTTAGTGATGCATCTGCTACAGAACTGCGTGAAATGGCTGCTACAGAAATACGACGAGCCATTGTCGGCAACATCCCCGATGTTTTAAGGAATTGTGTTAATAAGGAATATTTCATGCGAACACCAGCATCAGCTGTAGCGGCCGCAGCCGCTGCGTCAGTTTATTCAGAAGGTAAAATACCACCCATATTATCAAATCAAGAAAAGTGAAAACGAAAAACAAAAAAATTACAAATACAATTATTACGTTTACAATTACGATTACAACTACTACTATAACAACAAAACAAACAAGAAAAAAAAATTACAAATTTTGAAGAAAAGAAACAAAAAAATAAATCATTTAAAAACATTTTTAAATTTTATCATATGAAAATGAATTAACACCCCCTTCACACCATTAAACAAACACTCTATACTTAATGATGAATACTATTACAACTACTACAACTCCATTCTCACTTAAACCAACCCTGTCCTTTAAATTGATCAAAGAAAGAATTAAGAAATATAGAAAAAACAATAAATTAGGCATAACTTATGATGTGTTATGCTAAAACAAAAAAAAAACAATGAAACAAAAATAATACACAAATTTTTACTATAATAATATTTACTATAATTATAAAAGAAATATATATACATATATTACGATATTGGACGATATATATAGTATATGATATGATATACTTTTAGCATAAAAACCAAAAAATTCAAAACTGAATTTTGTCGTTAACACAATTAAAAAGGTTATAATAATATTACTTCATTATTAACCTTATTATATGCATAAATAATACATCTACAAACAAACTTATTCCTGCAATATACATACGTTTTAAACCAAACTACCAACTCTTCAATTCTGTCAGAGAAATCTCTTCATAAACTTGTTAATCCAAATGTTAGACAAATGTCTCTTTATGTGGACTTATTTTTAGATTCTTTCATTACCAAGTGAAACAAAAATGTCAATCTCTGTTGATTTTTTCTTAATATTATTTGAGAAATCTTTGGTATACAAAATATAGCTTTTCAGAAGTTTACAAGCGTTATATTTACAATAAAAGTAATTAAACGGAACAGAATTTTACAAATGCGTACAGAACGAAATTAACTAGAATGATTGCTAAAGTCAAAAACAATATCGAAGTGCAGAAGAGAAGTAAATATATTACTTTGCTTAATAGTGTCAACTTATTAATGAGATTTCATGAACTGTAATTCAACGAATGTTTTGGGCAGAACTTTGAAGATTTTATTTGCACTCAATGTCATATCAAGTTGATCTATAAGAACTTGAATGAAGTAAGTTTTAGAATACTGCTCGTTCTCTGTTTTAATTGTTCTTCTTGTTGTATTGGATGCATTTGAATGAGCTAACAATTTGCTATTGCTGATTTTGCTATTGTTGGAAGTTCTTGCTGAGGTTATAACATCAAGTCGATTAGAAATTTCTTTCGTTACAGAGAGGAGAAGCGAAATGGGTAACTAAGCTGTTAACATTTAGCAGCAAGCAATCTTAAGACTGTTCGATCTGGTAGGGTCCAATTCACACAGGGCAAATTTTATTTCTGCAAATTTTCTTTTAAACTTGCCCGCTCTTTACCATTAGACTCAGCAAGTCACTTTCAGCAATTTTATTTGTTTATCATTGATTTGCTACCAGCAAGAAAAGTGAGAAAAAAATTTAGAATTTTCACCACAAATAACATGAAATTTTTGGTGATACATCAGTTTGTCATTGGAGGGATGTTCGTAACGGACGATTTCAATTATTTTTTGCTAGGTTTTTATATCAATGAGAAACAAAACAATTGTAAACCCGTACTAGCAATCTAATTGTGACCGATTATCCAAACTCTATTCTTCGTAATCCAAATTCTTGTTCATGTTTGTAATAATTTCAAAATTCTTGCAAATTTTCTCAAGTTTAGTAAATTACAAATTATTTTCCTTTTGCAATTACAAAAACATTTCTTTTTCTTTTCTCTTAAATAGAAAAACTGTTTTATTCCTAAATAAATAGTAAATTTAATAATATTGCAATATACTAAATTAGAATGAGTTGAACTTTCTTCTAATTTATCGGTCTGTGCATTTAAATTAAAATTTTGTTCCTTTGTATTCTCGGTTATATTAAAAAATAATGAGTTTGTTTTGTAAATTTTTGGTAAATTTAAAAATTATTTACAAATATACAATAACGTGTGTATTTTAAAAATATCGAAGATTTCTTTTATTGTATTGAGATCATATTTTCATTGCAATTATGTAACAAACGCCGTGAATATAAATTTTATATTTAAAGTGTGTACATTCAACATAAATTCTTTACAATTTGCTAAACGATTTAAATTCTTTTTGACCAACCATTATAAATTTAATATTATGCCAACAAGGACGAACTTTCATATATGAATAAAATAAAATTTCTGCGAAAAACAGAACAACTCATCACATACTCTCACAAATCATACATTTTTACTAAATCAATGTAGAATGTTTGTAGTAAAGAAAAGGATGTTGAAGAGGTACTTTTAGATCGACATATTCAAAAAGTATTAATTCTAACTGCAAATTCAGAAAGTTGTGAGGATTCTTAAAAAAATATAAACAACATTTTTTCTACTGAATTTTGAAACTTAACATTAAAGTTAGAACTTATAATTTAGGGTTTATTTTTATGCAACATTTCATATGTGTTAAATCGTACTTGTTTACTTTTAGATTTTAATATGTCCTTGTTTGTTTGTTTTCATTATTAAATAATATATTTACACACGTAAAACAAAAATACACTTACAATGCAATCGGATCTAATTATTTGATATTTATAAAATCATCAAATATATATAATGTTCTTTTAAGTGTAAACGTTAAATTGATTTAGATGTACATACATACAAGTATTTGTTTTTGTGCATTTTTTAGATATTTCTTTTTAGAAATTGATTGATTTAATATAATATTTTTGTTTTTATATTTTTTTTCTCGCTTCATTAATTCGCAACAACAAACAACCAACAACAATACATTTTATTATGTATGTTTATTATTATTATTATATTTTTTGTATTCTCAAGTATTGTAATATTTCGTTTTTATTGAATTTTCTCATCAAATGATGGAAATGTGTTATGACTTTCGTATATATTTTTTTTTTTAACTTTTATAACGTTTTTTCTAAGTTATATAAAGAACAAACAACAACAATAATAGCTACAACAACAAGAAACTGAAGAAATTAAAATACAAAAAATAAGGTGAAAGTAACCACTTTTGATGGTTAAATTAACAACATAAATTATGGAATTAATAACATTTTAGATTTTCTTTTTTGATTTGTAACTTTAAATTAGTTTAGCAACTAAAAGCTATTGTAGTTTTTTGAAAATGGAAAAAGTATTTCTTTAAAAAATTGTAATAGTTTTTAGTTACTGATTGAATGAGTTATTATTATTATTATTATTTTGATGTTGATTTTAAATGTTTTTTTTTTTTTTTCTCTTTTTGTTATTTAAACATTTTTGTTTTATCATTAATAATTCCATTTTAAAATTTTTGTTTTTGTAAATTGTTTTTTCTAAAAATTATTTTTAGTTTCAATTTGTTTCTTAGAAACCCTGTAGTTGGATACTAAATTCGAATGTATTTTCAACTGAAATTTACAGCTTTGTCTTGCATTTTATAAATATTAGTTTTTAGTTTCAAATTATTAATAACAATTTTATTAATAACAATTTATCAAAGGTATATAGACAATTTTTCATACAAAATTTGCTATAAAAAACCTTTGGTAAATTGTTATGAATAAGGCAGTTCATATATAATTATAGTTATTGTACGTTTTGTCCCAAATTTTTTAGTACATATTTTTATTTTATTGAAAAAACGAATGAAGAAATAGTGAAATCGTATTTCTCGATTATCTGTTATTCAAGAGTAATAGCGCCGTCCTAAGAAGGAAGAATATCTTCTACAAAGTTCTTGAGGGTGCAAGCACATGCCAATCTCATAATCATCAAACCCCTGCTGAACTCAATGCTCACACTGTCTATTGGTTGTTGATCAAATCTTGTACATTATCGTACTGGTCCTTTGGAATTTTGTCGATCGACTCACTTTCCTTGGTAGGGGCTACTTTTCACGCGCCCTTTCCTTCGATGTTCATAGCTTGCTTGGCATTGTCTCTATCAGTCGTAGAATACTGACTGGAGATTACTTTGAGAAAGGTATGAGAGTTCAGTCCAATGGTTCTCATTATCTCAGAGTTTGAGAGTGATTTCGATGTGTCCTTCGTAGTGACGTGGGATTGATCCAATATGATCTTGAGCGGTCGATAGTTTTTCTGGCGGTCTATAGCTTGTGCATCTTCAACATCTTGACATACAACTCTTCCATCGGAATCCTTTCCCTATTAAAAGGTTTAGGTGGGATCCAACTTCCAATGTGTATTTCATTCACTTTTAGTTTATTTTTAATTTCGAACAACACTTTTTAAAGATTCCGACAACATGTGAAAGAGAGAAAGAAGACACGTCCTGTCTGTAGCAAATCATTTTGTTTTTCATAATTTGTAAATTATTTTATAAATAGTTTTTATAATTCGTTTAATTTAATATAAATTTTGTTTGTCGTTTAGAGATCCTTTGTCATTATAATTCGCCAGTTTATATAGGCGCAATTGAAGAAATACAACTTTGTATAACAATTTTATTCCTATATTTCATTTTGATTTTCCCAGTTTACTTTTAATGATTTTTAAATAATTTTCAACATTTTATTATTAAACTTTCTTTCTATTTGTTTTAAATTGTTTTCAAAACATCATTTGAAATAGTGCTAAAACAAATCAAAAAAGAAACTCAAAAATCATAAGAAATAAAACATTAGATACAAAAAGAGTTTATTTGGTATAATTTTATGTAAATGTATAAAATTATAATTTAAGAAAAATAATAAATTAATTAATAATACTAATAAAGTATTAAAAAGATAAAAATAATTACTGACTTTCTATTAAAGCAAAAACAAAAATTAAATAATACAAACAAATACTTAACAAAACGTTGACCAATAGTTTTTATTGATAAATAATATTATATATTAAAAAAAATTGCAATAGACTTTAAATACATATGAATTTTATATTAGAAAAAGAAATAAAAGAAAATTTGCTCTGTACTTTAAATGGTCTCATCATCATCCGTGATTATTTTCGCCTTGAAAGCAATAAAGCAACAACAATGTCCCAAAACAAAACATTTATAAATTTCAAAATTTGTTTAAAAGGTCTTCGAAAAACAGTATACATATACAGGCTTATAAATACATATACTAAAATAAAACAAGATATAAAAAATTAAAATAAAGTTAGTATTAGGACTTTTAGCATATAAAGTGTACATTTAATAAAACAAAAAAGAAAATACATAAATTGAATGAAAGAAGAACTTTAAAGTAAATATATTTATAGGAACATATATTTATGTCTAAAAATGAGAAAAATAAAAATATATATATATACATTTATGTATAAAAAATGCTATAAAACAGTGCAAGAGATTAAATTAATAATATACAAAATAAATACGTTTAGGATAAAAAAAAGTAAAAAAATATGAATAAAAATAATTGCACAATGCATTTTTAGTTTTTTAATTTAATACTAGTTTCTCTAGTGTATTATGTTTCTACATAAAACAATAAACTATAAACAGATTTTTGTTAATTTCAGTTTAGACTTTTATTAGGCACACAACCCCACACATACACAAACAAACAATCAAAACCTTTCCCCAACTCTATCTTTCTCAGTAGACGAAAATATTAAAAAACATAAATATTTTAATAAAAAAAAAATAGTGCACACACACACACACAGATTACTCTTTTTTTAATATTATTCAATATTAATTTTTCTTTAATAAAAAGTTTTATTTTTATTACAAATATAATACATACAAGTATGAACATAATACTTATAAATTATACAAAATAAAATATAAAAAAACATTTTAATTAAACCGCAAAACCAACAACATTTAACATAAAAATTCAAAATCTCTTAATATTTAATTTAAAAATCCACATTCAAAGGATGTTTAATATGAATATTTAAAAGTAAATTAAAAATAAAAAAAACACAAAGCAAAACAAAAACCCATGTTATTTTGTAATGTATAAAAACAAATAAATATTTTTAATAACTGTGAAAGCTAAATAAAATTAAAAATTTCTCAAAAAAAATGAAAATGAAAAAAAAAAACAAGATATAAATAAAATTAAAAAAGAAATAAACAAAAAGTTATTAAAAACCAATAAAAAAGCGCGTAAATTTCTTAAGTTTTTTTTGTGTGGTAAGCTTAAAAAATAAATAATAATAAATCACAACTCTACTGGTGGGATGATGGAATCATTTAAAAAAGAGCAATAATATTAAAGCTATTCAATTGAATTAAAAAAAGAAAACAAAAAATATAATTTTATTATTTGTTTTAAAATACCTGTTAGCAATATCGTTTAGTATTTAGTTATTTATTATATTAGACATATTTAGAATACAAACTTACTTATACACACACACAAACGCACATTCCCCATTTCTTTTAGAAGAAAGTCAGTAATTATTTATATAAGTTGTTGTTTTTTATCTTTATGTTTATGGTAGTCAGAGGCACGATTTAATTTTATTAATTTTGCAAATTTTGAAAACAAAATTAAAAAAACAAACAATTTGCACATTTTTAATCGTTTCCATCATTCCATTTACTAAGGATAAAAATCATTATTAATTTATTTCTCTTTACAGCATTTTATGTTTAACAAAAGTATATATTTCAATATACAAATACTTTCGGCTACAGTTGTTTTGTAATGAAACTGGTTCAAGTTATAAACTTTTGTCTTATTTTAGTTTTTCTGTCTCCTCTCGCATGTTCATTTTGTAATGAAAGAAAAGAAAATTTTGTATTATTATTAACTCAGGGAGTAAATGGAAGCAGATTAAAATAGAGTGAATCAACAATGACCAGTAATGACTAATACCAAGGTACTTAACTGAGACCTTGGTAGGCCTATGAGATAATATAATGTAAGCATATCCATCCTAGGCCACAAATACCTACTATAGCGCAAGAAAACTCTTACGATATATAATTCTTGATAGCTAAACGTGGAACACCACAAAATTGGTCTATATCCTGCTATACCTAATTTATCTGCAATACAATTGCCATAATTATCCCGTGTCTCTTTACCCATATAAGGTTTAGGAGAATGGTAACTCAATTACCATTAGACTGAAATTATTAATTCAAAGTTTAACATATTCAAATCAAAAAATATTTGGTTTTGTATTTAAAAGAATGATTTTTAATCAGAAACTAACGATTATAGGTTAGGTTGATAGCAGTATGTAACTACATCAAATCCGAAGAAATACACCTAAGCCACTATCGGGCCCGTTGTGCGCTCTTTTTCATGGAAAATGTTTGTTGGAAACAACAAAGACCTTATATATATATTCCGATGTTCAGAAAGTGAACGTAATTCCTAAGAATTTTTTAATCAGTGTTCGTGAGATATTTGGATCTAATTTCGGCGAAAGCCTGGCAATGGCAAAGAAAGTGCTCCAGAGTTTTGCATCCGTCTGAATCCGGACGTCCAATTTTGTATAGCTGTGTCCGTAATCCTGTGTATCCACTCAGAATACGTAACATCATACTAACCTTAGACTTGCTCATTTTGAGGAGGCTTCTCGTCCTGCTTTCGTTACCGTTTCAATATTCCAAGAGAACTTATGGGTTTCTCTCGCCCATATTTTTAATTCTGCCCTCGTTGCATCAGGTTTATCCTGAGCTCCCTTCCCTTTAAAGCTATTACATTCGCTCTTCCGTTGCCGACTACACCCAAGTGGCCTGGTATGTTGTAAACCTTACCTCTGGGAGAGTATTCAGTTAGAGCTTTCTTACAATCCAATACCTTCTTAGAACTTTATCATCTACCTTGCCTTCTAGCTGTCGGTGAATATGTTAAGCCCTATGACCGCCATATTTATTTAAATACAATTTACGCATTCGTATTTACGTATAAGGATAAGATAAGGTGGTATGTTTCTGTTTCTGGGTCTTCAATATAGAACCCCAGACCCACTTTGTCCTTCAATTTAGAGCCATCCGTGTAGCAATGGTTCCTACGGGTATTTGCTCTAAAGTTCCGCTTGTCCAAGACATTCTATATGGGATCAGTATTTCAAAGTGTCCGACATATTTTGTGTCTGGTATGCGATTATTGTGTACAGCCTTCCAATGTATCCAGTATTCTTTGATGACGTGTCCTATAAACGCTTTAGGCCAGTTTTCCTAAAATTATGAGCCGTTCAACTATAAGTGCCGCCTCATATCTTATATATGTATGTTTTAATGGATGGAATATCGTTTGGTTGACGTAGTACTCTTGGCGACACTTATACCTAAGCAGCACGTACGCTAACTCCCTGAAGTAGTTTGATATTAATCTTTTTGTCCAAAGAAGTCTACCAGATTATTGAAGCATAAGTTTGAATCGATCTAATTACACTTTTATAAAGCCAATGTGTCGTAGGAGGACCAAAGCGCCATTTCATGACTAAGGTTCTCCTACCATATATCATATCAACCATAATGATAGCTGATCCTTGTACTATAATGATCGTTGATACAAAGTCCGTCCATAATTTATTTATCAACATTAAATATATCAGAATAAAGTTAAAATTCAAAATGAATGCCTTATAAAAAATAAATCACATTAATAACCCCAACTGGTGTAGGGTATCATGTGGTCGGCTATGAACGACTTTACTTTTTTACTTGTTTTGCTTTTTTATAGAATCTGTAATGATTTCCACATATAACTCATTTATTTCAAATTATATTATTGTGTTTCGTATTATAATAAGTGTATTGTTATCACTATGGAAAGGAGTCAAAGTTTTTTATTTGTTACAGTACAATAAGGTAGAATATAGATTTTTATTTTGAGATTTTCTTAAAACAACACGTTGAATAATTTTGTGAAATGTTCTTGTCTTCAGCCTTTCGTACAAATGTTGTTCAAAAATTACAATAATTACAACAAAACACCGAGGAAATTAGTTTTCATTCCATGTTTTCTTTCTATTTGTTCAATTATGACATGTGTGACCTCTTAATGTAATGTATTTATTAGTTCAGCAATATCAATCAAGCTTGAATTTTTTATATATCACTAAAAGTCTATTAAATTTGCTTGTAGAATTAAGAAATAAATCTTTTGATACAAATAAGTATTACAATTTGTTGCTATTAATTCGAAATTTATATTGTTCAATAGCAATTTACACTGACATGTTGCATAAAAATATACCTTAAATTTTCACAAATTAGATTAGATTCAAAACGTTAAATTACTTAATTCTTTTAAATGAAAGAAAATAAAAAGACATGTCTACTACTACCTCAAAATTCCTTTAAAAAAACATTCTTCAAATGAATTTGTTTTACATTGAAAAACTCAATATGTACAAAACAGGATTAAATGGAGGATATTATGCAGGCGCATTGCAACAGGCACACAGTACCACACCCCATGATGCCCCACATAGCGTAGGAGGAGTACCGTTATCAGTGGTAGGCGGGGCAGCAACGAATGTCAATCCATCGCCAGTACCAACCGTACCACCAGTACATGTATTACCACAGGTTGGATTGCAGCTAGGACTTGTGAGTAGTAAATCGGTAGGTACCAACCATCAACAAAATCAACAAATCTTTATTAAAAAATTTTAAATAAAAACACACATAACAATACACACTCATGCTTAGAAAAGAAATATTTATTATTAATAATAAAATAATAAAATTTAATAAAAATAAAATGAAGAATATGTTGTGGACTTCTTTTCTTCTCTACCATTCGAATTTGGCACAATTTGAAATGTTGTTTTGTTAATTTCTTAATTAATAAATCTCATCATCTTTATTATATTTTTATATTATTATTATTATTCTTGTTGTTGTCGTTTTTCTTTCTTTTTGTTTAATATATTTTTAATTTAAATAAAAAGTTGCTAATTGAGTATTTAAAATGGTTTAGCAAAAGAGTAATAATGTAATGATAAAAGTGACACCAGAAATGAGAGTTTCGTATATTTTTTTAATTTTTTATTTAAATACATTAAAAACATACATATTTGTGAATTTATTGTTGTTGTTTATTATGGCTGTAATCATATTTAATGTTGTTGTTGGTTGTTTGTTGTATTTCTCTAAAATGTTTTTAGACAATTCCTTTGAATTTGAAAAAACAAAAATAGTATTTTTACTAATACATCGTGTTAATGCTACTAGTTTCTATTATTTTCCAAAATTTGTTTAAAACTTTATTTGTATTTATTTAAAACTGCAAACTTTTTAGGCATATTTGTTGTTATTTATATATACCTACATACATACATAGTTTTGTGTTTTCTTTTTTAGTTTAGAAAATTTCACTTTTCATGTTTTTGATCGTACATTTTGACATTTTTGTAGAAACAATCCATTATCTACTTGATATATCTACCCCCCCATATTTAGTTTTATTTAAATTTGTTTATTAATAATTATTTTTGCTACTTGATCTTATCTTTACAGCCCCAGACGGCGCCAGACCCTAATAATCATCATCCATCAACATCTAAGCCAGAGTCATCGGAGGTTCAATAGTTCAAAAGCACCGCCACCACCAATTTTTCATAAATATTTTTAAACGTTTTTCTTTAATTCAAAAACATTCGGATGAAGACTCTTTTTCAGAAGTGTGACGTCAAACAATTCAACAACATCAACTTCTTGTTATTTTCAACAATAACCAACCACACACACACCTTAGCAATAGTCGTGTCGTCGTCGACTTCTGTTTAAATATCCAAAACTCAGCTTTCTTCAACTAAAATGCTCTTCAAGATTTGCAAATGAAAAACTGAAAAATCAATGAAATATTTAAGTAAATTATGGAATATTTATGTTGATTTAATGCTAAAACAAAAACGTATTAATTGTTAAAGTAAATGTTTTTCAAAGAAATACAAAATACAAACAAACAATACTTTTAGCCAGAGATCGTTTGAAACAATATTAATATATATAGTCAGAATATATTCATCATTATCGGTAGAAACAGAAAACACGAGTTCAAAATTGTATGTATTTGTATAGAAAATATGTATTAGAAGTGTTTTCTTTTGCTAAAAGTTCGTTTGATTTTGAAATGTTATGAAAACTAAAATTAATGTAAATATGTATAGAAACGAATTTTTAAAAATAATGTAGGCCAAAAATTTTTTATCCAGAGACCACAGTATACTTTTCTAAAGGACTACATACTGTGAATCCGAAAATTATCTCAGAATTTTTTAATCACTTCAACTTTTCGAGATATCGTCCCATGTTTGATACTTTACAATTGCACGAAGACACCTTTGTTTATCACCCCTATTCTGCATTTCAATTCTAATCGAAAATTTCTCCGTTTGGCAACTTTTGTATTCTGCATTTCGATTTGAAGCTCCGACATTAAAATAACAACTAACAAAAACGTAGTTGTGATCGTAATGCAGAATACACACAATTGTAAAGCATTGAAAAATATTGAATTGCTTCTTTATTGTTGGAATACACATTTTCGATCGTAGCGTAACTCGCCTTTAAAAACAGTTTTAACTTTTGTTATATATTCTTTATTCATAGAGATATCTTTACCTAAAGCTTGGAACACCCACAAATTGTGAAAAATTGAAGTATTTACTACAAATTAATGACAATTTTTCCACAAAACTTTGAATTATGGACACGTTGTCTCAAAAACCTAATCTGTTGGGGAAATTCTGAGACCAGATTCGGATTTAGCGCAGCTTAATACTTAAGGAATGTATATCTTGATCACTGGTTTTCTTTCTACCTTTTTCCAATTTTGCTGGCTTGAGTAATTTTAGCCTAAGAAGAGAGATTTTTACTAACATTTTAAAAAGTTGTACACATCTTTAAAAAGATATGCATGTTTTGAGAGTTTACACAAAATTTGTGAAAAACAAATGTTTGAACAGATTAAGGATGAAGAGCAATTTCATTATAACACTTAAAGTTCATTGTAGTTTCTAATAATATATTGTTTTTTTTCCAAAGAATAATAAGTGCAACACTTTTGTTTTTATGAGAATAAATAAAATAATATTAATGTTAATTAACTTACTACTTATACATATGATGGGCATTTATAATTTTAGTTTCTGTAACATTTCAAAACCTGAGGCAAACTTTAACAAAAGTACGAAAAAGTTTAAGAACCAAGAAGAAAATTTTGCACAGCTGGAGTCAAAAAGAGGAGCATTTTTAAAGTGGAAATTTTAAAGAAAAAGAAAATTGCATTAAATAAAAACAAAACAAAATATATTTATAAATATAAACAAAATAATAAATATCTATGTATGTATACATAATAGTATATGTACATATGTATGTACATGTAGTTTATCATACCATCACTGCAAAATACCCACACATCTAACAACACAACCTACTACTATAATAACTTCCTCACATCAAGTAAATATTGAAAAAAAAAAAACAAAAACAATAAACATTCAAAACAACCAATAAGCAGCCACAAACAACATTTTATTTTGGAAAAAAACCATAACAAAAAATGTTATGTAATCTATCAAGAAACAAAAAAAAAAAAAAAAGAAAGAACACGCTTATTAATTTGTCTATATTAAACTAAATATTATCCAAGAAAAGTTAAGAAAAAACAGAGCAACATTTTAGCTAAATTTACGTTTTTCCTTTACAAACAACTTCTTATAATTTCAATCAACTTTTTACCCATTTTCAATGTGGCTTTAATTATTTTGCTTCCATACTTCCTGAATTGATATGCTGGAATTATAACACAACATCTAACTTGTTGTGTCATTTGCCAAACACCACTCATAAAAATTCCTTATTACAAAAAAACTCTGCTTATAAAATGGAAAAATAACACAAAACCTACCAACCAATCCCATTTCCCTTCTTCCATAAATTTTTCTTTCTTCCTACTTCTTTTTTTTTAATTTTAATTTTTCTTTTAATTTCTTTGTAATTTTTAAATTTTTGTAAAGAATTAAATTAGAAAAACAAAAACAAAATCCTTATTACATGTTAAAGTAAAGAAACAACAAAAAATTGAAAAAAATTAATAAAAAACAAATACATCTACTGTATCTATAAATATACGTTAATTTTAAGTATATTAAACTTATGTCTTAATTTTTAATTTTCTTATAATTTTTATTTTTTAATTTTACGTCGAAATCATAAGCTTTTTTGGTATATTTCTATGTTAAAAAAAAACAAAAGAAACAAAATAAGAAATTTCTAATTAAAATAAAAAAAGTTTTAAATTCAGATTATGATTCTGGTAGTTTTTAAGATTATAAACGATAATTACAAATAAAGTATATAAAAAGCGAAAAAGTTTGTTTTGTTTATTTATTAAATTTTGGCAGTGGGGTGTTCAGCTTCTTTCAAACTGTTCAACAACAACAACTAAAATGCTCTTCAAGATATGTGCATTTCAACCGAAAAGTCTATTTTTGTCACGTCACGCACCATTAACTGCCTATATCTAGGGAAAATATATATATTTAAATTATTTATATTTTTATGTAGAGCTCTAATAGCCCTATACATAGGATAAAGAAAGGACTAATCAAAAGGAATGGTCCTAAGATATTGCCAATTAATGTGCGTGACATGATGTGACAAAAAAATATACTTTTCGGTGGAAATGCCCAATGCAAATGAAAACTGAAAAATCAATGAAATATTTAAGCAAATTATTGAATATTTGTGTTAATGTTAAAACAAAATCGTATTAATTGTTAAAGTAAATGTTTTTCAAAGAAATACAAAATACAAACAAACAGTACTTTTAGCTAGAGATCGTTTGAAACAAAATTAATATTATATAGTCATAATATATTCAAAAATGTCATTTCAATTCGATTACATTTCCGCATTCAGTTACGCTATGATTGAAAATTTTGTTGCAACAAAAAACGGAATCATAAGAAAAAGAAAAAGCAATTCCACTTTATTTCAATGCTTTACGATTGTGTGTATTCTGCATTACGATCGTAACTACGTTTTTGTAAGCTGTTATTTTAGTGACGGAGCTTTGAATCGAAATGCAGAATACCAAAGTTGCCAAACGGAGAAATTTCAATTGTAATTAAAATGCAAAATAGGGGTGATAATCTGGAATCATTAAAAGAAAAAGCGAAAAGGTTAGTTTAGTTTATTAAATATTGGGAGGGGTGCTACATCTGCATGTCAATGCAACAACTAGAGACGATCACAGCGATCGAAAATACGTACGTGTATGTACATATTCCAAAAAAAATGGAATCTCAAGAAAAATACTCAATTTCATTTCATGCTTTAGAATTGTGTGTATTCTTCATTATGATCATAGGTGCGTTATTCGGAATTTGGATAAGCTAAAACAAAATCGATCGGAAGAAAAATATGGAATTGAAATCATTCCGATCGAAATATGTGACACTCCTGAAAAAGGGGAAGAAGTATAGAGAAGTAATAGTAGCCAGTGAAGAATGAAGGAGTGATTCAATGCAACAACTAGATACGAGCGCAAAGATTGAAAATACGTACGTGTATGTACATATTCCAAAAAAACGGAATTTCAAGAAAAATATTCAATTCCATTTCATGCTTTAGAATTGTGTGTATTCTTCATTACGATCATACAATAAAAAATCTACTGCCAATTTTCGAAATAATTGAATTGGCATCCATTTAAAAGGGGTCTAGAAACATTTTTTATATAATTTTCTTGTTTAAATTTATGGTCTTCGGACTCTGTCTGTTGACTATGCATCCAATGAGCATCAACTGTTTTACATCATTATCAGCAACCAATCAATAGATATTCGATAATTGGATATTCGGTGCGGATCAACCAGAGTTATACTCGGCGACTGCTGTATCAAAAGTTATATTTTTCCCATAAAAGAACTATCGGCCATAGTCAAACTGTTACAACAACAATCATCAAAAACAGTGCAGTAATGCACTACCAAACTGATCCTACATTTCACCATTATTAGTTTAGTTTAAAAGGGTTGTATAGCAAAGGTATAGATCCACTCGGAGACCCAAAGGTCCATTGTGATTCCCTTTAATAAAGGCAAGGAAAAATAAAAAGAAGACTGAAGAAAAGAGAAAGATGAGAAGAGTGAGAATTTCCCTCCAAAAAGGACAAAGAAAGAAAGTGGTCATGGAAGGGAAATCCCTAATTGTCGTGGAATCTTTTGCCTAGCCAGTCTCACACTCTGTATTCTGTGACATTGGCATAAAATATGCCCTACTGTCTCCAGTTACTCTTCGTCCTCACGCAACCTGCAAAAATCCTGTTTGTTACTGACCCTATTACCCATAAAGGCTCCAATTGCGCAGTGTCCGGTTATTACCCCTACTAAAATCCTTATACTCTTCCTATCCAGTCCTAATAGCACTCTGGTTGCTTTTGGATTTAACTTCGGACATAGTGAAACACTACAACCCATAATCACCATTATTACACAATCGAAATTATTTTTCATTACGAAACTCATGATAGTAAAGATAAAAACATATTTATATAGATTTTTGTTAATTTAGAATTTTATTGTTTGTTTTTATTACATTTTCATTTACATAAATTCTACATGCAACGAATAATAAATGCACAGACTACGATTTTTTTTATTTTAATACAATTTCAAACATTTACATAATTAATAAAAAACAATTACTTAAAAACTAAAATACATCTCAATATTATTACAATTATAATTGTTATATTTGTTTGTTATTTTTGAAATATTTATTTGTTGAATCCCTTTGTAAGTTTTTGTGTAAATATATATTTGTTTTTTTTTAGATCAAATCTCTGGAATATATGTTTTTTTATATTAGTATATATTTATATATATTTTACATATTTTATTTTTAAATGTATATAAAAAAGGGGAAAATAAAATATTTGTATGTATTTATGTATATAAACTACATAGTAGATTGAATATGGGGGAATGTTTCCTTGGGAGTTGTTTTGTTAAAAATGTATTTTTGTTTTGTTGTTGAATATGCCATAAATCATCACATTTTTTATTTATTTATTATTTACACATAAAGTACGTTTCGTTTCAATTAGTTTTTGTTTTATTAGTTAAAAATTTTTCAAACACTTGTAGTAGTAGTAGTACGGAAGGAAAATCACATTTAAATATGTACGAATGTTAAAGTTAAAATTTCATTTTTATCTTTTGGGTTTTTCTTTCTCTTCTTCATATATTGGTTTTTTATCTTTTTTCATACAGCTGCATCAGTGGTTTTTAAAGTTCTTGTATTTTTCTTTGTGAAACAATGATAATGAAAAATTAAGAATTTTATCCGTTTGTTTTGTTATATACTTATATATTTCATCATCGAATTTAATTTAAAAAAATAATATAATATTGCATTATAATGCCTAAAATAAATTGCCATAATATTGAATAAACACTAGGTATTTTATTTTATATTTGTATTGTTTATGTGTTTGTTGATTGGTTTTTAAAAGCATTAAGTTGCACTAAGACGATTTTTTTTAGGAAAGTGTATGTGTGTATGTATATAATCTGCCATGAAAATCAATCAATAAAAACGAGCCAAACGCGGTCTAAGCAATTTGAAGGCTCCAAAGATGGTTAAACCAATTATACCGTATTTAAAGGTATATTTGCAGATACGCGTACTTAAACTGGCAGGTGGGATTTCCATAATGGCTGGTATTGTCTGGGGATCAACATGACCCCACATTTTGGCTATACCATTGGCATGACCAATGCCCACAACACCCACTACTCTAACCGGTTTGGGTTGACCAGCGCCATCTGCTGGCGGTTGAGGCAAGGCGGCCAATTGCAAAGAGTGACATAAAAATAGATCACGTTCCTTTACAAAGACATCGGAGAAGGCTGGAAATTCTCCGGCCATTTCTTGCATTAGCTTCTCCAACAGATCTCGTTGTTTACATTCTTCCACTTCTTCAATGCTTATGGTGTCTGTGGATGTTAGACGCCACACAAGTTTCACTGTTTGCCACAAGGACAATGCTCTCAATGCACGATGTAATGTTATGCGTATGGGACGGTCACCTAAATGTAGCATACACCCGGGTAACTTGTGAATCTCTTCAAAAGCACGTCGAAATTCTCCACCGGGTGCCATGCCTAAATCTTTGGCAATTTGTGCACTCATTTGCAAAAGTAAAATGAAGAATATACCATTAATATAACCATGCGATTGTATTATATTGCGAATCTGTAATAATTCATTTGTTGAGATATATTTTGAATAAAGATAGTGAAATATTCTATACAAACCTTTGCTATATTGAAATTTTTGGCTTCTTCCAAAAGGGTTTTTTCATCTAGTTTTAAAATTGGTATACGCGATGGACATAATTCGACCATAACAACGTCTGGACGGACATTACGAATAACCTAAAAAAGTGTTGATGTTGATATGAAGTGAGAACGAAGCATAAAATTATCAAACCTCTTCTCGATAATATACTTACAAATGATACATCATCCTGTGAGTCTTCACTAAAGTGAGCTGTTCCCACCAAATACACTTTACTGCCGAACGGCGTGTCCAGCACAGTAACCGTCGATGGCAAATTCTTTTCGAATTCTTCAAGAGTGTCATAAATTTTTATTTCACGTTTTGTCACTGGCTGTATACCATTGCCAACAACAGCCGAGTCACCAACGACAGCGGCTGGTGAGGCTGATTCAGCGGCCGATGCCTCGGCAATGGCAATATTTAGTTTTTGTTTACTCGAATGTATAAGTGATTCCGCTTTTCTACGTCTCTTTTCTGCTGCATTCTCTGCTGGCAATTTATTGGGCGAGATATTTTTATTAGATGATGTAACATTGGAGGGTAAAGAACTCATAGCTCCAGTCACATTGGTAGTGTCACTACCCTGCTGCTTTTTAAGATTATCAGTGTCCTCATCATCAGATGAGGTCTCAATAACCAATACAGAATTTTCAATATCCTGCTCTTTAATAGAATTCTCGTTAATTTCTATAATTGACAAATTGGGATTATCTGTTTTGAATATTGTCTTATTTGCTAATTGAGATTTAGGATCGACTTCTTCCTGAGAAGTATTGGTCTCTGTGCTCTCCGATTGTATGAATAACATGCTGGCATTTACATTATTCGCATAATGATCAACTGGCTTATGTGACATTGAAATATTATAATTAGGCCCAAAATCATAATTATTTGAGGCAGTAGTGTTGGTGGTAGCTGTTGCTGCATCCGTTAAAGTTGCCGTGGAAGTAGTTCTTGTGATTTCATCCTCTTCCATTTCACTGCCATTTATCGTTGTATCAAAATCATTTAAAGACGACGATCCGGATGAATTTAGATGAGAAAAGTTATCACTTGACGATGTTGTGGTTTTGGGTGTACTACTGTTTGTGGTGGAATTTAAAGAACTGTTATTGTTGGCACTTTCTACAAAGAAAATAAATTGTGTTTTACATTCATTCTATTAAGCTTGTTTTACGGCCATATCAAATAAAAGTGTTGAGTTCCATATAAATTTTATAAAAATAAAAACAAGTTACAAGTAACACAACGCTCAACGTTTTTATTTAGTTAAGGCCGTTAGGTTCATTTCGACAATTACCACTAAAGGAAACAAAAGTTGTTAGACTATTATCCATAGCACTGTCATATAAACTATAACTGCCAGCGGTGTCATCATTATTGATTGTTCCTGTACTATTGTTTGTTTCGACATTATCAATTTTATTTGGCGTTTGTGTCTGTGATAGATCTGCTGCTGTCGTATATGTTTTGGTGGAGGTTGAAGAACTCGATGATGATAAGTCCATATTTGGAAGAATTGGTTGCAAAAACAAATTCGTTTTTTATTTTTTTCGGAGGATTAGTTATTCTTTTAATATTTAAAGTGAATGGTAAGTTTTTACGTAAACTATGTAATGTTCAAAATTCATAAAACTAAAATGGAAATAAAGGAGTTTATTAAAATTTTAGCATATTTTAATTTGTTTATCATAGAAAACATATTGGTATTTAGCCGGATTATTTTGCTTTTTGAAAGCAGATCCCGCCTAAAATTTATACCTATGTATATCGAATTTTAAGGGATTTCCAATAGAAACTACAAAAGTAAAGCTTAGTTTAAATGACCAAAGTCTACTGCAGAATTGTTACAAAACAGGGTCATAAACATTCAAAATTTGAGGAAGTTTTAATCCTAGCAATGCGATGTTGCAATCTTAAAATTTACCCAGTTTGTATAGCAATATTGAGACAAAATTTTAAATCAATTTGTATATCAAATTGAATTAAATATTTGGACTATAAGCTAACTGAGACCTAAAAAATATTAGAATCTGGAATAAATAGGTAATATACCTATAAACAAAATGACAAACTTGCATTAAGACGACTGGCTGTTTGATTTAAGTAATTTTTTCTAAAATATTGCGCAGTAAAACCGATACATTGAAAAATAGATTCAAATTGAACTGATCAACTGTCGTTTCCACGATAACCGGTTCTACGCAGCGGAATAAACCTAATGTTTTCGGTGCTTCGTCTGAATAAGGGATAATCAATATAATTTTATATGATATATGTATGTATGTGCAGTATAAATTTTTCATCCCAGTCAACGATATTCTAAAATATCATCAATATCAATCTATACACTGTCAATTTATTTATTACGCCGAATGTGTACACAGCCAAAAACACAACATTTGAAAATGATAATGGAAACAGCAGCTGTGTCTTTCTTTGTTTGACCTAATTGGGTACAGAGACAGAAAATGAAAACACGAATATACACAGAAAATAATATTGCAACTCCATTCAATTCACATACACACAAAACTTATTGTCCACGTCACAGGAAAATTGTTATTACATTATGATTTTCTTTTAATTCATTTTACTTTGTCAAATCTTAAGCATTAAACTAATATGTATGTATGTATGTATTCACTGAAGAAAACCATTTAATATACTTTTTTTATTATTATTTCACAACATGCAACACTCACATAGTAGATGTTGTAATGGCATTTATTTGTTTTAATTTTATTTTTTTACGTTTTCTTTTACAATTGGTTTTATTTTGTTGGAAAGTTTTTATGTAAAAAACTTGTATTTTGTATGACTTCAATAACAAAATAAAAGGGAAAAATATAATGCAAAAATTTTCAAAAAATCAAAAACCGAATTAAAAATTTTTTCGTAGTTTTTCTGGTTCTTCTTTTCTTTCGTGCTGCTTCTTCTTTTTAAACTTTTTTGATAGATAAAAATTTTGTTGTGAGTTGGCAAAGATGGTTTTGACAGCAAATGTTGTATTGCCAGATTTTGTATAAAAAGTTTTTACCGTATCAATTAAGAAAAATTAACCGTTGAAAATTTAAATTCATACTTATCACACTTATGTTTCATAATAATTCGAAAATTGTTTAAAAGTCATTACAGAAATGGTAAAATGCCATCAAAATTTCAAAGCCGTTTTTCTCAAAACGATGGTATGTATTTGGATTATGCCAGTCTTGTAGTAAATGAGCGCTATGTAAATTATCCTTCCCAGTAGCGCATAGATTTTTAAAAAGATGAAAATGCAAAACATTGAGATGTAACATTTTAAAAACAAGTGGAAAAGTGAGATATAACTTTCAAATTATTTTTAAAATTTGTTTAAAAGTCATTACAGAAATGGTAAAATGCCATCAAAATTTCAAAGCCGTTTTTCTCAAAGCGATGGTATGTATTTGGATTATGCCAGTCTTATAGTAAATGAGCGCTATGTAAATTATCCTTCCCAGTAGCGCATAGATTTTTAAAAAGATGAAAATGCAAAACATTGAGATGTAACATTTTAAAAACAAGTGGAAAAGTGAGATATAACTTTCAAAAAAAATTTTAATTTTAATAAATGTTATACGTAAATGTTTCCTAGTACAAAATTGTTTATAACCGCTAAATAATAGTTAAATTTTTAACTAAATAATAATTAAATTTTTTATGTTGTTTGTCCGATTCTTCCTTAATTTTAACGAATTATTATTCAACCCCCTCCTATTTTATCGGGGTTGCAAGACCAAAAAATAATGCCACTTTTTACCATGTTGTTAGATTCGCTTTTCAGTCTATAAAGAACCCAAATTATTTTAAAATGTATTTTCATTTCTGGCTTTAAAGGGTTATTCATAATTATTAATATCGTAGAAAATGAAAACTTATACGGCTAACAGCGATTTTAAGCCGCGGGCGAAATTTTGTGTCAGTCGCCCTTCTCCGTAAATGTTTGTCGGCGCAGCTCTTTGCACGTGTGCTTATTTGTTTTGGTTTTTTATTCAGAAATATAGATTTTAAAGTTTTAAAGATTTTATAAGTATAATGGCTCCTAAATCTGATCCGTTGTCCTGTAAACAATCGTTTCTAGAGGAAAATAAATTGTTTTCTGAAATAGAGTTGACTGAGGAATCGAAACCTATTGGAAAATTGCAAGATTTTGACTTGTTGGAAAATGAAATATGGCTGTTACAATGTCCCAAAGGTATGGATGTGACCGAGCTGGAAAATCAAAAATTAAAGATTCCTGGTCGTACAAATATCAACAACAGTGAAGCTGTATCCATGGAATTCAACGAGGGCAAAGAACAACATGCATTTGCTTACTGCAATCGTAAGGGACGTTATGCCTTACGTCTATTACCCGTACGTGGTACAATTGTTGTTAGAGATCGCCTGAAAGCTGCAGAAACTGTAACCACAGAACGTGCTGAAGAATGCTGTCCTCCAGCGAAAAGAGTACCATTGCCCGCCGGCATACGTGTAAGACATCCATTGCTCGGTGTACATTATAAGGATAAGCTAGAATTGGATAAAACAATAGCAAAGCGTTTGCAGAAAGCCGATGAAATATCTGCCCAGATTTTAAAGGAAAGTCTTGTTCAAAAAAGTAAAAGAAAATCTGCAATCGCTCCTGGCAAAGCTAATGGCAAAATGTCGCAAATAGAAATTAGCAGTGCTGAAGATGAAGATGTAAAATTTGTTAGTGAAGAAAAACTCAAAAAGAAAAAGAAGAATAAACGTAAACACAGTGAAAGCAATGCTGAGGCAAACGACACTGATGGTTCATCTAATATAAAAAAGAAAAAATCAAAAAAATCTAAGAATGACGAGACAGTTTCAAAAGATTTGCAATGGCTACAAAATATTTAATAAAATATTTTTTTTTTGTTAAAATGAACATGTTTTTTTTATTCTGCAAAAACTATAGTAAGTATGTATATATAACAAAAAGTTCTTATTTAAACGAAATAAACAAGATCCTGACAAAAAAGAATATATCAATCATCAGGAAGTGTACTACACGGTGTATAAACTCTATGGGAATATTGCTACTAATATTCAAGTGTTGACTTAATTTCGAGAAGAGTATTGGGAAGCTTTTATTTAATAGATATATAGAAGATCATACGGTGTGTGTTCATTATTGGCCGTTTCATTTATTTGTCACGGCACTAAGCTCGTTTATAAGACTTAGTCATTTTCTGAAGGGGACCTAATATGGGTCATTGTATAATTTACGGTTCGATTCCTATCTTTAAGTTATGAGAGTTAAGTAGTTTTCTAAAGGGTGGCATTATATATGGGGCCCACCATAGATTATGACCCGATTTGCGTCATAGTTTACTTGTGCAAAATTTCGTCATTTACAGCTCACTCGATACATTTATTACAGTTTACACTTTAGTCTAGGTGCAATTTATATGTGGAGGCTAGACGAAAACGTAGACCGATATTGCTCATTTCCATCACCAAACCTTACGTATAAGACTTAATTGTGAAAATTTTCAGACTTCTAGCTCGGAACTATGAAGCCTTTAAAAGGCAAATGGTTAGGCATGGCTTGATTTGTCTTAGAATCAAATAAGGATATATTATATTCTCTAACTCAATCAAGTCTTCAATAGGCAGACGGTAGAAAGATCGATTTAAATGATTTGATTAAAATTTCCAGAATATGGGCACACTTTTAAAATAAAATATTATAAAAAAACTTCATAAAATATGCATAAATTGGTTTATTCTTAACTTTTATTTTTGTTTTTTTTTTTTTTTTCAACACTTTAATTTTTGTATATCATACAAAAAATTCTTTTATTTATATAAATAACATAACTAAAAAAATGGAAATTTTAAAAAAGAGAAACAAAATTAATGATAATTTCGATTTACAATAAATTTATGGCTTTTGTAAAATTATTTATGTATGTAATTAAATAATATACATAATTAAATGTTAGAAAATATTATTATTTTTGTTTAATTATATTCAGTTATAATATGTATGTATAAGTTTCTTTCTTTTAACAACTAATTAACAAGAAAAAATCTATATTTAAATATATTTCATAATAGTCATACGCACTAGCTAAATTTTATAAATACATGTTATATGTGTTTAAAGAATAATTTAAAAAGAATTTTAAATTTATTGCTTTGAAAGATGAAAAATGGAAAAAAGCGGAATACCAAATCGAAAATTAAGAATATACTCCTTGTAAGAAGTTACAAGAAACGTTTGTTGGAGCAAAAGTTTGTACTTTTTTTCGTTTGTTTTATTTAAATTTGGTAAAAAGCTTATTTAACACTAAATTATGATTTACGATTAAATTTCATGTTGCTTGTTGTTTGTTATAAATATGAATGTAAATTTTAGTGTTCGAAAAGTATGGTCATCACGGCCATTAAGGCAATGCCAGCTATTAAAGCCAAAAATTGTTTAATTGATTCAAGACGATTGCTTTCTTGCAATAAATCCGGTAATACTGTAACCAAAGCTATGTGTAAAAAGCCACCAGCGGTAAAGGGCATAATCCAGGAGGTGCGAGCCTCTGTAATTAATAATAAATAGTTTGAATAAGTTTTTAAATAAAACTTTGCTTTAAATAAAAATAAATATCTACCCATAGCTGAAGTAACACCTGAACCACCAATGGCTACTAAAGCACCCAAAAGACCAGCTCCGGCGGTTAATAATTGAGCGCGTGCCGCATCCCAACGACTAAAACCGGAACGTAAAAGAATAGCAAAATCGCCTACTTCATGGGGAATTTCATGTACTAAAATAAAACAAAGAAATTATTTAAATGTTTAGTTTATGTTTTATAAAAAAAAAACTACTTACACAATATAGCAAATGTTGCCAAAACACCATGACGAAATGAGACCAAAAATGAACCAGCCACTGCTAAACCATGTGTAAAATTATCTATAGAATTTGCCATAAGATTCAAATAACCGGCAACCTTTTTAGGTTGATCTTTATTTTTTTGCTCACGTTCACGCAAAAAACAACCATTGGGCACGTCTTCTATGTCACAGCCTTTACCACCACAACTTTCTGATGTTTCACCTTCCAATATTTGACCTCCCCTGCGCCGCATTAAACAATTGGCAATTTCTACACATTTTGGTTGAGGATTTTCTTCGTCGGCATTTGCATAGCCGGAAAAGATTTTCTCTACTATTGTGAAAATTAAAATACCCGATAGTACCCAAAGGCCAGAGTTTAGTGAGGGGTGACCAGACGTTGCTACAGGAAAAATAAGGATATAAATTAGTTTTAGAAATTTTTAAATCTATAGGTGATTGATTGTATGAAGAACTATTAGTATTTTTCATCAGAAATCGATATTTTGAGTGAAAAACTTAAAAGTCCATTTTGGGGAAGCGAAAATAATTCCCAACCAGTTTTAATTTGTCTTGGAAACTATTGGTAATAGAATTGAAAGCATTGTTATTCTTTAAAACTTAGGTATATTTGACCCCAAAAATCAACAAATTTGAGTGGAAAATTAGGGTAAAAGAAAAGACATTATGTTTAAGTTATTATATCTTCACCAATTGATAGTTTTTATTAAAAAATCAACTTGACTTACTCTTTTCATTGTCACCTTCCCACGCCTCCGGCAATAAATGCAGAAAAACATCACCCAATAGACCACCGACAGCAAAGCTAAGTAAAACTCTTAGGAACTTTGATTCACCAGCTAAAATAAAAAAAACATAAATTTAACATAATACTTTTATTAAAAAAAAAAAAAAAACATTCACACAATTTACTTACGATCTTTGTATCCTTGTTTATTTAATTTTTCATCTGTTGGTATTATAAGCAGTGGTAAAATACCACTTAAACCTATAACCACTGAACCCAATAGAGAAAATACCCAAGGTGTATATTCGAAACCCTTAAAATATTCGGGCACATATTGATTCATCAAATGTGTATATAACATAGTAATATGTTCATCAAAAAAACCGTTTGTGGAATTCATTTTGTCGTGAGTTTGGAAGCTGTTGTTGTGGTTGTCTTTGTAGGTAAACTAAAACTAATAATATCACAATGGTGTTGTTGAAGTTTTATACAAATCGCTTATCGCTTTTCGAAAGCCGGGAATAAACCTAATTATCCGTGTTAATATCACAATATAGCGGACGTTTAAATAAAATTCTTAGAATTTTGTCTCATCCAAATCGGGAAAATATCCAAATTTTAAAAAATTCTTTTGTTTCTTTGTTTTCAACATGCAACTACACAATGAGAAAATCTGTAACGATAATAAAAAATTTTCATAATTTTATTAAATACGAATATGACAAATTATTATTATTACTAAATATATAGACGCCTGTAATAGTAAGTAGTTGCATAAAATTCCCTAGCAACATTTACTTAATAGATAAAATGTTTATTTAATTTTTTGTTAAATAAAATATCTTAATTTTTATGTCATTTATTTTGAAATGTAAATACTTTTTATCCATTCGCCAACAAAGAGGTCATGTATGGCCAATGCGTCCATTTGTCTAATAATAAAAGAGGGCTTAAGTACCCCATGATAAGATAATAAATACCTGACCAGTTATAAACAACAAAATATATTAGAACAGAAAAATAAAAACGTGAAATTATCTTATCACATTTAGTTTAATTTTGCAGGTTTTTTAACGGATGCTGCTGGTAGTAGAATCATTTACACCCAACCATTAATTAGGTCTTGATCCAGGTCTTTTACTCTACTAACGGATTAATATTTCTAATTTGTTTAAATTTGTTAAATGTGAAGTGAAAATGTTCTTGAGTTTAAGTGTAAAATTTGGAACTTATATATCTACAAAAGTTACCAAAATAAATGGTATATATGAATAACCCAGGATTGGAAACCATAGACTCTAGAGTGAAAAAGTAAAATTCCATTTTTACTTGGAAACTGGATCCAAAATAAACAGAGATTTTTCTATATCTGTGTTTTTCTTGGGTAAATGAGCATAAAGTATATCAAGATCACGGTCCCCGTGAAGTATTTAATGCTCCCAGTACTGTATATCCATTGACAATGCCAAAGAGCTATCCAGATTCCGACGGATACTCTCTAAAGACCCAAATCTCATAGAGCATATCCAAAGGAGTGATAACTTATGATTGCAGACTAGTTCTGAGACCTTTACTCTACCTATAGAATTACATTTTTCGGTTTGTCTGACAACTGTAGATGTAGTTGACGACTGGACTTCGACGACTGGTAAAGCTAGTAGGTATGGGCGGTCAATGGAAATGGTGAAAATAACAATTAAGCATTTAATTTATTTAAGCTGTGCATTTATAATTCTTGTGGTTTTGATTCTAGTGGTATATTTTTGTATCTTACTTTTTGCTTTAAAAGATTTTCATTCTGTGAGAAATTTAAAACCAGGGTCTTACCCGACTATATTATATTTTTCATAATATAACATTTGTGTTGAATTTTAACTTGCTTCCAATGTAAATTTCATTGTGATAGCGTTTCGTGTAAAGCAAAAGCTTTACATGAACAACCGGCTAGACGGGTATGGAATATGATCCTCTAATCCCATTGGTATACATACCTTAATGCAGGTATAGGACCAATATTTATTTAAAAATAGTAATCATATACTACTTTGCAAATATTGTACAAGCTGTGCATTTATAATTCTTGTGGTTTTGATTCTAGTGGTACATTTTTGTACCTTACTTTTTGCCTTAAAAGATTTTCATTCTGTGAGAAATTTAAAACCAGGGTCTTATCCGACTATACTATATTTTTCATAATAAAACATTTGTGTTGAATTTTAACTTGCTTCCGATGTAAATTTCATTGTGATAGCGTTTCGTGTAAAGCAAAAGCTTTATATGAACAGCCCGCCAGACGGGTATGGAATATGATCCTAATCCCATTGGCCTACATACCTTAATGCGGGTATTGGACTAATATTTTTGGGCGTTACAGACATCAGCACAAATCCAATATAGTAAATAATTACCCTGCAAAAATTGAGACTACTCCACACGCGTGAAAGGTGTACTCCACAAAGGACCTGCCCAAAACTAGTCCAAACATATGGAAAAACATAAAAAACAGAGTAGTCCGAAAGGTAATATTTTTTTCTCTTTAAAATGATTTAGTTATTCCCAAAAAATGTTTAATTATGAGATCCTCTTTGAACACATTGAAATTTGTTTATATTATTTGCAATATTAAAAATATTTTGGTAAAAAGAACTTCAATATCTTCTTTAAAACATTTCTTTTTTTTTAATAACTTAAAATCGCCCACAGCAAATCAAAATAACTTTTACTCTTTTACGTTTGACACAAATTTAAGATAAAAATAACATTAAGAACATTATAAATAAATGTAACAGATTTTTACACAATATTTCAAGATCAAAACAACATTAAAGTTATAAATATTTCTTTTAATTTCATTAAGCGCACACGACTGCGCCAACTAAACATGAGAATGATGTAAATTCTCAAGGAAAGCGAGTAATACAGAAATCTGGTCTGTAGTGTAACAAGTTATTGTTTTGTTTTTATTTTTTTATTTATTTTTTTTTTTTTTGTAATGTAACAAACACACATGATGATTTAAAAACAAATTAAAACAATAAATATTAAGGAAATTAAAACTGCAAATAATTAATGCATTTTATATTTAAATAAATTATAAAAAAAAGTTATAACAACTTAAACTACCAACACAAACCGTACGAAGTGTTAACATTAACTGAATTAAATTATTCCAAAATGGTTTATGGAAACTTCAATATATTGTTTAAACATATACTACAGACAGCAGACAAGTGTCTACAAATAAAAATTGTGGTGAATATTATGAAAAAAAATAACAATTTATTTCTAAAAACAAATCTATACTATAGTTAAAAAAAATATGAGCAAAATTTTTCGTGATAAGATAGGACCCCATCAACACACTATAGAAGTCGGAAAGAAATTATAAGCCCCCATTTAAGTATCTATTGTCTGTCGGTAGAGTATGTAAATTCCCCAAAATTGACAGGCAGGACCAACATCAAATGAGGGAAAGTGTGGACTTTTAACAAATCTAAATCTATGAATTAACAATTTCAACAAGTTAATCATTTTAATATTTTTGATTTCAATTGATTGATTGATCACCAAATACCACAAAAAATTAAAGAAGGACAGAGTTGTTCGCATGGTAATAAAATTTATTTTAAATAATATATTACAAGTGTGAATTAATGAGTTTAAATTATAGAAGTACCCTATTAATGCATTTATGGCTGGCTGCTATAAAAAATCACTGTTAATTTTCAATACTTAAATGGTTATTTTAAATTTTATAGCAAACTGTTATTGTTGGCATTTCTACTGTTGTTATTAATGATAAGAAATTAAATAATAGATTTACAATATGTGGTTATAGGCTTGTCAACTACATACGTATGTACATGTTATGTACAGTGCAAAGTGTTACCACAAAAAAACTTTAAAACTTTAAATTAATTTTAAAAATAAAAAATTTAAACGGACCAATATAATTCGACCATAGGCCACCAGAATATACATTAGTCAGTACGTTTGAAGTGTCATTGTCTCAGTATATAAAATTTTTATTTTAATGATTTTTTTTTTTAACCAAAATCTTTTGTTATTGTATTTGTATATAATACAATTATCTGGTTAGTTTTTGTAGCATTTAATGCAGTTTATCGATACTTATTTATAATTGAAATAAAATAATGATCATTGTTTATTTCTACTTTCTTTGTTTTCTTTAGCACACGAACAACAGTTTTTCCTACTGGGCTAAAAACATGCCAATATCTGTGTATTCTTATTTATTAATGCTTATTTAAACAATACATAAGTTTTAGTTCATTAACCTCTACAAAATATTATGAATAATTTTAGCATTAATTAAAACTGTATCTAAATTAGTATATTTTTAATGATAAAGATTTTGTAATGGAATGAAAAGACTTGAAAATGCAAGATGATTTAACAATGTTACAGTTTTGAGAGATAACAATTTAAAATGTTTAAAAATGTCCACAATAAAAGAGGAAATTCTTTTGGAAAGATACACACACAGCCCTTCTAAACTAAATGTCCTTTGTAAGAATCTAAAAAACCTTTTTACTATAAAATAATAAACGCTATTTGTCAGACACATTTAAAACGTTATAGAATAACTCCTCACGACCCCAGTAATATATATGAAAATTTTTTTTCAGAATGATTTGTATATACACAAAATATATTCATATAGAATTTTATAGCGATATATATTTTTGTTAATAAAGTATTGACCTATATGGGAGCCATGACCTATTACGGGCCTATCCAGAAGAAATATTTTGTAGTGATTTGTATATACAAAAACTTAATAATGTGGAATTTTATTACGATATCCTTATTTATCAATGAAATATGTGATTTTCGTAAGTGGATCTTATATGAATGATATGACCAATTATGGACCCATCCGTAAAAATGTTGGTAGAGTCTTATATGTATACACAAAACATATTTGTGTCGATTATTATTTATTTCTTAATTAGTTTTGTACATTTTAATGATTTTCGGAAACGGACCTTATATGGGAGCTATGTTGACCGATAAATTCTCTATGTAAATAGAAAAATTTCAATAAATTCTTTGTTTATAGAAAAAATAATTAAAAAGTAATCTTGGAAATAGTGATATCGCTATTACTTCATTCTTTGGAACATTATTATTATTCCAAATAATGTAGTTGTGAATTATTTCAAGGAACCAGATCTTAACCTACCTTAAGAATTTGAAATAATAATCACTGAAAGAACTAGTTTCAGCACTGATTAAAAAGTTATTTTTTTTACCAAAAAATTAGTTCCGAGGGTGACAAATTCGAGCAAAAATTATTTATTATTGAATTCGTTTCTGAACTCAACATTTTCGAATAATTTTAAAATACATTTTTATCCATTTATCTAATTTTTATACTACATATTTACATAGATATTTTAATAATAAAAAGCCTGTACAGGATGGCACAATAACAGAAATCTATTTTCTATTTTTGTGTACGATAAAAAAGATTATACGATTTTTGATATAGAAATAAATAACAGTTGTTTTTATTTTGTCTAGCTTTAGCAAAACATAATACTAACATATTTTTAACGATTAATTAGTAGTTATACCCTACACCATTTTAGTGGGGAGGGTATATTGGGTTTGTGCTGATGTTTGTAACGCACAATAATATTGGTCCTATACCCACCTTAAAGTATACCAATCGGCTCAGAATCATTTTCTGAGTCGATTTAGCTATGTCCGTCCGTCTGTCCGTCCGTCCGTCCATGTAAACCTTGTAATCAAACTACAGGTCGCAATTTTGAAGATAATTTAATGAAATTTGGTACATGATCTTCTATTGTACCAGGGACGAAGCCTATTGAAAATGGTTAAGATCGGTTCATTATTTCACCTAGCCCCCATACAACTGAACCCCCCAATAGGGCTTGTAATCCTTGTAATCAAACTACAGGTCGCAATTTTGCAGATAATTCAATGAAATTTGGCACATGATCTTTTATGGTACTGTAGACGAAGCCTATTGAAAATGGTTACCATCGGTCCATTATTTCACCTAGCCCCCATACAACTGAACCCCCGAATAGGGCTTTTAAAACTTGTAATCAAACTACAGGTCGCAATTTTGGAGATAATTCAATGAAATTTGGCACACGATCTTTTATAGTACCGTAGATGAAGCCTGTTGAAAATGGTTTACATCGGTCCATTATTTCACCTAGCCCCCATACAACTGAACCCGCCGAATAGGGCTTTTAAGTTCATAATTGTGTTTAATATACTCATATCTCGACAAAAAGCTGCAATAACCAAGTTGTATACAAGACTTGATGACCCCCACGAATTCCATAATAATAGGTTCTCATATGACTCTAGCCCCTATGAAAAGCCCCCATCAAAATTTCACTTAAATGTCCACAATTTTATTCAACAATAAACGGCTTAAGTATGTATATCTAAGGCAAGGTACAATTCAACTTAAATGCTTTATTATGGCAACTAAATCACATTATATTTTTGTCAAAGGTGTAGGGTATTATATGGTCGGCCTCGCACGACTATAATTTCTTACTTGTTTTATTTATAGAGTTTTTGGTTAAAAAGAAAGATAGATATTAATATAAAAACAAATAAAATAAACAAGTTTTCAAAATAATCTAATTAATACTTCTTCAATGTGGTTGATATACTTAGTTTTTTATTTGGTTTGCTATGAATTGATTAAAATTTGATTCTAAGATAGTAAAATTTTGGATACAACGATATCAAAATCCAACGGTGAATACAACGATACTAAAATCATTGTAAACTGTATTATTATTTGTGTAAATTAAATTAATATATAATTAAAAGAGTACTTTTAAGTCGTCTATTCCATCATTTTATAAAAAACATTAACTTTAACGCAAACATCAACACCAATTGTTTAAACAAAGAAAAAGAAGAAAGAAACCATCAAGATTGAGTTCTTAAGTGACTGTTCAAGAAGAAAAAAAAAGAAACTAGTCTTGGTATAATAGAATTTCAGACTAATACAACACTCGAGGGCACGATTCATCAGCAACAAAAAAAGTAACTTCATTGGTAAACATTTATACGTTGTTTCAATGAAAGATATGTAGAAAAAAGAAGCAGGAAGAAGTTTTACGGAAAAGTAAAATAACAAAAATATTAAATACCTAGTTGTTATATAAAGTTAAACTTGAAAAGAAGATTACATGCATATGTAACTACAAAAAGTTATTTAATTGATTGTATATTACAACAATAATAATTTAAACATCATTATGACATAGACTAAATCAATTGATGACTTTTTCTACTTGTAGTTTAGTGATAATCATTCAATTGTATATTCAAATTTTATTTTTAAAATTTATGTAATGGTCTTAAGTACAACTAAGAATTCTATATCCGGCTGTAGCAAATTATATTTACGCTTTACCATAATGTGTTACAAAAATTGTTACATACATATGTAATTTCCTATAATTTAATTTATTTTTATTTTTTAATTTTACATTATACATAATCTTCCATTCCTGAGTCTACCGATAATTTTGGTTATAACAATTCATATATTACATGTTACGTGTTGTTATTGTTGTATTTAGCAAGACAAAGTGAAGCTGAATGTTTGGAAAGAAAATCTCATTTTGTAACATTTTCATGGGTTATTTAGGAAATTTTGTTCAAATGTTCGTTATGTATTGATTGATTTTAAATAAGAAACTTCTCGAAAACATATCTAGACAGATAGGCGGACATCGCTAAATCGGAAATTACCAACAGAATGACCTGATTTACAATGACATTCAGTTTTGACATGGAGCTATCAATAAAGTTAAATTTATAACTAAAGCAAAAATTCTTTTTTTAACTGAAAATGTAGAATTTATTAAAAATTTCATAGCAATAGAGAAATAAGTAAAAACTTTCTTTAAATATAGAATTTATCGAGAATTTCTAAAAAATAAAGAATTTATGAATATTTTTTTTAATTTTATTTATTTTGTATAGATCGAGAATTATTATAATTTTATATAAATTGAGAATTTACCTAACATTTTCTATAAATCGAGAACGTTTTCAAATTTCCTATAAGTAAAGAATTTATACAAATTCTGTTTAAAAAAGAAACAATCGCGAGAAGTGTTCCTGTAAATTTTCAGTTAATTTCACCTAACTGCTAAACCAAAAACTTTTAAAATTTACATGCAGAAAAATATAGCTCAATATTAGGGTCAATAAAGCGGCCAGATTCAGCTAATATTCTATAAATTTAATGTATAATTTTTTAAATAGAAAATGTTTTTACTTATTTTTAAGTAAAGAATTTATTGATTTTTAGCACATTAGTGCAAAAAGTTTATTGTATTATTATAAATTATTTAACATTTAATATGAATAATACTATTAGTTTACATTAGATCAATTAAAAAAGATAAACAAAATACTATTAAATAAATTCGAAACACTTACAACTTTTTACTTTATAAAATGACGTTACAGCGTTTAAATTATTCTAAACGCGTGTTAATAAAAACAAGTTTTAATTATTTACGTTATAACAATGACGTATTAGGAAAACTTTAACAATATATTAGCCATTTATTTTATTTTAATTTTAGCACTTTTTTTGTTATTTTATTTATTTTTGTTTTAATTAAAAAACTATTATTAATTGTAGTTTAAATTGTGATTTCAATTTCCTTATTAAATTCGACACATTTTTTTTAATATTGTTTGCAAATTAGTTTAATTTCTTTTTTGTTTGTATTTATTTATAAATTAATTGAACCGGCAACATTTAGTTATATTAATCCACACAAGACGACATCTTATCAATAAGACGCCTCAAAACCGTTTAATGTTGAAATTCGAACACGAAATGAGTAGAAGTAAAAAAAAATTAAGATTCTTTTGTAAAACTATTGAGTTGATGATCTTTTTTGTTTGCCTTTTCTAGAAAATATCTTCAAAAAGTGTATTTAATAAAGAGAGCATAGGTATCACACAAATATTTATACAAAATAGGTACATGAGAATTTTTCTTACGAATTAATTTATCTTTTACTTGTTGTCATTTCATTATAAATTTTTCTAAACTCACAGAAATAGTAAATCGATCGTTGTTAATTTATACTAACTATGTAAATTGTTTTTGTTTTTAAATCCTTCGGCCATTGTTTGATATTTTTTGCACTCTGCACTCTACTTTAATGGAGAAGAGTGTTTAGCGTAGTGTGGTGTAGAGAATTGTCATTAAAATCAAGTGCGCTCGTGCTCATATATTTATGAAATGTACATATGTATTTACCTAGACTATTGTAATTTTTGTGTGATTAAAAAGCAACAAAAAAATAACATTATTTTTGTTTTTATTTCGATTAGTCTATTATAAATTCATTTGATGTGTCATGTTTTTCTTGTTTTATTCTCTTATCGCGAATTATTTTGTTTTTGTTTATTGTTGCTGTAATACAAGTATGAGAGTGCAGCTTGAGAAATAGACTTTATTGTTAGGAGTGCAAATATAAAATTTTGAAATCTTCCAGGAATTCAGATTAGAATTGGGCATATAAATAAACTGCATACCTATAATAATGTTTTTTTATATACATAAATATTTAAAATTGTGCCTATATAAAGTAAAATGCTTCAAATATATTCCAAATATTGCGTTTTAAACAAAAGACAATTTAGCGTAGTTAAACAAAATTTTTTACTTCAGGGTGACTTAATTAAATATTCTACTAAAAACCTGTATTTTACAATAAACTATTTTTTATTATTAGAAATAAGGTGTTTAATATAAATTTTTATTTTTTTAATAATTTTTGTCAAAACTTCTAAATTTTTCAATAAATTTTTATAGAAGCATTAAAAGATAATAAAGCATCAAGCGAAATTGTAAATTAAAAGTTTGGTTATCTTTAGATACTATATTTTTAATTTTATCATCTCTGTTATCAACATTTCTCGCTAATATAGCAAAAATATGTACCTATACATGTTTAATTTGAAAATTGACAATAAGATATTGAATATGTACCTATATTGAAAATTTATGACATTTCTCTTCGTGAATGTTTTCAAATTAAAGGAATAAAAAGTTTATGATGAACAAATTTAGGTCGTTTTGAGTTCAGATAATGGGAATTTTAAGGTATTGTGCTTAAAGTGTAACAAAAGTACACAATTTTCCGTTTTGAAAAAATATGAATTTATAATCGTATAGGTATATTGTTCAAACACTCATGATTCACAAACTAGTTAATTGGCATGAATCGATCGTGATGAAGTTCTTGTCAAATATATTTTATGTGAACATAAAAGCCAAATAGGTATTATAATCATTATTAATAAAAATCTCTTAATAAAACTTTATTATTTCACAAATTTCAGTAGAGTTAGTTTCACAACCGATCTGAGCCCCCTTAGATAAACATCTATCGAAAATCGCTTATTGTTAGCAAATTCGACGATATAAATAATATTAATCAATCCAACAAATAAAAATGAGATAAATTTTGATAAAAAAAAAGACACGGCCATTTATGGTAGAACATTTCGGAAAAGTTTGAGTACTTTTTCATTTGAGTTGCACTGAATCCAAAAGGCGAAATTGCATTAAAAGAGAAAATACCACGAATATTTGTATGTACGTACCTATATATCGGAATATCGATTATTAAATTACAACATTTCAAATCTTAATCCTTTTTTTTAACGTAGTTTGTTATGAAAATTGTTAAACAAAGGTGAAAGCGAAATTGCATTAAAAGCGAAAATACCACGAATATGTGTATGTACATACCTATATATATATATCGAAATATCGGTTATTAAATTACAACATTTCAAATCTTAATCCCTTTTTTAATGTAGTTTGTTATGAAAATTGTTAAACGAAGGTGAATTCTCGATTTTATAACTTCCTGAATATGGTTGCAGCTCAACTCAAAACTTTAGAAAAGTATACTTTGGTTTTAGTGTTAAAAATTTGTTGGCCAGTGTAATTTACTAGTTAAATTTTTCAATTTTGTGTTTGTTGGGTAATTTCACTCACACTCTTTTACGAATTATGTATGTACCATTATCACGTTATTCTCTTTTTAAGCACGAAAAATATTTATCAATAGGTATAATTTTTTTTATATTTTATTGTATAAATTTTGATTTCTGGTTTTTAGCATTCAAGCTAATTGATTATTAATCTTCATCTAAACAAAAGAAAAAATAAAAATAATGTACCGTAAGCAAAAATCAAAACAAACATGGCTGCAATAATAAATATGGTGGAATCAACAACAACAGAAGAAATGTCAATAGCAAAGTATATTAATAAAGTAGCGACATCTCTTGTTGTACAACAACATCTACAACAACCACATGTATTTTGTTTTTGGAATAATTTAAGATTGTGTCAAAATAAAATTTCCTTGAACAACAATGTGAACAAAACATAAATAAAAAATATTACTTTTAAGTTAAAAATATTAACGATTTAATTATATTATTATATATTATACAATTTATTACACTTTTAAACTACTTTAAAACCACTTTTAATTCACTTTTTCAACTTTTCACAAATTTTAACAAATAGCAAAACACAATTTAAAAATGGCGACGTAAACAATGTTAACAATTTTCAAAACAAACTTTGACAATTTGCTTCATTTATCTAGTTTAAAAAAAATAGTCAGCTGTTCAAGTGATGCTACTTTATTAATTTACTTTGGTCAATAGTAAACAAAAACAAAAATTAGTTAAAGAAACTTGAAAACAAGTAATTGAATTTAATGATAGTTAAACAATTATCAAATAATGATGATAACGTATGCATGCATGCTACCACTTAACTAAACAATTTTATAAAATGCAAATCAAAATAATTGTTAACAAATGACGTTTTAAAAATAAAGAAAAAAGCAACAAAGAAAATAGAAAAATTAACATACCCGTTTTGGTTTAAAATTTGCAATTAAACAGTAATTGTATTATATTTTAGAACACACGCGAAAATATGCTATAATTTCAACTAAAATTTTGTTTACATTTATTTGTCAACAAAGAAATTGATATAAATAAATAAGCCAACAAATACACAAAAAGTTTTATTTAAACGATTTGTATATGGTTTGCTGTTTTTGTTTTATTTATGTTGTTAATGCGTAGTAATTTTTCACATGTATTTATTTTTCTTTTTTCACTAGTTTACACTGAAACTGAGTGATTATTTCGTCGCAGAATTACCCAAGATAAATTTATTTAATAATTTTCACAAATGTTTCTCTGCATTTCATTCGAGTTTTATGTAATTTTTATTATTGACTTTTTATTGTATCTTTTTTAATATTTGCACAATATACAATTCTTCAAATTATTCTATCGCTATTCTATTCAATTGTGTTTAAAGTTATTCGCTTAACAACGAATTTATAAAAAAATATACATTTTCAAAAACATTTTATATAAAGTGCCGTGTTCAAAGCAGAGATGACAAATGGTATTTTAAAATCGTACAAAACAGTATTAAAAATAGTACTTTTCAACAATAATTGTACCAAATCACATTTTTCTATATTTATATCAATATTTTCATAAATGGTTAAAGCAGGTTCACCAAAAATTGTGTACTATTCATAACAGACGGGGATATACTGAATTATTTGAAATTTTGCAAAGCAAATTGCGTTACTTCAACAGGGAGATTAATACGATATAGGAATAGGAATAGTATTTTATAACATACTTATAAAAAACTGGTTGAAAATTTTACAATTACCTTTCGGTAATAAATTCGAAAAAAAAAAACAATTGTATATATTTTACCGAAATAGGAAATTCGATATAGGAAAGTCTAGTTTCAAATATTTTAATGGTACCATTTTATATTAAAGAAAACAAGTACAATTTGTACTAACTTTGCCAACACTAACTAAACAAATATGGGTGACGGAAAACTGCGCCGACAAATTAACACATCGTCGTTTGCCACTACAAATTTCAGCGGCGGGCTTAAATCGGCTGTATAATTAATTTTTTTTTTTTAATTTTGCATCTATATTTTTATTTTGTTCCTGAATATTTGGAGATTTTTTTCCCAGTACTTCTTTCTGGGTTTTTCTTATACTGTCTACTGCTTTATGCTGAGTGGGATACCCTGGCTTTTTGGTTACGTACATTGCCATTTGCCTGATAATCAAAAAAAAAAAAAAAAAATAAAAAAAAAATAAATTTTGCAACGGTATTCATCAAGGCGAATTCAGATAAGGTGGTGGCAGTTCTGCAACAACAACATTTTACATGTATTTTGTTTTTGCATTTGGTTTACGTAGATGTCAAAAACCATAAGTACGGCGAATTCATTTGATGAAAAATTTTTGTAAAATGTTTATATTTTATTAAAAAATAACGATAAAGATATTAAAATTTGTGAGGAAAATTATATTCTGAATTGAATATCTGATATTGAAAGTCAGCTGCCGCGCGCCGGGTAAATACTTCATATGCGTTTCTTAATATTAAGTGTTCCGGAAGAGATTTTTTTTAGTTAATCACGTTATCTACACAATTTTAATATAAAATATAAAACAATATTGTGTAATATGTTAACATTTAATAGAAAAAAATATTTTTCTTCAATAACATATTTGTATACATACCAATTATGCCATTATTTAAATAAAATGATATTTGTTTACGAGATGCTTGGTATTTTCAGATTTTTTACATAAATAATACAAAATATTAACGAAGGTTTTCTCCGTTTAACGGACATTTTTAAATGTAAACTATAACAAACGCTACGTAAACCAGGCGAATTAAGAAAAAGCTGATTGAATAACACCATATGAATTCGCCTTGGGTATTCATAAAACATTAAAATTTATGAAAAATGTTGAAAATCTATGGTTCTATATTTGGCTATGTCGAATCTTAAATACCCTTCACCTATAAACTAGTTTTTTTTTATTAACAAATCGAAATTAAATCTAGCAAAAATGTAGCATAATACAGTATATAATATATATATATATATATATATATATATATATATATATATATATATATATATATATATATATATATATATATATATATATATATATATATATATATATATATATATATATATATATATATATATATATATATATATAGGCAACTTTTGGTAATAGCAAAAATTATCCAAAGGAGTTTAGATAACATTGTTTCCAAAAAAATATTTCTTTTTAAATTAAAAAAATGTTTAATTTTTTCAAAATGTTTTTTTTTTTTGCTGAGAAGAAAGCTTGTACAATTTCCTTTAAGGGATGCGAGTGCGTTGTCTGTTAAACAAATTATTTTTTAACTCAAGAATAGGATATCTATAAAAAAGAATGGGATATCTATAAAAAAATATATAAAAATATATTAACTAACTAACCGTTAAATGAAATTGTTATTTATGTGTTTATCTCCATAGATTTTTATTTAACTTAATTCCCTTTAATGCACTAATATTTTTATAATTGTGGCTTAAATAAAACGTTGCTTTTAAAATTTTACTATTATGCAGTTTGAGAGCAATTGCTTTGAAACTCCTTATTAGATTGGCAACTCTTATAAACAGCTGTTTTGCTTTTCTCTTTTCATGCAACCTGTTTATTGTTAATCCCTTTTGTGCTTTTAGTTTTTAATAACAAACGGCTCCAAAAATATGTTTGTGAAAGAAATTATATCTAAATCGTGGCGTTTTTTATAAAAAAATATAAAATTTATAGGAAAAATTAAAAAAAGTATAATAATCCTATATTAAAAGTGTTGTGTTAATAGTGAAAAGTGTTGTGAACAGAGTATTTTAAAGGTGCTTTATAAAATTCCCAAAATAAATCTTGGTTGTCTATAAGTATTTTTTAGTGTGTCCATCCAAAAAAAAAAGCTCTAAAAATGTCTAATCGCAATATGTTATTACGCCAAGAAAGTGAAGATTCTGCTAGTATAATTTCTCATTCACCCTCGATGTCGTCACTAAACCGTCTACGCGATACATTTCGTCGTACAGAATCCTTATCATCTCAATTGAGTTCTATTGTTTCTAATGCAGCCTCAGCTGCGTCAGGTGCAGTTTTAGGCACCAGTGCAACTAGCGCCACTTCTGAGGCCTCATCAGCTTCTACGTCTCAAGTAACGACACCTATAAAAAAGAAAAAGCCCGGTGAGTACTTTCCAATTAGAATTTTTTGTTAATTCCACAAATAATTAAAGTAGCATCAAGTGAATAGTTTATGCGTATTGTATTGTATATTTTCAAAACCAAACATTCCAGCGTTGGGAATATTGAATTTTTAAATTTTAATAATAAAATTTTAATAAAACAAAATTAAGGACGGAGAGTTTAAAATATTTTGGATTCGGATTATAATTTAGACATATAATCTTTATAAGATAATAATAAATAAATAAATAAATAAATAAATAAAATTTACAAAAATGTTTTAGGTTTCTTTTAAATAAGTTTAGATATGCTGACAGTATGTTCTGTACTAATATTAATTATTATAAAAATTATAATCATATGATCTCGAAAAAATGCCAGAATCTCGAGTTGGTCAGGCTATGAACTCCAAAGTAATAGTCTCAACGATTCTCAGGTTCCTATTAAGTAGTTCATCTATGGCACAGAAAAGTAACGAAATTTCTAACAATTGATATAAGAAAACTATGATCAAATGTTACACTTACTCGGGGAGATATTATAAAAAAAGTAAATAAAATAATACGAGTGATGTATGGAGCAAGTCTGAGGCCTGAAGCAGAAGTTCTTGAAGCAATACTCATTAGTTTGTTGTATAGCCTATTTTCTGTAATTTATTGCCTGACACTCTGTGATCTGCTCAATCGTCTCTACATTCTCAAAATCTTCTCATAACCTGTGGAAGTTAGATATAATATTTTTCCATTTACTAATAAAAGCTCCAGTTAAACAATGCGACGGTACAAGACTATATATGGTCCGTCCAACTTAATTGCCTTTGCATCAATTCTGGACCATAAGTTCATAGATACTTTGCAATCCATAAGAATTAAGATTTTGAATTAATAATCAGAGAATGATTTTAAAAATTCAAAAATTCTTTCATTTAAAGCTCCGAATGTGACTTAATTTTTGTATTCACATAAATTGGAGAAACAATTAGAATTTTAAGATATCTAACTTTCATTTTTATTGGCCTACAAATAATTTTTTAAAAATAAGTTTCAGTATAGAGTTTGGTTATTCATGATATTTGTAATTAACTCTAAATTGGTTAAGTTTGCTTAAATTAAAGGAAATTGTCTTTAATCAAATAAATTATTGAATAATAGTTCAGCTGTTTTTAAGAAATCCCACTACTAAATTTCATTCTGATTGGTTCATAAAAATCGAAGAAAATATTTATATTACATTAAAAAAATCCTTTTTTTTATTGTAAAATTAAAATGATAAACCAAGAATTTTCTATAAATCTTCCAACGAACATAAAAATTAAACCCTTAACAGCTGATGAAAATAAAAAAGATGCAGTATAATTTAAGAACCCCTGACCCAGTGGAATAGCTTATACGCCCACAATGCAAAAATAAACTAAAACATAACATGACAAACAAAAAAAAAAAATCAATAATACCATTCACACCAACCACCACCACTTACAAATTCACCACTTAAAAATGCAAAAAGGAAACAGGGAAATGTGAGCAAAAAACACACCAAAGAACTTATACGTGAAATAAAGTTTTCAGTTGTAGTTACATATTGGTAAAATATACAAGGCAAAATAGAAAAAGAAAATTTAACTCGATTACTAAATAGAAAAAAAGTGAAATTTATTTAAAATTATTATAAAATTTTTATTTTATTTCCGTTTAATAACACAAATAAGTTCAATTTAATTTTGTTAAATAAACCCCTCAAATTATACTACAAAAAATTCAACAAGAAAAAGTAAAAGTAGAAAGAAAAAGGTAATAGCAAGTCGTCATTCGTTCAAGGAGCTAACTTCGATTTTTCACAAATCGAAATCTTAACGTTTGATTGAAAAACGAAGGAATAGCGACGTGATTATGGTAAAACCAAACAAAATCTATTTTTATTGTTCTATTTATAGGATCAGGATATTTGAACAGAAATTAGTACCTTAAAAAAGAATACAAACAAATATTTTGTGATTTTGAATCATTAAACAAGTAAAATCTGTTTTGAAGGCAAAAATAATTTTGTTGTAAGAAATCAACAAAAAAAAAAAATTTGCCACATCTGAAGAAAAAATTACGAATATGCGTGCTTTGGTCGAAGATACAAAAAAACTAAGCGTGAATAATAACAATAACAATAATAACGATATTGCAAATAGCGAGGTGACAACTACAATTGCAAGAAACTCTAGCAAAACAGCAAGTGCAGCAACAAAAAAATTAAATACAAAAATTGCCACTAAAACAAATACGCAGCAGCCAGTAAGTAAAACTAAAGTGGCTGCAGCAACTAAAACAACAGTGGCAACAGTAGCAAAACCTTCAACAGGGCTAAAGACACCAAATACAGAAAAACCAACAGCAGCTGCAGCAGGTGAAGCCGCAGCTAAAACGTCATTTACCAATAAAACGTACAAAATGCAACAGCAGCAACAACAACAGCAACAAACGACAATAACTAGTACCACCAATACCAATACTAAGGCAGGAAAAGCTGCCGCAAATTGTCCTTCACCTCCAACAACCGGAGTCAAATTGCGTACCAAGCAACAGCCACAACCTAAAAATGACAAGAAAGAAAATCACAATAACAATACCACAACAACTGGTCCAACCACAACGTCATCAACAACAATTGCATTGCCCAAAGCAGCACATGCTAATACCACTGAGGAAATTGCCGGTGGTGTACAGGATACAATTTATTTGTGCAATTTTCGCGTCTCGGTCGATGGTGAATGGTTGTGCTTGAAAGAATTGCAGGATATCGATAGTAATCCCGCTATCTCGAACTCTGATGGACGCTTAGCTGGCAGTGGTAGTGGTGGTGGCGGTGGTGTTGGAGGTCAACGACCCTATTCGATGTATTCGCAAAAGCACAAACGCTATTCGGCCGGTGATCGTAGCTCGTATGGCGGTGGCGGCGGTTTCGAGGATAATGGTATATTTGCATTACACAATTTTATAGCTGGTCGTCGTTTGTATGATGAACAGGGTCACGCTTTTCATACAAATATGCTTACTGCACCCCATGCACGAGAAAGTGGCTTTATTGGTGTTTTTGGTGGTGGTGGCGGGGGTGCTAGTCAAAGTTCGAATGAATGGTCAAATCTTTGTAGGTTGCTTTTTATGCTATTTATGTATAAACGTTATAATTATGATTTTTACTTTTTTCAAATCTTGTACTACTATTTATTTTTTTACTTTTACTTTTGGTTAATTTTAAATTTGCATTTACAAACAGAAATATTGGAATATTGACATGAATTCATATAACAATCCTTTGGGTTATTGTTAGGAAAATTCTTCAATTTTAAACCAATTCAACAGTAACATTCTGAAATTTGCAAAATTTAATACTGTTGTAATGATTTGACGATTTTTTAACAACCAAATATGCAATTTAATAAATTCTTAATTGGTTTGGCTTATCCTTTGTAGAATTTTAGAAATTGCTAGTGGATATTCGTGCCACTAATATAAAACTTTAATTTAAGTTTATAGTCGAATGATGGATTTAATCTGAACTTTCAGGAAAGCATTCCACTCTTAACAATTTATTATTTTCGATTCGTGAGCTCAAGCGATCATATGAATTCGTACACTAAACCGTTTTAAATATGGAATTAGATTAATAGTTCCATTATGAATTTTATTAAAATATTAGAAAAATAAATAGAAATAAATAAACCTGTAAATTATAAAATAACACAACTTTCGCTAACGTTCGTAATACAGATTATTTCGTGGAATACATTGTTTCCCAACTTGATTTACTCTATTAAAAAGAAATAAGACATAAAATGTTATATTAATATTAAATTTTCTTACATTTTAACATTACAACTATACATTACTCTTGCCACTATCCTTCGTTTTTCCCTTGTCTATAGATTTTTTATTTCTCACTGGACTACTTGAAGCTGAGGTATCTGAATTTAGCAAAGGTTTCTTTTCAATTTTTACAGATCTTTTATTTTTCTTGTTACCAGGTTCAGTTGATGAATAATCTGAAAGGGATTTTTTTCTTATATGAAAGAAACGTACTGGTGAATTTAAAAGTATAGAGGATGATGAAGACGAATCTGAAATTAATTAATATAATTTAACTATTATATGTTATACATTTTAAATTTGTTTAAGATTTACTCTTTTTGGTCTTAAGTTGTGGCTGCGATTTCTTTTTCTTGCAAAAACTTTTACAACAACAAATTATTACCACCAAAATAATGGCAATGACTGGTATGGCTATAACGACCATTTGTGGTGGTGCTAAGTCTATGGTACGCAGTAAAGATTTAGTATTTGTGAAATTTGTTTGAGCGGGATTATCTAGTTTATTATCTTCTACTTCAGAAGAAATAGCATTTGATTGGGTTTCAAGGGCGTTTTTTGTTATCTCAAGATTAATTTGAAGTGGTATCTTAGCATCGTGATGTATAGTTTGATTTCTTTCTCTTTGCTCTGCATTTGTTTGATCGGTGATATCTAAACGTAAAAATATTTAAAGATTTGTTATTAAATTTTCTTAAAATAATAGTTATTTTAAGTTTACTTTAAAAGAGTCTAGTATAGTCAAGTCTATAGTCTAGTCTATAGTCTAGTCTATAGTCTAGTCTATAGTCTAGTCTATGGTCTAGTCTATAGTCTAGTCTATAGTCTAGTCTATAGTCTAGTCTATAGTCTAGTCTATAGTCTAGTCTATAGTCTAGTCTATAGTCTAGTCTATAGTCTAGTCTATAGTCTAGTCTATAGTCTAGTCTATAGTCTAGTCTATAGTCTAGTCTATAGTCTAGTCTATAGTCTAGTCTATAGTCTAGTCTATAGTCTAGTCTATAGTCTAGTCTATAGTCTAGTCTATAGTCTAGTCTATAGTCTAGTCTATAGTCTAGTCTATAGTCTAGTCTATAGTCTAGTCTATAGTCTAGTCTATAGTCTAGTCTATAGTCTAGTCTATAGTCTAGTCTATAGTCTAGTCTATAGTCTAGTCTATAGTCTAGTCTATAGTCTAGTCTAGTCTAGTCTATAGTCTAGTCTAAACCTAAAAAAGTACTATTTTTGTTAGTACTATGTATTTCAAAATTTCAATTTTCCTTTTAGAGCATCTAAGTTTGCTTTGAGAGTTATGCACCATTTTCGATGCCAATATGATGAAATTGCCAATAAAATTAATCTAAACTTAATCCTACAAATCTTTTTAGTTCCAACACAAAATACAATTCAAACTTACTTTTTCCATTATTAATTCTCTGTTTAGTTTTCTTAATATTATGAGTCTTTCTACTTCCAATTTGTGGGCTTTGCTGCTTCACAAAACTTTCATCTTTACTTTGCAACTCAACTAAATTATCGCCAAACAAGTTGGTATCCTTTTTAGCTTTTTTAAGATATTCATAAATTCGTAAGACAGCTCCTAAACCTGGATAAAATTGCTCATCCGATAAATGTATGTTTATATTTTCCATTAGCCATATTTTAAATTGCTGGTTATAATATTGCTGATCGATATTATCAAATCGATAACATTTGGTAACAGTTTCATAAAATTTAACCAAAACATAAGCAGAACTTTGTGATTTTAAATCAAATGTTCTTTTACGTCTAAACGGTAACCATATATTAGCCAAATAACCATCTTCATCTTCCAATTTTGGCAGTTGAACAATCATTTGTTCATCATTGGGTTGATTCTCATCTGTGGCTATATCTAGAAGCATACAAAATGAAGGCTCATTACAGTTATCCTCATGTTGTTCAGCAATATGCAATGGTTCTATATGTACGGATTTTAATTCCATAAGAACATTTTGTAAAGGAGCTTTCCAACCATTGCCATTGGTATTTAGAAATTGTTTAGATTCTTGATGTAAAGTTAAAATTTGCTGGGCAGTATTTAGGCTTATTTGACCAGCATAATAAGAATATTTTGTTACCGGTACCATATAGAAATTTAAATAGCCACCTAAAGTATCATAAAAAGCTTTTTGTACTAAATGCTTTGAGTCTAATGAGGTAGTTTTCAATATCATTTGATGACAGATATAAAAGTAATTTAGTACCAGAGCCACCATGTGATCATTTAGCAAACATTCTGGCAAATCTTTGGGTATAAGACTCTGAAATATTGTTAATTTATAGAAAACAATAACTTTATGTATATATGTATATAACTTACCTCGAAATCTTTACGAATGGCCAATAAAGCCACCTCTTCGCTAGTGAAACATCTTTTGGCAGTACTATCAAAAAGATTTGTACCCACAAAACTTTCAATATTCATATATTTACCGGAACAATGATTTATTATAGGACGATCTTGTTTTTCTTTATTTGCAATTTTCGCTTTATTATAACTTCCATTCTCTTTATTTATCGAGTCAAAACCAAGTTGTTCATTAGGATTATTAAATTTATCTTGATCTTTAGATTGTTTATAAGAATTATGTTCTAAATGATTTAAATCATGATAACTATTATTATCCTCATCGTGATAATCTAAAAGTTTATGATTTTTATTGAACTCGCTACGATCTTGATCATCGTGTTCATTATTTTTATTAGCTTCCTGACTTTTTAGCACATCAGCGTTAAATTTGGAATAAAATTGATTTTCATTGTAATCGTAATGATGATTATTTGTCTCATCATTTTTAGACTTGAATTTTTCATTATTTTTGGCTTCAAATTTCTTGGCAGAATTTTTCGTTTGATCAAGATTGTCCATTGAATTTGAGTTTTCTTTATATTTTTTATTGAGATTTAAATTATTTTGATCATCAAATTTATTTTCATTATTAATCGCACTAGCTTTATTACTGCTTCCATCAAGGCTTTTAGTATTAAATTGTGTATTAAAAGAATTAGGATAATAGTAATCTATATTATTTGTTTTGCCCGAAATCTTTAAAAGATCTTGTTGTCGCTCATTATTTAAAGCTGTTTGCACTTTAAAATCATTCGCAAAATCTGAATCACGTTCTATGGTTTTCACCTGCCAATCGTAAACTGAACTATCACTTGCACACAACTGGACCATTACTATTAAAATGTTAAATATTATTTTCATTATAATTACGTTGTATTATATATTTAGTTTTCTATATTTTGTATTTAATATAAATTTTTTATTTCTTTAATATAAACGTATAAATATAAAATTGTAAATTTGTTATTTTTCATTTGACTTAATTTGTATTTGATTTGCAAAGAATATCAGAGAATGGATGAGAACAAATTAAAACAAAAAGTATTGCCAGTTTTTAATTTAAAACAGCAATGAAGCCCTTGTTTCTAAGTTTCATATTTCATATAATAAATTAATTTTTTTAGCCCGTGATCCTGCTGAAATAGAACGTAGTAATTTGGTAAATATTTGTAAATTGGTGGTAAAAGAATTACTCGAACAATCGGTGCGCTATGGACGTATGTTGGACTCTGATCATTTGCCCTTGCAACATTTCTTTATTGTTATTGAACATGTTTTGGGCCATGGTTTGCGTACGAAAAAGGTACTTTTTGTGAAATAAAAAATATATATGTACATATTTACCTTAAGTGTTTAAACACTTTTGTTTTAGGGCCTCTTGGGTCCTCGCAAAGAACTCTGGGATCTTTTACAATGCGTTGAGACCTATTGTCCCGAGGCTCAGGATATAACTGCCAGTGTACGAGATTTACCAACAGTACGCACTCATATAGGTCGCGCACGTGCCTGGTTGCGTATTGCTTTAATGCAGAAAAAACTCTCGGATTATTTACAAGCTCTAATAGAACATCGCGAAGATGCTTTATATGAATATTACGAACCACACGCTTTAATGATGAGCGATGAGGTACATAGTTGCTTTAAATTAAACGATCATCTTACTCTCAATTACGTTTTAAATGCTTTTCAGATTGTCATCATAATGGGCATTTTAGTGGGTCTTAATGTTATCGATTGTAATTTATGTGTTAAAGAGGAAGATCTTGATTCTCAACAGGGTGTTATAGATTTTTCTTTATATTTACGTTCTAGTTCTCGTAACAATGACAATGATAATGACGAAGAATGTAATCAGACAAGTGATGCTAATGGACAAGGCAATATGATTGCTGTTTTGGACCAAAAAAATTACATTGAAGAATTAAATAGACATTTGAAGTGAGTGTTAAAATATTTTAAAGGAAATATGAAATGGTTTAATGAGATTACAATGAGAGATTTGTTAGAGATCATTTAAATTTTTTTTATGAATCTGATCTTAAATCTATTAAAAAGATAATCGAAAGAATGAAAAAAAGATAACATCCTATTTTGGAAGTGAGCTAAAGTCGACGGCTTAAGTATGCAGTGCTGCGAATAATTTGATCAATGATTGTGGAAAATGGAAACCATTAAACCACAAAACACTTGTGTATCATCGATATCGAATGAATGAATCCATTCTCGTATTTTTTGATATCCTAGAAAGAGTTGGTTATATATAATTAACATTACGTTGGATACGTGGACATAACGTTAACATTTGTTATGAACGGGCAGATTATCTGCAATTAGGGACTATAACCAGTCCCTTGAGTAGGCTAGTTTATGTTAGGTTCAGAAGGGTTATATATCATAAACAGGTACAACTCCATTTGGAGATCATAAGTTTCATTGTAGTTCTCTTGGTAGACCCAAAGATATACAAACAAAACATTAGAAAAACAATAAGAACATAAAAAAGGCATTTCAGGCATTTCAACTTGAGATTCTTTATTGTAAGACAGTTCGCATAAACTGCAATAGTTACTTTATGACAAAAGTCCTAATTGAGTAATGTCCCGTTAAGATCCTTCTTAGAATCCTTAGACTACCCTTATCTAATCCTAAAAGTATCCCTTACATCAAGTGTTGGCCATAAGGCCTTTTTGTATTTTGTTATCCATTTTCAATTTATTATTATTATTATTATTAAAAAAATTGCATAAAAAGTCGGGTCAAATTAGGTTAGATATCGTTAAATCAGATTGATAGGAAGTGTATCAAATCCGAAGATGTTTGTTGGTAAAACCAAATACCTTATATAGCGATCAATGAAGGTATTAATGTCCGATGTTCAGAAATTCATTTTCCTGGACGTAATTTCCCAATCAAAGTTCATGAGGATTGTTATATCTGGAATAATATCACTCCTAAGATTCGTGGATCAAATTTCGATGAAAGCCTCACAATGAAAATGAAACTGATCCAGAGTTTTACTGTCCTCTTTACATGCTCTAAACTCGTCTGAATATGCACTTCCAATTTTTTATAGTTGCGTCCATTCGTGTCCATTCAAAATTCGTACCATCACACTAACCTCATACTTGCTCTTATAGGGGTCACCTATTTCCTTAATTTCCCCAAAAGTCATTTTATTGAAGTATTTTTTATATCGTAAATGCAGTCCACTTTACGTTGTTGCTCAAGCGAATAAAGTGATAAAAACTTTTATTTCAACTTACATATACTTCCACATGACGTATATTTGATGACCTAATTTGAAATGGTTCTCTTAGTTAGACCTGTCCGAATTGGTAGTGGTCAGGTATATTTCCACCGAGTTCATAAATAATCATTTGAAACATTGTACTATTAAAAAGGGGAGTTGTTAGAGCGAGTTCCTGTCAGCATTTTGAATGGATCATAAAGCATTCGTCGCTAAGGTTTAACATATTAAATTAAGAATTATTCACAATTTGATTCTACTATTCTATTTTAATGTTATTCACATGAAGAGAATTTCTATAATCAATCCTACTAAATGAATCTCCTTAAAAATTGTAATCTCTTAAACCATTTTGAATAATTTCAACAATACACTAACATTTTATTATATAAAAAAATTATTCAGTGCAACCGTAGCAAATTTACAAGCCAAAGTTGAATCGTTAACTACCACAAATGCTCTTATGAAAGAAGATTTAGCTATTGCCCGCAATAGTTTATTAGCTTTACAAGCGGAAAATCAAGCAATGAGGCAAAATTCTCAAATAAGTATGTATTTTATTTAACTTCGAAATAATTAAAATAAGTAACCTAAAATAAATCATCATAAATTAGATGCTGGCCCACCTTCAATTAACTCAAACCAAAGTGACAATAGTTCAAATTCCAAGGAAAATGACAAAGCTGTAGTGGAATCCCTAAAAGCTGAGCTAGAAAAGGAAAAAAAGAAATCTTCGGAATTAGATAAAGAATTAAAATTACAAATCTCTCTTAAAGCAGAATCAGATATGGCTATGAAACTATTAGAGAAGGATATACATGAAAAGCAGGATACTATTGTATCCTTGAGATTACAATTGGATGAAATAAAACAAATCAATTTGGAAATGTATCGTAAATTACAGGTTGGTAAGCATGCGAAACTCGTATGCTAGAAATAAATTCAAATAAGGGAATCATCCATCATTCATTGTACCGCATCTAAAGCTAAAGCTTAAATCATCATTTCATCAAACAACTTCAATTAAAAACATGCATTATTTACTTTCAGTTAATTGAGCTTTAATCATTTAAAAATATTAAGATGATTATTATTATTTTATTATAAAGCTAAGCTTATTAGATTTTTAGTGCTATACTTTTTATGCTGTTTAATATTTAATAATCTTTACATTGTAAACCCATAATTCATTTATATTATTATTGTATTTGTTACCTTATAATTACCCTCCTTAATCAAACATTAGGAATGCGAAGCCGAACTTACACAAAAGGGCGAAATGGTGGCACGCCTACAAACAAAAGCCTCGCAAATTGGCAATATTTTACAATCGTTAGAAAAGAAATACGAACAGCAGCAGATACAATCAACCTCCGGCTCATCGTCAGCGGCCGATAGATCTCCCAGCACTAGACGACAACAAAATCTTCAAAAATTCGAAGCTTTAACCAAAAAACATAAACAGGATATTGGTCCGCCTATGAAACGTTTACATTTGAAAATGGATGGTATACCGCCCTTCAATCCCAACAATTATCGTAAATCACCTTCAACAACGGAAAAATACCATGAATCTATAGCCGAAGTAAAGACACCTTTATCGGCTAAATCGCTAAAACTTTCCGATGAAGAGGATAATACTGGCAACACTAATATGCCGCCTGCTTCGCTACCCAATAATGCTGTGACCAAAACTGATTATCTTTTTAAAGAGGAAAAGGCAGCTAATTAAGTCAAACAGAATTATATTTTTTTGGTTTTTGTTTGATATTTTAAACGCATTTATTGAAATTTGCTGAGTATTATTTTTTTTAATTGTTTGCAAAAATTAAATATTTTGTAAATTTAGGCGATACAATTAGGGTCAGTTGGAGATTTTTTAAGAGTTATGCGTTAAATGTTCAAAAATATGTAGTAAAAACGTAACATTTTGTAAGGTTATTACTTATATTTTGAGAGTGTTGTTTCGGTATAATTTAAATGATTTGCAAGAAATTACATTAGCAACTAAAGTTGTCTGTCACTGATTTTTGGTACATTTACCGAGAATCTAATAATCTTCAAGTTCTTATTGAGATAAATCCATTTAGATCGGATATGTTACGATTTATAACTATCACTAGAAGGAGAGTAATTGGGAAAATTTACACGCGGAGTATATGTAGTTAAATAGTATACTTGTGATAACATATATTTACAAGCCAATCCAGAAGTATTATACGATCTTGGAAGTCAATTTAAAAGATCGTAATCCTATAGATTTTACCAACGCGTTGTCGCCTTAGAAGGTTCCCCTTATTTGAGGATAACTTTAACGTATTTGACATTGTCATTTTGACTAAAAATACAAAAGCGTTTAACGCCTCGTTCCTCGCCATCTACTCCTTCGTTCGACCGGTGTTATTAATATCTCGTGGTTTGGCCTGGGCAACTCCTCCATGGCTAACTGGCTATCATGCTGAGGATAATCTTTTCTAAAAGTAGGAGAAGCTTTATCTGCGGTCTGACTGTTAACATCTCCATCTACTGAGTGACACTGGTTTCACCAAAGAAGTCACTCGATAGTTCCAGAAATCCATCCCCCTTTAAGTCAGTCCTTCATTTGCAACAATTTTGGCATGCAGGATCGTGTCTTCGTCCCAAGTACTGTCCAATTTCATCTTCTCTCATCGACTGTGACGTCCGCAAAGTCCCTATTTGAATACAGGTCGACCAAGCCACAAGTCCTGTCCCTTCCAAAATAACAGTACAAATGAATTAATGTTATTGATAACGACAACTCATTACCAAGTAAAGTATGATTTTACTACATTACTTACTTTGATCTTAAAAGTGGATCTATAACGTAAATCCCAAACGGTAAGGCCCTTAGTAAACAAGAGTGAACCCAGGATTGGTATTATTACTTTATTTTTTTGGAAATAACGAATATTCTGAATATTTAATTCATAATGAAATGTAAATGATCTAAGCACCATTTAGAACATATAAAATATTTCTAAATATAAAGTTTCAACTGCAGCTAACTTAACGCCTAATAAAAAATACGTTAAGAATGAATAAAAACTTTAACTTTATTAAACTAGATAACAAACCTACAAATGGATCGATTTATTTTGATTACAATTTAGGCTTTATCTTTATTTTTTCTACAATCTTTGATATATTGATTTAAAAAATTAACATAAAACTTATAATTAAAATACTTAAGAATGTAACGCCTTTATTAATAAAAGAAATAAAATATTAAAAGAGATATTACGAGATATTATAATTAGTTAAATGTATGAAACGTAAAAAAAACTACTACAAAAATGATATATGAACAACTTGTAGGTCCTATATAATCTGGTATAAATAAAGTAAATAAAATACATTAAACAAAATCTATATATACAATACATACAATACATATATAATAAAAAGCCTATTTAAAATTCCAAAAAGTAAAATGTTGAAATTTCAATATATAGTATATGAATGTATTGAATGAAAATGTTTACGATTTAAAATAAATTTAGAGACATTGTAGTTTTGAAATCTTATTTAAACAAAGATACAAGAAACAAATATAAATTTTAATTGAGTTAATTATAATATATGTATTAATTTAGGTTGTTTTAATTTTTTTAATTATAAAAATCATCTAAAGCTTTAAAATTGTAACATGCTTCAACTATATAAAATTATACATTAATTACTACTAAATCCCCTATATACACATGTGTATTCTTAGATATTTCTTTCTTTATTTATTTTAAACAGCATATTATATAATTTATTGATAAAAAAGACATAATTTAAAAATAAAACTCTATATATTAATAAAATATAACAAGATGTTTAATTTTTTTACTAATTTTATTTAACAGGAATGTGAGGCTTCTTTAAAACATAAAACTGAATTGTTGTTGAAATTAGAATCTCAGAAAGAGGATATGGCTAGTACCATAGCTCATTTAGAGAAAAAGTAAGTGAAATTTTTTCGAATATATGAGGATATATTAAGGTTTTGAAGTGAAATTATTTTAAAGTTGAAAAGAATTTGGATATTTATGCGAATAGGTTAACCTATCTAATTAGATTGATTTAAACAGTTGGGAATTGTATACATGTTATACTTCTTTTGAATGTCGTAGTGTTTGGTACAGTTATTTGTATAAGTTGTTACAGTTCTTACTAGAGCAGATTTTTAATAATGCTATATCAAATACATTTAAATAATGGGCTTAACGAACATTTCAATTCAAATCGAAATCAGTTTGGCGTCGTATTTCGGTATGACGATCCTTCACTAAAATGAAAATTACGTTCACAATGTAGAATCGTAGAGTATTAAAATGAATAGGAATTGCTTTTCCTTTTTCTTACGAATCCGATTTTTTTTGTTGCAATTCATTTTTTCGATCGTAGTGTAACTCAATGAGAAAATGCAGAATAGGAGTGCATAATGCCGATATGAACCCCTGATTCAAGTTATGGGGATTTGACCAATTATGGATCTAACTCTGCATAATTTTCTTAAAAAATTATATAGCATTTTATAATTTGCTTTATATTTATGTCCAATTATATCGTAGAACTAATAATTATAAATTAAATATGTATAAACGATATAGTATGGTCTGATTTTCTCCATATTTACATGGTGTAAATCGTATTTTCCTAAAAAATATTTTAATGGTTGATTGCTAAATTCATGCACCCATTTTCTCCATATTCAATAGGTGTTGTTGTCAAAGGAATCTAGATTCATAGCTATATATATAGGGGATTTTTTTGAAATCTTTTGAAATCGACATCCGGTTTCAAAAAACAAAACTCTTGACTTGTGCTTCAAAACATTTATTTTGATACATATTCCGCTTGCATCACACTAAGCGAACAACATGTTCTTAAAGATAAAGATCTAAGCTTTCTTTTGAGCCAAAAACAAAATAAAAATGGCCCAACTTGGAAAAATATTCAAAAAGTGTTTTGCAAAAAAATTTCGAACTTTGTTCCACAGTAAACGACCGATCTTGTTAAAAAACTGTTAATTTTACCCCCACTTTATTTATTTATTTATTTTATTTATTCATTCATTCAAGTAATACAAAGCCTTTAAGGCCAATCTAACATATTACTTAGTAATTATCACCTAAGCATAAATAATTAAAATAAAATAAAATTATATATATGTACATATATATATATATATATATATATATATATATATATATATATATATATATATACAATACAAAATAAATAAATTTTAATCACATTCTATCAAAATTTTAATGGTTCCCCAACCGTAATGTCAAAAAGCAACAAGAAGAAGTATATAAAAGCAGTAATTTTAAGAAAAAGAATAATGGCCCAAATTAATAGCGACAAAAACCTTCTTTCTTTAAAGTATACCAATCCATAAAAATTTTGAAATCAAATTACAGGTCTCGATTTTCAAGATAATTTGATGAAATTTGGTGAGATCCATTATATCACCTAGACCCCATAAAACAATACCATCCGAATAGGACTTTGGAATTTATATTAATGTTAAATAATCTAGTATCTCTATAAAAATCGGCGCAACTTAGACCCCATCCCACATACAAAGTTCTCCTCAGAAGTTGACATGAACGTCCTTAATTGCCTCATAAATACTAGTACATATGACAATGAAAAATAAATAAACATATATCCCTCCACCAAATTGTATTATTATTATTCGAGCATATTTGAACCTAACTCCGATATAAAGTATTTTTCAGAAAATCAGCTTTTCTTGATTATTAAGTATACAAAACTTTAAAGCATTTGTCTTCTTTAACGTTCATGAAAAAGTGATATACTTTTTCAACGTACTCTTTTATACTCTATGTAGAATGGATAGGGCCGATTTGAAATTTTCAAAAATTTTAAAAAGTCCAGGTCTCAACTAATTGGACATAAATGCTTTATTAAAAATAAATCACATATGCTATTCTTTAACAACGGTATTATATAGGCGACCATGACCGAATATACTTTCTAAATTGTTTCCTACATGTCTAACAAACGGCTTTAAAGTTTTTCCTCGTATTGATTCCCTACGCCACATTAGTGGGGAGAATGTTATGTATGTAACACACTAATAGGCTTAGAATAATTTTCTGAACCGATTTAGATATGTCCATCCGTTGTGTAATCAAACTACAGGTCGCAATTTTGAAGATAATGTAATAAAATATGGTACATGATTTAATATTTTACAAAATTTAAAACAAATTTAAAGAAAAGCATAACTACCCTGTGCGATAAAACAGTCACGAATATAAGCATGATATATCCCAGGTTCTTATTCAACTCAATAATTTCTCAAAAACCTTAATTGTTCCGCCAAGATTTTAAAATTATTTTACACTAAATTGCAACATTTTCTTCACCTAGATGGAGCAACGATAAAGTTAATTTAGGAGAAATATTAAAAACTACCTCGAATACATTGTCCAATCAAGTTAGTGCTTCCGAAGAACGTGCAACACGAGCTGAAATTGAAGTACATAAAGAACGTGAATTACGCTTGCAATTGCAGGAAAATGAGCTAAAACTCAAGGAGAAAATCATTAGTTTAGAAAATAAAACTAAAGAATTCAACGACGAAGTACAAAAAAATCAGAAACTCAAAATAGATTTAGAAAAAATTCGCCATCAATGGTCAGAGGCTCAAACTACGCTCGAAGAGTTGGGCATACAATTGAGTGAAAACAAACTTAAAGTAGCGGAACTGCAAGAAAAAGACAAACGACAACAAGAGTTACTAAACAATTCATTAACATCTTCTCAGTCCTATTTAAATGAAATACAACCTATTGCTGGAGCAGCTGGCATATGGGCGCCTGATTCCATAGCCACACATTGTACAGCCTGTAAGAAAGAATTTAATTTAACACGTCGCAAACATCACTGCCGCAGTTGTGGAGAAATATTTTGCCGCACCTGTTCCGATCACACTCTACCATTGCTCAATGAAAACGGACAATTGGGTAAACCAGTGAGAGTTTGTTTATCCTGTTTTGCGTCCCACAAATGATTGTTATTGTATAAAGATTGTTATCAGTAAAATTTATTGTAATTTATTTGTTTCTATAACCCCCGATATATTTTAAAATTTTTGAGAAATTTTCTAATGCTTTTATTTGTTGTATATTACATACTTATACATACTATATTTATATTATTCAAAATAATACTAACTATTTACAAATATTTCATAGAATTACACAAATTTGTTATAAAGTATTTTTACATGCCTAAAATATTGATGTATACAAACAGAAATTTAAATACAAATGTATTTTAATAAATTTACATATACACAATTACTTTTTTGTGAATTTTTTTTAAATTTTTAATTTTTGTGAAACAAAACACAAAATTTTAACATTTGTAATTATTTTGAACATAACTGTAGTTTTGTATTTCATGTCAAATGTGTAATATTGATATTTGATTTGTTTCATTTAAAATTTTTCAATCATATTTACATATATGTATATATTTTATAGATTTTAATCAATTTTATATACATTTTCCAGTTAATTTTTATATTTTAGCTACGATTTTAAAATTATCATTATTTGCGATCCCGCTAAAATTGATGACATCTATAACACTCAGATTTTTGCAAAATTTTCATCGGTTACCTTCAAAACGTTTGTTGCAAAATTCATTTTTACTGCTTTCAACTGAGAATGTAAGTTACAAAATTTAGATAAATTAGCCCCAATTTCGCTCGAAAACCCCGGAGATAAATATGTACGTATTATCACCTAGATAGATAGATAGATATATAGATAGATAGATAGATAGATAGATAGATAGATAGATAGATAGATAGATAGATAGATAGATAGATAGATAGATAGATAGATAGATAGATAGATAGATAGATAGATAGATAGATAGATAGATAGATAGATAGATAGATAGATAGATAGATAGATAGATAGATAGATAGATAGATAGATAGATAGATAGATAGATAGATAGATAGATAGATAGATAGATAGATAGATAGATAGATAGATAGATAGATAGATAGATAGATAGATAGATAGATAGATAGATAGATAGATAGATAGATAGATAGATAGATAGATAGATAGATAGATAGATAGATAGATAGATAGATAGATAGAAAAGTCGAAAATTTTCTATAAAAAGATTTGAGTCAAATATTTTTTTATAAAAGTAGATATTTAGATAAATGTTTAATTCGCATTTTTTATAAAATTCTGTATTTTTTAGAATTAATTCACATACTTAGGGTTAAGTAAGATATATACAACTTGGCAGCACTTTTTATGCTATTGTGAATTGTTTTTTCAGAAAAACCTAACAGCTGTCGCAACATACAGTGTTGACTACTGTAAAGCCTACGTGACTGTTAATAAATATTACCAACAAATTTAAAAAAATATTAAATACTAACTACTTTTTATATTAAATGCATAAATATTTATTTAATTATAATTTATTTTTATTATTTATAAATTTAATTTAACAATTTTATTGATATAACTTATAAAATATGACAAATACCGGCAAAACGCCAATTCTTATCTCTAACATTAAATTGTTTTTAGTAGTGAGTTAACAGTAAACTGTTAAGTTAAAAAATGTTTTGTACTTCTTAACTAACTACAAGGTCATACTAAGGTTATTCATTAAACGATTTTCATCGGAGAAGGTACTAAAAAGAAATTTGGTTGTGAAAAAGAAAGTGAAAAAGGATTTTCTTTTAATAAAAACAAGTTTGAAAAGTTTTTATAATAATTTAATAGTAAATTGTTTAGATATTTTAATATATTAACTATTTCTTTTATAGAATTGCAAGTGTAAGAAAACAAACAAAATGACTCGCAAATTCTGTGTTGGTGGTAACTGGAAGATGAACGGTGATAAGCAATCCATTGCTGAAATCGCCAAGACCTTGACCGGTGCCACTTTGGATGATAACACCGAAATCGTTTTGGGCTGCCCCTTCATCTATTTGTCCTATGCCCGTGAATTGTTCCCTGCCAAGTTCAACATTTCTGCCCAGAACTGTTACAAGGTTCCCAAGGGTGCCTTCACCGGTGAAGTTTCACCCGCTATGTTGAAGGATGTTGGTGCCAACTGGGTTATCTTGGGCCACTCTGAACGCCGTCATGTCTTCGGTGAACCCGATGAATTGATTGCCGAGAAGGCTGCCCATGCTTTGGCTGAAGGTCTTAAAGTTATTGCCTGCATTGGCGAGACCTTGGAAGAACGTGAAGCTGGTAAAACTGAACAAGTTGTTGCCAGCCAAATGGCCGCTTATGCCAAGACCGTTAAGGACTGGACCAACGTTGTTGTAGCCTACGAACCCGTCTGGGCTATTGGTACTGGCAAAACCGCCACTCCCCAACAGGTAAGGAATTTGTTAAGAAAAAAAGTTTAAGTAGAAAAATTGTATAGATCTGCAGCAGTTAGTATGTATCTATATTTTATTTTAACTTTTTTTTAAAGTTAGATTTCTTTTCCATCTGATGTAATAGTTCAAATCAATTTTGAAATATTCAAAAGATAATAGTTAATGTCTAAATATTTCATTTATATCTGGAAAATTTATACTAAACATATTTATTCTGTATGTATTTGAAATATAATTTTAATTTCTCTTCCTCTCTTTAATTTTTAGGCCCAAGAAGTTCACGCCTACTTGCGCAAATGGTTGGCTGAAAACATTTCCAAGGAGGTCTCCGATTCTCTACGCATTCAATACGGTGGCTCTGTAACTGCTGCCAACTGCAAAGAATTGGCTTCTCAACCCGATATTGATGGTTTCTTGGTAGGCGGTGCCTCTTTGAAACCCGAATTCGTTGAAATCATCAATGCCAGAAAGTAAATTTAGTTTATAGCGCTAGTGTTCAAACATCTAGAGAAGCAGCATTTTATACTGCCCATACAAAAATTGTTTTCTTAACACAACGTTATGGTTATCAAACAAAATTATCATTATAAAATTTTTGCATTAAACATATACTCAAAAGATATATTGATGTTACAAAGAAATCGTTTTAAATTTATAATGTTAAAATGTGTATTTTAGAAAGCAATTTAGTTTTTTTTTTAAATTATTGCTAAATGTTTGTTATTTATTTTTTTGGGCTTAAACCATAAATTATTGTAATTTTTATTTTAAACCATAAAACAATCCAATATGTACCACCAAAAACCGGGAGAAGAAAAACAAGCAACTATGTTGTTTTTGAAACATTTTATAATTTAATGAAATACTTATAAATAAAATAAAAAACACATCCCTCTTTTTAGTTGTATACAAAAAAAAAATATTTTAATATTTAGTATTATTTAATAGTGTATAAGCAAAGGTCAGTTGTGCTCTTAACTTTTGCCAGTTTATAGTTTCTGATATCGTCTTTATTATGGTGCGGCAAAAGGTGTTGTTGAGTAATTATTTTTATTGAATTTGTGATAAGAAGCTATTTGATATTTATTTTTTTGTGTAATTTTCCTTTCAGAATCTTTCAAAAGATTATTTTCATTGCAATGAACTTTAAAACAATTGGCATGTTTTTAATAATAGGAAAACATTGCAATTATTTTGTTGTTGCTTAAAATACTCGAGTGAACTTTTATGTATGTTGTTAATGAAACATCTGTTCAGATTTCCGCATGCCAAAAAACAAGTAGATACTTTTAACTTTTGTTTTTATTTTTGCTTATTAGCCTTTTCACTTTTTATTGTATTTTTTTGTAGGGTAACATTTAAATTACATGTGCAGCGTTAAAATTAGACAATGTCTATCCATTAGCAATATGATTACCTTCACCATTCCCATACTTTTACATGTTGCCCTATTAGTTCATAATTTAATTGAATAGAGTTCACAGGAAAGAAGAAGAAAATGTACAATTTGGTTTTGATTTTTTTAAAAATGGATATACCTAAAGGCCCAAATAGACTACTGTTTAAGCGAGTTTTGTTGCGAGCTGCATTTTGGTAATTGCTCCTTTTAATGAATAATACTATTTTTAACAACGTTAGAATCTAATGCCAATTTTATACATCTTTGCTGGAAGATTCTAACGAGTAAACCGTTAACGGTACTTAAATATTGTTTGCCACCAAATTAAGTTCGTTCTACACAGTCTTAAGATATTGATGTTGTCTACGACAAGCACTACGTGCACTTTATCTTTTATATAAAAACCTGCAAACCTTCTACGAGGTAATCTTTTGGTTTTTAATAAAAAGGAGATCTACGTCTCACAAAACTTGAAAACTTTATTTTGTTTTTTTTTCATACAAAATCTTGGACAAATTGGATTGATGCCAAACAACTACACAAGCGGCAATGTTTGTGTAGTGTGTGTGCGAATGAAAAAAGTATGTTTGATAAGCCGCTTGTGTAGTCTATTCGGGCCTTAAATCATAATATGTTTTCAATAAATAATGCTACTACTAACTGTTAATTTCAAATTTTGAAGAAAATCTAAAGAAATCACGGTTTGAAAATGTTCCACAAACGAAGGCTTTATGCGATTTGGGATCATTTTTAGGGAGTAAATTGAATGAGAACATTTTTTGGTCCTTTTTTTGTTTTTTTATATGGTACTTTTGGATTTTCTATAATAATGCACATACAAAATAAACATAACATTTAAAGTGTAAGATCCTATAAGAACGTCTCATAGAACGATTATGAATAGGAGTTGGTACTTTTTCCAAACGGACCTTTTTATCTTTAAGTATTTAATTACAGTAGTACAAATTTTAAATAATTTTTGCCTGGGATATTTTTAAATTTACCAAAATCACATTGCTATTAAAATTACTTCAAATATTTTGAATTTATTAAATTGATTTATTTCTATAAATTCCAATATTTTAAAAAATTCTATTCCGAAAAATTTTTGAAAATGTTTAACACAAAAGTTCCTGGCGGTTTAGGATTTATTTTTGACATTGCAATTGTACACATTAATTTAACGAATATAAGCACTGAAGAAATCTCTAAATTAAGAGTCGATGTAAAATTTATTAAAGATAATCTAAAAGTAACATCAAGTCGTATTAATGTAGCGGAATTTAAAGCAGAACGTGGTTTCGAATTTAATGAAAAGCCCTCAGTTTTAAAAGAGCAACTTTTTAAACAGCCTTTAGAATGTGAAGTGTTCTATGAGGGACAGTCTGTGGGTAAGTTTTTGAAAAAATTCCTGTTTTGCCAATAGATACCCCACTATTCATGTAATCTTATACTCTTACTATAGGAACATGTAGTTTTCCATGGCCTGATAGTTTTATAAATTGTATTGCTGGAGATTGTGGTCGAGAATTGACGCATTGTGATGAGGCCGATATTAAGAAAAATAATGAAAAAGTTGGGCAAATGGAAATTCTAGTGCGACTTCAAATAAAGTGTAATGAGTTTGAGTAAGTTATTATATAAAACCTAAAATGGCAATTCAATTAAATTAAAAATATTCCATATTTACATTTTTTAGCCTAAAACAAACACAGGAACCTAAAAAACTTAATTTATGCAAACAAGCTGATAATGTTATAAACGTAAATGATATACTTTTTATGGTGGGTAATGACAGAGATGCTTCAATTGCTTGCACTGATGTAGATGTAATACCAGCCTCTGAAAGTGGATCATCTGCTAATGCTACTTGTTTAGATTTATCTAATTTTCGTCATATAAATGGTAAAACTTTGCCTAATACTGATATTTTAGATAATATGCATATGATGAACTGCTGCAGAGCAAAGGTAAATTTATTATTTTAAAATTTAAATATTAAAAACTATAGATTTATTATTATTATCTTTTAAAGAAATCTGTTAATCAATGTCAAGAAATTATTGATAGTTTACTGGAGAAAACTAAAGATTCTGAAAGCTGTCCAACTTGTTCGCAAAATAAAACAAAAGAGCAAATAAGTAAATCGCCATATAAATCTTTAGAGTGTATATCTGATAGCAGATTTGCTTCTGGTAGTAGTTCAGGTAAACAATATTGTAATAATTGTTGGCAACATAGTATATTATCCTCATGTCGTTACAATAAAAAGCATTAATAGAAATCTAATTTATTTTAAAAACTTGTAACTTTAAAGAAAATAAAGAAATAACTTCTAAATAACTGGATTTTGTTTTCTTTTAAGATACCTACAATCCTTGTCAATGTATATCGGATGAATATGCTTCCGAGAGCAAAAGTATGATATGCAAAACGAAAGACATAAATGAAAAACCAACTAAAAGGTAAAAACATAAACATTCAAGCAAATAATATCCTTCTATATGTAACATCCATATATTCAGATACTGTCCCCTCTGTCATGAGAATGTCACCTGGTTGCCGAAATTTGCCGCTTGTCCCAAATGTGGTTTTAAGCCCATACCATACAACATTGAAAAGCCTTATGATGACAAACTAACAGCCGATCAAATTCTTAAGGAATTTTCCAACAACAAGACAGCTGACCAAACAATGGAACAACCAAGTGATGCCTCTTTAATAGATGGTGCTGAAAAATGTCGTTGTACTTGTAAAAATGGTAAAATTTGTGCCCATTGCCGTATTAAAAAACTTTGTGAAGATATTTTCAAAACACCTGAAAATGCTGAAGATGACTGCGGTAAATGTGTATCTAAATCTTCGGGTTTGTATAATATCTGTAAAACCAGCAGTCCAGACTGTCGCCCATATTTAACAAAAGTTTTTCAAGAGTTAAAAGATCTTTACCATATAAAGAAAACAAAAAATGAGAATATTATTGGTGATCATAGTCATAATGTTAAGACACCTATGGATAAGACACAAGAAGCCAAACATATAAAGAAAATAGATGAGCCATCAAGTAGACCGCCAAGTAAGGAAGCAAATTTAGAGGCTGAACGTAAAAAGTTTATGGTAAAAAATTTCCAAGAAGATGAGTCGTGCAAAGGTAAAATGTAAGTGAAAATGGAAAATTTTATATTGAAATTAGGAATAGATATTTCAAAGATGAGAATTTTGTATAAAAAGAGAAATTTTCAAAAAAAGAGAAATTTTCAATAAAGTTAAAAGAGAAATGTTTATAAACAAATTTCTTTCTGAAGGCAGATTTTGAAAAATGTTCCATTACCGTAGAAAATATTCTTTTTAGTTTAAACTTTAAACTTTAAAGAGAGATTTACTAGTAGGGATTTTAAAGAATCTTGTTTATAAATAGAATCTTGTTATTAAAGAAAAATATGGAATTTAAAAAAATTTCTAAAAAATATATGTATTTCCTTATAGTTTCGATTACAATAAGCGCCGCCAATATCCGGGCACTAAAATTGGACATAAAACTTGTTTAAATGGTTTTGCTGGACGAAAAAATGTTCCTCATAATATGGGTTGGCTGTGGAATGCCGAAACTAATGGTTTACGAAGAGGATGGCGGCCAGGTGCCATACGAAAACCTATTAAAACTTTAATGCAACATTTCCTTAACAACAACAATATGCAATTGTGCCTCGATTTGCAAGATAATGAAAATTGTCAAGAAAACAAAGAAGAAGAGAAGGATTATACCAAAGAACCTACACTGCATATATGTAAAAAGAATGGTGATTTCTATATAACGCTAAGACCCCTTAAAAATTATGAATGCTCAGAATCTTGTAATAATATGAAACCCATACAATTTAAAATAAGCAAAAATCCTTTATTATTAGAGAAACGCGAACTTAAACAATATTTAAAAGACTTGGGTTTTGCCAAATGTATTTGTCACAAACCAATATCGGGCTGTTGTTGTCGTAGCTTTTTGGAAAGAAAGAAACTGGCATATCAGTGTTGTAAGGAGTGTCACAACAGACAAATACCGAATTGTACAGATACTCTAATATTGTCAGATACTACAGATAGTGAAACTGAATTTGATTTTGGTGTTACACCACCGGCTGGTATCTTGCAACCTAATAAATGTTTAAAGAAAAGGAAAAAAGTTAGTTCTGCTACTCAGTATGAAGAAAATGATTGGAAGATAAAAGAAGAACATTCAAAACCTTTGGGCAAATATTTTAAATTACACAATTGCGCGGTGGGGCAACGATTTGGCAAAGCATTTGGACCCTATGGCAGTAAAGGTTATAGACCTGGAGCTGTTCCCACAGAGGGTATATATGGTCCTTGTGGTTTAATACCAGAAGGTGGACAGCATGGCTTCGGTAAAGGCGTTAGAGGTGGAGCTCTTAAAGGGCCAGGAGCCTTTTTAGGACCTGATGGAAAATTTAGTATGGCTTTATATTTAGCAGCTAAAGCTGCAAATAAACCTACTGCAGAGGAGTTGGCTGAGAAAAAGTATGTGTTTTTTATTTTCTATTATGAAATACTGTTATTTGTTTATTTGTTTATAGAAGACAAAAAATGGCTCTTTTGAGGGAGCGCTACCACCTTTGCTATGTAAGGGGATAGACGTGGCAAACCAATTGATATTTGCGCTCCTTATATTCCAATAACATGCAGTACAATGTGTTTAAGTGATGATCGTATATGTTGAAATGAATTCGTTTTAAAATGCTACTGGAAATTGTATAAAATAACTTTATTTAAAGTAATAAAAATCTTAATCATAATCAAAAAAGTTAATTTTTTCAAAAGTAATCATCTCTTGACTATTTAATCAAATTCAAAAAAGTTATAATTTTCTAAAAATAATCATCTTCTTAGACTGATAGAACTATAGACTAGACTATAGACTAGACTATAACAGACTATAGACTAGACTATAGACTAGACTATAGACTAGACTATAGACTGCTATAGACTAGACTATAGACTAGACTATAGACTAGACTATAGACTAGACTATAGACTAGACTATAGACTAGACTATAGACTAGACTATAGACTAGACTATAGACTAGACTATAGACTAGACTATAGACTAGACTATAGACTAGACTATAGACTAGACTATAGACTAGACTATAGACTAGACTACAGACTAGACTATAGACTAGACTATAGACTAGACTATAGACTAGACTATAGACTAGACTATAGACTAGACTATAGACTAGACTATAGACTAGACTATAGACTAGACTATAGACTAGACTATAGACTAGACTAGACTATAGACTAGACTATAGACTAGACTATAGACTAGACTAGACTATAGACTAGACTATAGACTAGATATAGACTAGACTATAGACTAGACTATAGACTAGACTATAGACTAGACTATAGACTAGACTATAGACTAGACTATAGACTAGACTATAGACTAGACTATAGACTAGACTATAGACTAGACTATAGACTAGACTATAGACTAGACTATAGACTAGACTATAGACTAGACTATAGACTAGACTATAGACTAGACTATAGACTAGACTATAGACTAGACTATAGACTAGACTATAGACTAGACTATAGACTAGACTATAGACTAGACTATAGACTAGACTATAGACTAGACTATAGACTAGACTATAGACTAGACTATAGACTAGACTATAGACTAGACTATAGACTAGACTATAGACTAGACTATAGACTAGACTATAGACTAGACTATAGACTAGACTATAGACTAGACTATAGACTAGACTATAGACTAGACTATAGACTAGACTATAGACTAGACTATAGACTAGACTATAGACTAGACTATAGACTAGACTATAGACTAGACTATAGACTAGACTATAGACTAGACTATAGACTAGACTATAGACTAGACTATAGACTAGACTATAGACTAGACTATAGACTAGACTATAGACTAGACTATAGACTAGACTATAGACTAGACTATAGACTAGACTATAGACTAGACTATAGACTAGACTATAGACTAGACTATAGACTAGACTACAGACTAGACTATAGACTAGACTATAGACTAGACTATAGACTAGACTATAGACTAGACTATAGACTAGACTATAGACTAGACTATAGACTAGACTATAGACTAGACTATAGACTAGACTATAGACTAGACTATAGACTAGACTATAGACTAGACTATAGACTAGACTATAGACTAGACTATAGACTATAGACTAGACTAGACTATAGACTAGACTATAGGCTATACTATAGACTAGACTAGACTATAGACTAGACTATACTATAGACTAGACTATAGACTAGACTATATTTATTAAATTTGATCAAATATTACTTCTAATGAACTTTGTGGAAGGAACTTACTTGAAATTCGGTCATTATTTAAAATTTTTTATCATCCATTTTAAAAAATTTGTGTTAATTTCAATACCCTATAACTAGATCTGTCAACATAAAATATTTTTCCTTTTTGTCATAAATTATTAAAATTGAAATAATTCTTTTGTAAATTTCTCAGAACAAATTGTTATATTTCTTAAATAATAATTTTACAGATCTTCAAATACCTTTTCAAATCAGCGAACCAAAATTATTGATTGTATACTTATTTATAGAAATTTATATTAATAAATGGCTACAAACGACAAATCTGCCCCAGTTGCAGAAACAATAATACATCCAGATTGCGAAAAGAGTCGCACTAAAGCACCAGCTACTAAAGACGCTACAGATGCAAATACGGTTAAAAATACAGCAGATACAATAAAGAATGGCAGAGGTTTTTTATTTGATATCATAGTAGTAAGACTGGATATACCTAACAAGACCATAGACGAAACCAGTAAATTATTAGTAGATGCAACTTTTAATGGCAACAATATCTCTATTACCTCAAGTCGTATAAATGTTTTGGATTTTAAAGCAGAACGCAGTTTTGAATTTGTTGCCAATCCATTAGATTTGAAGGCAGATTTAAGCAAAAATCCTTTAAGATTTAAAGTAACGGAAGGAGCAACAGTTATAGGTTGCTTAAATTTGGCATAGAAATTTAAGGAAGTTTATTAATTGTGTTTATTGTTTCATAATTAGGTTATGGTAGTTTGGAGTGGCCAGAGGAATTTTTGTCCGGCTTGGATGAATGTGCTGGCGAAATGACATATACTTTTGAAACTGAACTTAAAGAATGTGATGGTGCCAAAACTGGCACTATACAAGTAATACTACGTCTTCAACCGAAATGTAAGGAATATGAGTAAGTAGTTCGACAAAATATGAAACATTTACATATTACCATAGAATAAATTACTTTTTTAGGGAAGATACTTCTCCTGAGGCCAAATGTCGCAATGCTAATAAGGAAATTGATCCAAATGATATTCTGTTTGTAGTGGGCGAAGATAATAATCCTTGTTGTTGTTCTCAAGTCGGTATTATACCGGCATCGGATTCTGAACATGAGCTTATACCAAAATGTTTAGATTTGTCTAATTTCCGAGCGGTAAATAGTCAAAATGTGGCGAATACTGATATTTTATCTTCTCTGGATCCGGCTTGTCAAAAACTTAAGGTAAAGTTTTAAAGAAGAACAAATTTTTAATAGTTCCTCGGTTATAAAGAAGTAATTTTTGTATTTCGTCCGTTTTTGCAAAAAATAATAATAAAACAATTTTTTACATAGAAAACTTTTACACATTAAATTATATAAACAATAATTTGTTTAAATGACGTGAAAAAAAACTTCATTATTGCAATCCTTAAAAGCTAAGGATTGCAATAATGGAGTTTTTTCTGGAGTTTTATCCAAAGTACTATAATTTTGTTTTATTTCGAAGTATACTTAAATTTTCGATATATCGGAGGACCATATTCAGTAGTCGCTATCTTCATTTTCATGAAAATGAGATTTTGATGGCAAATATTCAGCAAACAATCTCACATCAGTGATCACGTCGTTAGAGTCACATCGTTCCGACGTCAATCGGTTCTTCGCATCGGAACGACTCGGAGTTTACCGAACGACAAAGGATTGTCAATTCAGCCACACATATGTACATATATGACTTTATCTCTATATGTAAATTTTGTCAATATTTCCATTTTTTCCAGGAAGTAACGAATCATTATCAAAAACTAGTTGATGCGGTAATGACTAAAGGTAAGGGGACACATACCGATAATGAGAAACGAAATAGAGGAAAAGGTGATGCAATTAACACACTCCCTTCTGACTGCTGCTTAAAGGTTAATGTAATTCCCTCGAGTTCAGGTACACATAATGGTCGCATAAACAATGGCAGCAAACTCAGTTCTTTCCTGAGTATTTTCCAATAAAGTGCTATTTAAAGTGGATTTAAAATTGCTCTTAATCTTTATTAACTTAAATAATAGAGAAAGTATAAATATCTTTTGCAATACAAATATAGAGATTGTTGCCTTTGTTTCTACCCTCTCCAAATATTGAACACCTATTAAACCATCTAAAATTTATATTAAATTTATACAATGTTCTTATTCTACAGATTCTTATAGAATGCCATTATATTGTCCATCAGATAATAGAGATTTTACTGCAAAGAATATAAGACAAATGGCCCACAAAAATTCGCCACCGGATATAGTGGAAAATGAACCGGAATCTTTAAGGTAAGCAATCAACTGATGTTGAAGTTATTTCATTATATGTACAATCGGATTAGAATCACTTCAAATGTCAAATAACTATATTAAACTCTATAGATCTCGGTCCATAATAAACCCAACACTCTATAGAGAATCTTCTTACGCTATTTATGTATAACAAATTTCATTACAATGCCAATATTATTACAAGATCTACAAGTGCTTGTCTGATTTTCGAAATGAAGATCTCTGTAACTCAAAAGAACTTGATAGAACAATGAATAAATTATGGGCATATAATTGAATTAAAGTCAATAGGATTCGTTCCTAACTCAAGGAAGAAATGTTTACCATTAAATTATTACTATAATTTCGACACATATACATATAATTCTTCCAAACTTCAGTCCATCATAGAACCCAATAGTAAGACGTATTTCAATATTCAATTTTGAATCAATAAATAAATAAATTAGTTATTATACTTAATACTGTGAGAATTAGTCAATTGTTTCTCCTTTACCTTCCAGACACTGTCCACTTTGTAAAGAAAATATGACATTTCTACCAAAATTAGCTGCCTGTCCAAATTGTTGCTACAAACCTGAACCCTATTTCGAAGAGAAACTCTACAATGATACACAGACTGCTGATCAAATACTAAATGAATTTCAAGATAAATTACATAACAACAACGATCCATCTAGTAGTGATACAAATTTAAATGGACAACAAAAATGTCGTTGTACCTGTAAATATGGCGCTAATAAACCATGTGCCCATTGTCGTATACGAAAACTTTGTGAACATATTTTTCAACCAGCTCCACCAATGACGAACAACGATGGGGTAGTCGAAGCAAAATCTTCTGAAGTTTATTGTGCTAGCAGCGATAATCGACCATTTTTGACGAGAATATTTTCGGAATTAAAAGATCTCTATGAAATTGAAGATGTAAAAAAGAAAGAATTTGTACCGGATGAACGTTGTGAAAGGGAGCTGAATAAAGAGAAAAAACAATCGAAATTAAAAAATGAAAAGAAAGAAGAGGTTAAGAATGAAGAAAATGAAGTGGAGAAAGAAGTTAGTAAACCAAAAAAATGCAAAAAACGAAAGAAGCGTTCGTTGAAGCCGGCTTCGGAATTGGCTGTTAAAAGTAGATTGTAAGTACAATATTTTTATATTACAATATTTAGAACTGAAATATTGTTTTACAAATTTGACTGTTTCTGTGAGTTGGTTTGGTAAATTCGTTGTCGTTGTGTTGTAAACTTTGACGAGTATCTTTCGAACAGTTTCAGAACGATGAGGTCATATATTAGATTGTTATACATACATTAGATGGGATCTGAAATAGCTCTATATATAAGATATTTTTTTACGATAAAACAAAAATCAGGACTTTGAGTGTTACGTATAAAATTCAGAATTAAACCAAAATTTTAGAGATTTCGTTAAACGTCAAAAAGTAAGATTTTGACTTTTATTTTTTTTTTCGAGGTATGACTATCAATTAGTTCGACCAAATGTTACTGCTCAAATCTCACATAAAACATGTATTAATGGATTTGCTGGACGTAAAAATGTTCCTCCTAACATGGGTTGGCTTTGGAATTCACAAAACCGTGGCAAATGGAAACCAGGTGCTATAAGCAAACCCATTAAAGAATTAATGAGATATTTTCTAAAGGATTTTCCGGCCGATACTTTACTTGTTTCCCAATACTCCTACCGCAAAGCATCCAAATCGAAAAATACCAAAATCTCTTCCGATAATACCCAATTGGTACAAAAACCCACTTTATATATTCATAAAAAGAATGGAGAATACATTATAACCATGAGGCCGCTTAAACCCCTTGAAATTTTAAAAGATTCAGCAGACCCCTATGAAAATATGAAACCTATACAATTTCGTATTGTTAAAAATCCCCAATTGGAGGCAATACGAAATCTAAAGAAGTGTTTAAAAGAAATGGGTTTTAAAAAGTGTACTTGTCATAGACCTATTATGTATTGCTATTGTAGAAGTTTTTTGGAAAAAAAGAAATTAGAATATCAGTGCAATAAGGAATGTAGTGCACGACAACTGGAGTCATGTTGTGATACATTAGTACTCTCGGATACTAGCGAAAGTGAGGCAGAATTTGATTTTGGTGTAACACCACCGGTGGGTGTGATAAAACCTGAGAAACTTAAGAAAATAAATTTGGTAAATGTGGGTACTCAATATGCGGAATCAGATTGGAATCCAGAGCCTCTATTTCCTAAGCCGCCAAATAAATATATGCAAATGTATCAATGTGCGGTGGGAGAACGTAAAGCACCCGATACTGTGGGGGGTGGGGGAAAGGAAGGGCCCAAATCTGTTGCAGCTGGAGCGCTACGTGGTAATGTTTGTGCAAAGGGAGGTGAAGGGGCCAAGTCTGCTGCAGGTGGAGCGTTGCGTGGTGGTGTTTTGGCAAAGGGAGGTGGAGGTCCTAGGGCCGTAGGTAAAGTTGTGGGAGACACTTTAGTCGGTGGTAGAACTGTTGCTGCTAAAGGTATAGGATACACCGCAGCGGGTTTTAAAGGA